>NC_079364.1:13322384-13643772 GCF_021018895.1 Seriola aureovittata
CCGTTTGTTCGCCCTCATGCAGCTGCGATGAAGATGGAGGTGCAGACTGCTCCGGGAGAGGACTGACCATCGTCCCAACCGGGCTCAGCGCTTTCACCTACTACCTGTAAGTGCTAACCAACATCCACCGCGAAGTACACGCTCAAAACATGTCTGTGCACCTATACATGCCTCACCGTAAAGGCCCCTGTGCATGTATGGGATGTTGTTGTATTTGCACCGCAAGTGAATGATGGACATTCACCATCACCGGGTAAACTTTTCACATACTGTATGTCTCACTAGAGGAAATACTCTGAAGATGTTAGTCAGAATGACCTGGTTAGTCAGGGCTTGTAGTCTGAGTCATTATTTGATGTGTCACAACCCAAGGTCTTCTCACAGGTCAGTTTACAACACACAGTTATAGCTACAACTGCTTACCAACTTCTCCAGTACAGCTAAAAAGTTGCATTCCTCTCAGAAACAATATAAAACCAGCTCACAGTTGAGTTGTAACAGACATCTGTAGGGCTGAAACTAATATTATTAGGTACTTTTTACTTTTAATCCAGGGTTGCAACAGATGCTTATTTCCATTATTGATTAATCTTCTGATTATTTTCAAGATTCATTATTTTTATCTGGAAAATGTAAGTAAAAAGTGGAAAAGGCCTATTATAAGTTCCTGGAGGCCAAGATGACATCTTCAGATGTCTTGTTTTGTCCGATCAACAGTTCATAACCCAGATATATTCACTTTGATATGATATGACCCTGAAAAGTATTACATTCTCACATTTGAGAAGCTGCAACCAGTGAAAGTTACATATTTGCTTATGAACAAAATGTTTATTCATTATTCAAGTTAGTTGACGATTATCTGTCAGTTAACTAACTGATTAATTGACTAATGGTTGCAGCTCTAAATCAGTCATTTTAGAGTTGATTAGTCGATAAATTGAGCTTCAGAAAATAAATGACAACTGTTTTGATAATAGAGCAATAAATACTTTCTGGTCCCAGTGTCTGAAAAGTGCAGATTTGATTATTTTCTTTGTCATGGTAGTAAACTGAATATTTATGGGGTTTGGTTTTATTGTCTGGATTTATAGGCAATTTGAATATTTCATTTTGGACGCTTTGGACATTTTTTAGACCAAACTGTTTATCAAGAAAAATTATCAGAAGCTTAATAAATAATAAGAACAATTGTCAGTTGCTGCATTCACTCTATAAAATGTATAAAGTAGTCAAAAATGACAGGCACAAGTTTCCAGAGCCAATGTTATGTCTATAAATTTCTTTTTTTTTGGCAATTAGCAGTCCAAATTAAAAAATATATTCAATTTACAACTATATAAAACTGAGACAAGCAGCAATCTCACATTTGAGTGTCTGGAACCAGTGAATGTTTACGACTTAATGATCAGCATGGTTTGACTTAGATCTGTTTGTGACCTCATCACTCCATGCACTCCCTCTAACCGTTATTTGCTACCCGTCGTCCAGCAGCAGGTTGTGTTTTCAAAGGTATTTTTCAGATATCAGAGATGTCTACTTTCTGCCAGGAATGATAAAATGTTTGTCTGGGGCTAAACCAGCTAATATTGGATTGAAAACCAGGCTATATTGGATTTAAACATTAGTTTGGCCCCTGATAAACATTTTATTTTTCAGGCAAACAGAAGATGTTTCTGGGATCACATAATCACCTTTTAATAGACAACTTACTGCTGGATCACAGGTGAAAACATAACAATTTGAACTTTACCCCTATGTTTGGGTTGGAAATGCTATGCGACTGAATCATGGAGTAAAGTTCGGAGTGTTGTGCTCACAAATGGGGCTAGATTTGGGTGAGTTCTGCTGTATGGATTGTAGCCAGCACTGCCTTGTTCCCAGTGCTGTACATACGTAAAATAATTAGGAGTCAAGCTTGTGCCATTGTCACATTCTCACCACAAGAGTTTAACTTCTGCTTCAAAGTAAGGGCACTGGTTTTTACAAAAAAAAGTGGAGCTAATGGGCACCAGGCAGGTTAGATCTGCACGGAAGGGTGCATATACAGTTGATTGCCCCATGAAGAAACTCTTCAGTTTGTTTCACAGCCACTGGGTTAATCATAAACTTAAGTAATCACCTCTGCAACAGAACTGAAAACAGCAATTTATTGTGGCTTGTTGTAGTTACTGTGCTCCCTTGAATAACAAATAGAAGGAGTTATGACTTTGAGTTTACACAGGCACTTGTCTATTTAGAATGTTTCTTGGTTAATAGAATAACTTGCGTTTCATTGTCGCCTTGCCTCAAAGTGTAAAGGCTTGTGCTTGTTTGGGGAAACCTCTATGTGGTTTTGCCACCTTTTAAGAATTGTGGCCCAAGCCTCACTACACCAGAACCAATATTGTGCCACTTGAAATCACCATTGTTAAGAGAGTGTTAGGTAAAGTAAACAGAGGGAGTGGATTCATATACCAGGCTGTCAAGACATGTCACGCTAGGCCTACTGCTTACAGCTGAATCTCTCGGCATACTTCTTCCTCTGGGAGAAAAAAATGCCTCAATGTATTATGGGCAGTCTGACATCTCAACATGGAACAATGTTTTCACAAAATGATATCATACCTCTTATCCCCTCTGTGCTGGCCTATTTTATGCCAAACTGGAAAACAATATGTTGTTTTCAAGATCTTCTCGTCTCACAGTCTGCTCTCGCCATGGTTATCTCAATGCTCTGTGACAAGTTTTAAACACCAACGTGCCTAATGTATTCACTTCAAACTCTTAAAAGTATGTGAAAGGTTGTTTGTCCCTCTCTCTGTCCTACTCTCATTTGTTCTCCTGGTCTCTTGAACTTTAGTTGTCCTCTCCCACTCCCTCCGTCTTTTGTATGTGAAGCACTGGGGTTAGGGATCATGATGGATTAGTGAGACATATTGCAGCTGCAAGGGCTCCTTCTCTCATGGCTAATGCACCCACAATGGCCTGCTGATGTGTAAGGGAAAAGTCTCATATATGAGTGTTTTGTATTACAATATCTTCAACTGAGCTCATTCACATTTGTTTGCAGTTATCATGTCTTTAGAATCAATATGGTGATGTAAAGACAGTGAGGAAAAATCTAGTCGGTGCCAAAAACAGGGAGTAAGGTGTATTAATTTAAAGATACAAACATACAGATATATACACTCCAAATAGCAGAAACAGACAGATTGAAGGTAGTGTTTTGTAAGCATAACTATGTCCAAAGGTCAGGAAAACAACTCTTTTCAAGGCTGAGTATTTAAGGCTGTTAATTTTGTCGTTCTGTGGATTTGTACCTTTTTACTCTAGGAAAAAAAAAATGGCAACAAAAGACCATACATTGTACAATAAATCATATGACAGTGTTCGAGTGGACTCTTACCTACAGCCCACAGGGGCTTGAGTTTTGGCATCTGTAATGGAAACAGCCCTGTCACAGAAAAGCAGATGAGTGAGAAAAGAGGAGGCCCCTCAGCCAGTTACAAAGCAAACACTCCTTTTGAAGGTATGTAGTTTACCTGTCACTGAGTCTCTGCACAGGTTTCGTTTTTTGGCACAGTGTCTGCATGAACTTGTGTGCATTTTAAGGGAGCAAGAGGGAGTTATTACAGCTTACATCTCACTTGAGTTAGGCCCTTTCATAGTGTGAACAAGGTTGAGACTTACGGAAAACAGAGGGGTGGCGTCAGGGGTCTTGCACTCTGCTGGTGAAGCTAGCCGGCTTCACCACTGGTGCCCTCAATCCATTTTTAACTGAATGATACTTTTGTTCTTGGTCAGCAGAGGTGAAAGGATCCAGTCAGTGGTTCCCGCTCCCAAACAGGATGACTTGTGGATGGGGGAATATTAACGCTCTCTCCCCCTCTCTGAGTCCCCAACCCTGTCCTCCACTTATACACCTATTCCCATCCCCCCATCACATAGTTTCTAACTGCTAATGATTGCAGGTTTTCTGCATCTTGTGCCCAGTATTCAAAAATGAACTATCATCCCAAGCTGAGTTTTTTAAGATTTGAGGTTTTTGACTTAAATGGTCAAAGGTCAGGGTCATAGGACTAAGACCTGTTAACAGGACATGAGCGTTGAAAAGAATGATGAGCAAATGCTCAGAAGTGTAAAGAAATGTAATGTTTGTCGTGTGGAGAGCACATCGACAATTCTAGACCATCTTAGGTAGTTGACATTTATTCAGTGTATAGCCCAAGACTGGAGCAGAAGGATGCTGCTAATTGTGCATTCACCGTCCATAATATACCTGTGCTGAAACTCCCATTTGTTTCCTTCAGTAATGTGACATAATAGAGATAGGTTAGCTTTTAAATGTCCTTTGTACCAAATCATGTACATATCTACGATGTATAATCTTAACTGTCTATTCACCAATATTTGACACAATTGATCAACTCGTCATTGCATTGTGCAGTGCAGTGTGCTGCAGCATCCATTTAATTGTTTTTTACTAGTATCTTGAACATCCTTGATTGTATGTTTTGAGAAAATTTTGCTGTATTCCAGCACTGGCCTCATAGAATGATACATTATTGGTGAGGACTGACAGAGTTTTTGTGTGGATTGTAGAAATAAGTTTAGTAGAGTAGTAGCGCCTGGTTACAAAAAAGAAGGAAGGAGATTATGTTAGTCCATATTTTCAAGACGTGCAGTTTTTCTCAAAACTGATAAAAAGTTTAGCTTCAAAAGAAAGGGAGTTTGGAAAAGTCTTGATCTTTGCTGTACAGTTTACTTTCAGAAAACATTGAACTCGTTAAATACAGGGGGGAGAAGGGTAAGCTCTTCTACCTCTGGAAATCAGGTTTCACTTGTTCAAGAAAGATGATAAAGTTAAAAGAAAAACGTGAAGGAAGTGAACTTGTAATTTGCATTCGAAGATATGTAAATCCTGCTATGAATATGAAAAATCGTTGCTAGTACTATTGAAAATGATGTATTGAAATGTACTTAATACGATTATACACTATATTCTATAGATTATGTATAAGGCTCTTAAATGTAGGATTTTTTTGCAAATTTATTAAAAAGGAAAAACTGAAATATCACATTGACATAAGAACTCAAACTCATTGCTATGACAATTAAAATTCTGCTCCCATTTCTCGTGATCATCTTTGAGATGAACTTCTGGAAGTTCTGGATCTCCACACAGGATCTCTGGAGGTCAACCACAGTGACCTTCAGGTTCTTGGTCATCTGTCTTACCAAGGCCCCTCTGCCCTGATTGTTCAGTTTGGCCAGGCAGTCAGCTCTAGGAAGAGTCCTACTTGTTCCAAACGTCTTCAATTTAAGAATTATGGAGGCCACTGTGCTCTTGGAAACCTTCAGTGCAGCAGAATGTTTTTTGTAGCCTTCCCCAAATCTGAGCCTCAACACAATCCTGTTTCTGAGCTCTACAGGCAGATCCTTCCTCCTCATGGCTTGGATTTTGCTCTGATATGCATTATCAGCTGTGAGATGTTATATAAACCGGTGTGTACCTTTTATGAATCATTTCCAATCAGCTGTTTTTACCACGGGTAGACTCCAATCAAGGTGTAGAAACATCTCAAAGATGATCAAGAGAAAAGGCACGCAAGTGTTACAGCAAAGAGCTTGAATTTGATATTTTTTCATGAGGCTGCAACATAACAAAATGTTAAAAAAATTGAAGGGGTCTGAACACTTTCTGAATGATATGATAAAAACATGAGTAAAAGGGAAATGAAAACAGTGCTTAAATTCCCTGTGAGCAGACTGTAGAGCTGCTCTATCAGCAGACTGCCTGAGTGATCCAACAAACTGTGACAGAAACATTAATTGGGAACATGCAACAGATTCTCTATAAATGCCACACAAAGTCTCCATGAGGGAAGGTGCATTTTTTTAAAATTGTTTTTCAAATTTTCCTTTTCAAAATCCTGATCCTGTCATACATTTATATGTCACTTGTAAGCACCGTCTATTGCCGTTTTCTGATTGGCAAACAGGACACATAAAGTATGTTCTGGTCAGCAGTTTAACCACCATCAGTATGCAAGGTTTATTAAACAGCAGGTAACCATAGCAACTGGTCTTCTGCTTTATGCTGCGTTATCACTGAACTTAGTTGAAATGGACCAAGCCATATGTTTAACTGACTAATGCAATTCATGTGTTATTGCATGTGTGATAATGTATAGCTCATTATCCCACATGCATTTTACATTAAATAAGGTTGTCCTCGTGTAAATTTAAGGTGTTGTCTAGTGTAATGTTGTACACTAAAAGTCACTTCTACAGGCTGTGAAAAAAAGGCACTGATGACAGATGTGCTGTATGTTTCACTTTTGCTTTGACAGCAGGTCAACACACTGGAACCACTGATAATCTAAGCACAATATTCAGAAATTAAAACTTTTTTTTTGTATTTTAAGTATTTTTTTTTAGAGCTTTGGATGGTAGGTCATTTTCAAATTTGTCAGATAATACAGGTATGAAATATCCATTCAACTTTTTTTTTTTTTTTTTTTTACACAAAAGAAATTACACAAAAAGTGAAAACAAATCTCTACCAACTGATGTAAATTCATTTTAAATCCAAAATGAAAAAATATTGATTGCATAAGCTTTCCTGAACATTTTTACAATATAGTGTTACAGTATGGTGTGGGTTGGTTTTAAATGGATAAGTACAGTAGCTGTGTCTGGTTTGTATAGCCATTACACGTTGCATTAAGGCTGAAATGTTGGATTTTCGATTTATCAGACCACAGGATCTTTGTTCAAAGCGTGTCCCTTTTTTCTAGGAGTGTGTTTATTTTGGCCACTCTGCCACACAGGCTTGATTTGTGAAGTGCTGCGCTGATTGTTGTCCTTCCGGTGAAACCTCTCATAGGAACCAATGAACTCTCTAGTTATGTTACAGTAGCTTTTGGCATTTTGGCTTATGACCTCAAAGTCTTTTCCTGCTTGTTTGGATTGGTCTGGGTAACATATGGTTTTGTCTTAGTTATGAAGCCTATTGTGCTCTTACATATCACCTCACAAAGTTTCCCAACAAGTAAGTTTTATCAGGTGGTTAAAGCGGCTGCACAACAGTTACGCCCAGTAGTTATTAAGTGTAAATATTTAGCAACAATTAAGCTCTTTGTAAGACGTAGTTTGTGTGGTTATGCAGTGATCTGTAAATCTGTACTTGGTAAACACACTATAAACAGGCCAAGTTTGAACTTACAAAGTGCTGCTGCAACAGGCAGCTGCTCTGTGCTTCGTTGCTGTGTTTGAATTCTATGGACACTTGTTATAGGCACTGTCTTTTGTGGTGTTTTAATATGGGTTTGTTTTGTTAGAAATAATGTCAAATAAACAACAGGTTGTAGGAAGTTTCAGAGATGCAACAGATGCACAGAGATGATCGTTTCAGCATGGCAGAAACACAACGGTTTAAACTGTATATGATTAAAACCCCCATATTCACCTAAGCAGAAATATGCTCAGTTAGTCTTTGCACCAGATATAAGTGTATTTACTGTTAATCTCATCTAATTTTAGTAGATGATCACTACACACTGTTAAAACTGTTATTTATCACACTATACACAGTGTTTTAATGTTTGTCTCTCTGTGTCTGTGAGCGTGTAAGCAGTGCGTATGCACCCCATTGTATCTCTACCTTCATCTTTTTCTTTCTCTCGAAAGGCAGCCCCTAAAACCATATGGTAAAAAAATTTGAAATTGGGCACACTGATTGGGGACACCCCTGTGATGCTTTTCACCAAGTGTCACATCTGTGCTTTAAGAGGTCTAGCGCCACCAACAGGTCAGATTTGGGGGTATGTTCACGTATGTAACTTTTGGACCGTATGCCTGATTTTCAAAAATGAGGTACCATTAGATTCCTTGGATAAAGCTGAGTTCAATGATTTTCTGCCATATTGGATTTTATGTAAAAGTGTTTTTTCACTACTTCTCAGACAAACTTTGCCAATCGTCACTAAAATTGGCACAGCTGATCTTCAGGCTAAGTCTCACAAAAGTTACAACATGGAAGAACTCAAGTCATATCGCAACCAATCTTTAATCAACTGACATGAAACTTGCTGTGAGTGCTTACAACCATGCCCTTGACACAATGACATAGCGTTTCCATGGCAACAGTGGCCTGCTGGGCTGCTTGGCCCTCACATAGCTGATTGCCTCTATATTGTTAGAATATGCTCTTATTATACCTTAGCAATTATATTTTCCTTTTCTCAAAGCATGTCTGTTTTTTTTTCTCAGATTCTCTGCTTCCTCTGCTAAAATGAAGCCAAATGGCACATGTGATAGAAATTTACTGATACCTGTTTGTAGAAGCATTTAGGCTTGTCACCGTTTATCACATCTGCATTTTTAGTGTCCTCTTCAATCTATCTTAGCTGGGACAGGCCAGGACCTTGATGAGTAAAGCAGCCACACACAGAGGGAGGGAGGAAGTGTGATAGAGTCGTGCAGGCCTCCCATACTCCCCAGGCTTGCATGTGGTTCAAAGCAGTCAACAGTCTGCAGAAGATTTAGTCAAACGGTTTAAAATGTGGTTAGGGATGTATCCATCTGACCATCAGTGGTGGCAGATCTGCAGCAGTGGTTGCAGAACACCACCAGAGATGTTGTCAGGGTAGGAAAAAAAAAAAAAACCCATAAGCAGGATGTTGATGGAAGTGGTGTTGTAGCTGCACAGTCTATATGGTAATTGGATAACCAGGTAAGCGGAGATGGGATATAGGTCGCTGGGATGATGAGGGTTATGTCAGGGCCCGCCTTTTAAGGCTTCTTTATGTGTGTGTTTGTGAGTGTGTGTGTGTGTGTGTGTGTAGTTGGGACTGCAGAGGAAGGGCAATATGATCCTTGTAGGATTCAGGGGCCCACACACAAGGTCCTAGAGAGATCTGGCAGTGAAATTCAAGATGACCAGTCGGAGAGTGAAAGGGAGGGGGGCAGGGGGTTGCTACATTTGTGAATCCCGGATGTTTTTTCAGTCTTGATATGAGCCATCTCTTTACATATGGCGTCTGGGTGGAGGAGGGGTGGGGGCTTTCTTTTGAAGCAGGTTAGTAGATTCCTACTCAAGATTAGGCATCCAGAGTTGAGTTTACTTTCACATTATAGGTCTCCTCTGCAGACCTAATGTAGCATTTTGTCCCTTACATTTCACTGCCAGTTGAAAACACACAGCACTGCTTTCCTAAAGATAACACGGTTTCAGTAGTGAGCATATACATATCAGTGTGTTTTCTTTGAAATATCATTATGAAAATGTAAACACATATTCTCATATTAGCTTTGGCGGGGAAGCAAATCAAGTCCTGTGTGCATATTTTTCATGCTGCTACATGCCTATCTTTACTTGAAGTTGGTTTGAAAACTGAAGATCCCTGCGGCTAAGGAGAAGGGTTTTTTCAAGGCTTTTTTGTCGTTGAGCTTGCACTCATGCAGGCACAGTCAAAAGACATAAAATGAAAAAAAATTATAAAACTGTCTTAAGGCATGTGTAACACAGCTACCCTGTTGTTCGTATAGTTTACAATTACACAACTCAAAGACTTCATCATGTTACGATCTTAATTGCACGTTTGATGTAGTTTGGTTCATACAACAAGACAGAGATGAATTTCTCTAATAAATACAAAATCTTATACAAGTAAGTAAAACATTTAAGATCTGTTAAGCCTGCTTACTAAAAACATAACAAACTCTGATTCAAAGGTTTTAGTGAGCTCAGAGATTTCACTGTGTTTCTAACTGATATTTTTTTTTTGTTTCCACAGTGACCTGAGCATGAACAACATCACTGAGCTTCCAGCATATGTATTCAAGAACTTCCCCTATCTGGAAGAACTGTGAGTACATGCCCCCCCCACTTGTTAATGATGTATTTACTCTGTACAATGTTGACATGAGGGCTGGGCTTTATGATACGCACCTGGGTATTTGAGTTTGTACTGCAAAACACACAGTATTGGTGCACAACATGCCCTTATTCTGAGCCGGAGAAGATAAGCGCAGCATTACGTGAGGTAACGAATCACTCGCCATTCATGAATTGAGCAAGGGCGGTTATAAAAGGTGCAGTAAAGCTCAATTAAAAAGGTGAGGTGAGACAACATGTATTGAAGCTGCAATCATGTGACATCCTGTGTGGATTTTTCCTTTTAAGGGATTATCAGGGTGGCAACAGCACATCAATGCTCTGGGGCTTTGTTGAGTGGCATACATCTAATCTCAGTGGGTGTTTGTTATTTCTTTATTCTTTAAATACTCGGCTGTGTGGCTCTGTGCTGCTGGGAGTCAGAGATAAAATCTGTCTACCTGATATCAGGTAACATGTGGCCCTGAGAATGCAAACTGACCAGCGAGTGAACAGCGGTTCCAGCTCCACTTGGCCATGTTTTTTCAGCTCCCTTGCATCTTTCAGCCGGCCGAGTCTTCACCCTCTTCTTTTCCATACACCACCCCAATCTCCTTTGTCGAAAGGCAATTTACTTTTCATCACATTGTGTGGAGGAATGCAAGGCAGGAAGGAAGAGGGCAAAACAATGGTTTCCATGGCAACAAGGCTAAAAAGCCACCCAGTCTTACTGCTACGTCTTTCTTGTCTTAGATCGTCATAATGAATGGACTGTCTATGGGGCGTCTGTTTTTAAAGAGAGGTATTTTGATTGACATATACCCTTAGTTCATATGTGTGTTTGTTCAACCTTTTTCTGGAAACAAATCTGCAGGCTTGTCTCAGTGAACTTTGGTGGATGGCTTTTTTGCTCTGAGGCTGCAGCAGTGTCAGTGAACCAGAGCATGGGCCCTGAGGGCAAAGACAGAAAGGGAAAGAGTTGACAGAGAAAGAGAGCGGGCCATCCTCATACAGGACAGGAGCGGAGACGAGGGAGGAATATAGCTTCCTTCGTAGTCACGCAATCTCCTCTGCTCTCTTTCTTTCTTGCCAAAGGCGCAACAAAGCTCAGCAGACGTGATGACAGGTATTCTCCGACTCCTTAGCAGTTTGTTTGTATTCTTGAAAATAACCTGTGACCAATAGGCTGACTGCATCTACAGTGAATTGTGATAATGACATCTGGGTCAGTCTTATGTTGCTTATATGTTGCATTTTGTGCACAGTATGATTTAAAGCATTTATTGTCATTAATGTAATGTTTTTTGTTTTGTAATGTTTAAATGTATTCCTCTGCAGTGGCAGTAGGCTGGTGAACAGTAATCTTAATGTGATGGCGGAGCTACAGCTATGTACTTTCACTACCACCACAGACACACACACACACACACACACACACACACACACACACACACACACACTGGAGAACTTCTTGCTAGTACATATAGATACATGGCAGGTTACTTCTTACTACCAGCTCTACCTCACTGTCCATTCTATGAGCAATGTCCCCTGACCCCTTGCCACGAGCCTCCCTCACACTCCCCTGTTGCATTTTAAAAATATTCCTTGAGGAAGGGCTCTTCTTCAGAATTTGAAGGTGTAGTTACTCTTAAAGGATTTTGGACTATGGACTCATTGGTTGGTTTTCATTATTCTCTACAGTACAATGAATATGATGTGTAATAATGATACTACAGTACCCAAGAGCCTTGGTTGCCGCTGCCATGGAGAAGCCTGACAGTGGCAATACACTTAGTCGTTGCAGCTGGGAATAAAACACAGCACTATAGCTGCTAATTTGATCCAAAATTAATTGGGTGTGATTGGATTTTTCCTGCTGAAATGCAGCTTGTGAGTTGTAGTTAACTTCAACTACAAAGTAGTACACAGGCTTTTACCTTATTTGAACTAGAAACTTTAATTTCTGATTTGTTAATCTTTGGTACTGATGATTCAACCAGGAGAGTTTCATGCCTCCAACTCTAAGCTACGCAACATAGTCTCTGGGCAAAAGGAATGCAACTTTTCTATAACCGAGGCACTTTACAACTCTGAACATGGTGATATGAACATTTTCATTGACAACATGAAATGAAATTGAAATGAAGACATAGGCTTATCGTAACAGCTACCTATACCGACAGTGATACAGAAAGGTGTGTATTGCACATGTGGGAGCATGTGAGCAAGTTGTGGGGGAGGGGTGCTTGTTTGGGTTTTGCTATAGTAGTTTCCCTTATAGAAAGTTAGTGTATTGTTACAGCAAAGTTTAAGGCCTAAATATGTTTTTTTTTTGTAAACTTCACAAGTCATGTTTTTAGTCTTCTGTCAGACTGCACTGCAGGGCTCTTTGTGCATCTACTCCTGACAAAAGTAGACCTGAAGGAGTGGTGTTGCACAAGGATAGGATTTAGCCTTTCCTCAGTGAGATTTAGCACATTCTTCTGTCCTCATCAAAGCCTGGGGCGACGTCCTGAATTTGCTGAGAGATGCAAGAGGAGGAGAAGCTCTTTATATTGTGAAACCTGAAGGATCTGAAAGATTTGTCAAAACACCTTTGCATGTAGAGCTTAGCAGCTTGTGACATTGACTGCAGGTTCTGGGTTCTGTGAGTTCTTGAGGAATTAAGTCATATTGAATTAACCACATTGGCTACTATCTGTTGGAAATCAACCAGAATATGTAATTTTTAATTTGTAGGCGTCCATATGCGTGCGACAACTTGTACTGTAGTCATGACTATAACTGCAGGTCTTGGAGTGAAAGTCTAATTTCAAAAAAGATGTGGAAAGACACGCTCTTGACAAATTGTGGCTCAGTAGAGACAAGTGTTCACATTGATTGATTTGGTGGTATTGTGAATTATTGAATATGTCTTTGTCTCAAAGCCAAGTCAATCTCAATTGACAGCCTCTTTAAAAAGCTGGTGAGCATTCACATCCAAATATGACAGCTATAGTCAACCATACAGTAAATATGGCCTGTGACGTCCAAAATCTTCTTTTAATGTGCGTTCAGAGCAGTTAGTCTGCTGTTGGTGGAGACCATGATGATGAGACATATAGTTTTTTTTTTTGGCAACAGATTGTAAATCAATCCAAAATAAATAAAAATTAAAAAAAAAACAATCAACTAAATAATTTCTTTTGGCAAAGTAAGGTGTTTCTTCATTCTGTTTTTTAATTGTTTACTCACATGCTCTCCTGTCAAGCTGTCAGAAGCTTTCAATTTAGAAGCACAGAAAGACTTTATTTAACTCTTTGAAGCATTTTACAGTCTTTTTGGACTTGCCATCTTCTGTGACGCTGTGTCTTGGCTGCTGAACAGGTGACTCTCCATTCATGTGGTAGATGGAAATTTATTAGTAATTTGTTGCCTCTGAAGCCAATTTTCCATCCAAATGTTTCATGAACTTGGAACAAATTTTCCAAAAATCTGCAAAAGAAAGTGGAGTTAAATGACTGTTTCCATCCACCACTGTGATGCAAATATTAAAAGTTGATTCATTGAAATCATCTTGTTTCTATGTTTTTATGTGCACATTGATAAATAAAAACAGGTGGATAGAAACTTATGAAAGCTTTCTTGCATACAAACAAAAAAACAGTTTTCAATCCACACGAAGGGTACATGGTCTTCTAGTACAGTCAGCCTTGATTCTCAGGCTCACACCCAACAGCTCTTGTTGCAGGGAATTCAGTCTGGCCTGACTCACATTGCAGAGTGATAAATCTGTTGCTAATCTCTCAAGCCAGATAGTATACTTGGGCTCCGTGTGCCAGTCAGCCTGTCCCATGCTTATTTACACCCCTATTTCCTATACACTTCCTGTGCCGAGCAGGAAAGGGAGGTGTCCCCTCAGCCTCAAGTAATTCGTGCAGAGACTGAAGCAGCTGCCTTATGATAAATGTTTCAAGACAAAACTGTTTAAAGGAAATAACGATAACGTTAGAGTCATACACAGCTTGTCTCAGCCTCAGGGCGGTGAATTATTTTTTCACTCTCTCTAAAGGGAGCATTGAATAGTGATGGTAGGGAGGCCAGGAACAGTTCTAATCTCTTGTGGGTGACAGACGAAGTGACAACAGGCCATGGCACAGACGCATGTCTTTGACACCCCAGACCCCGTGTTCAGCTTGAGAGCTGGAACCTGATCTACTAAGGCGTTGGATGTGAAGAAGTTCTCAACACTGTGTATTGCTTTCTTAATACAATATACTCTGTTTGTAACAGTATGTTCTTTTCATGCAGCAAACATGGTCTCCTGTAGCTTTTAAGAAATGTCTCAAATATAAACTTGACTCTCTCCCTCTCGCTCTCTCTTTCTCTCTTTCTTTCCTTCTCTCTCTTATTCAGACGACTTGCGGGGAATGACCTGTCATTCATCCACCCTGAAGCCCTGTCTGGACTGCATCAGCTCAAAGTCCTGTAAGCATACATCCTCCCTGCCACCACCACCGGTGTCAGTACACACATACATACACCACCACATACACTTATGGCTGTGACAGCGTGAAGTGCTCCACACAAGGGGTGGGGGGGTAAACATTGCAGTTTGTGGTAACATTCTGGTGCTGTCAGTTATTGCTACCCTAATCATAGTCATACAACTAACATCCACTTAGAATAGACTAAATGCACTTTTCCATTCCTGCCCCGACTGTAAACTGTAACATCAACAGAGAATTGCATACAAGCTCTGTCTATGAATTAATTCTGCATAATTTACATCAGGCAGCACAATTATGTGCTGCACACAAAAAGCACTGCCCTGTTGATTCTGCACTGAGCCAAAAGTTTAAAGTCCGGTTGAGTCAGAGGTGAGGTCTTAGATATGAGACTGAAAACACAAACACATCGAGGCATTGTATATGCTTATATCAGTTGATTTATTCACATTGTTATCTGCAACTACAGAAGTCACAACATTATAAGTTTTATTTTGACTACATGCAGTTCAAACAGCCCCATTCACATTGGATTTGGGTCAGTTATTACAAACACTAACTATATAAGGACACACAATTTTTACATTGCTCTTAATGAACCAAAGATGAAATACAGACTAAAAACAAACAAACAAATGCTTTCATTTGATGATCAAAGTTTTCTCATCAGCTTGGCAAACACGAAATCAGGGAAACCACTGTCCTTTCCAAAGGAATAACTGTAACCAGTGTGGCTCAACACACTCACTGTGTGTTGACTCAAATCAACACACAGAGGAGACCTTCAGAAAGCTCACTAGTATAGTGAACAAGGAATGTACCTGTGGATACATATTGTTTTAGGTTTGTGATGCAAAAGGAACATTGTTGATTTTGTTGAGTTGATATCATCACTTTCACCATTTCATCTTCAGGATGCTCCAGAATAACCAGCTAAAGACTGTGCCCAGCGCAGCCCTGAAGACCCTTCATTCTCTCCAGTCTCTGTAAGTCATGTGCAAAACGCTCACACACACATGCTCAGGCATATCCATGCAAACATGTTTGGGGCATTGTCAAAGAACATTTGAATAATTGTACAGGTGAGATATTTTGTTGTATTGAAATAGCTTGAGTTGGTGAAACTACAGCCTCGTGGACTGAAAATTGACTGTTTTGAATTGCGGATGGAACGTGTAAATGATCAGGGTAGTAGTGGTGCGGCTGTCATTCATGTGTAAATGTAGAAATCACTCTACTATGACAATATCAAGTCATAATGTCACACCAGCCATGTCAGTGAGTCTTATGAATAGCCCTTGTATTCTCTTGTAGTTGCAGTTAATGAAAAAGGTATTTCGACCTGAATTCCTGGACAGGAAGATATGCTGCAATCATCAGAGCTGTTGTCAGAGACAGCACTGCAGTGTATTTACACAGCCTGCTATCCAAAGTGGAATTCATAGAGTTTGTGCCAAACTAACAACCACATTCTAGACAGTTACTCACAAAGACAATAAAGCAATAGCAGAACACTATTAATCTAATCTACTAAAGATCTAAACGTTTTGTGCTAAAAATTTGCAAAACAAATTTATGCAAAAGTTGGTATATCGGCAATAATGGAGTTTAGTTTGAGGCTACTGATTTGTCAGTGTGAATGACAGATGAGATGCACTAAAAGTATATATAGAATTGAGATCAGTACTTGGGCTTTTTTGCCACATTAGGTGCATGGTTCAGTTGGTCCACCATTTTGGGCCAGACCGAACTGTCTATTAGTAAACTAAATACATTAAAGAAGTTTTGAAACTGAGTAGAACATATAGTGGGATTGCTTTTGCAGCAATCTCACCTAACTACTACTAACTCTCACCAAGACATTTGTAGTTGTGAGTAAAATGTCTCGACAACAATTGAATGGATTGCCATGAAATTTGGTACACGCATTCTCGCCCCCCTCAGGATGAACTGGTGATCTTTGCCGATCATCAGGTCAATTTATTCATTTGTCCAATACTTCAGCTGTACTTTGTGTTTAGTACTATGAATAAATAGCATGCTAACCTGTGTCAGTCCAAAGCACCACTGTGGCTAAGTACAGCCTCATGCATATCTCTCCAAATTACAGAAATAACACGTTGAGCCACGTTATTTAAAATAAATGTCAACTCTGGAAACGCCAAACTGCATTGTGTGCATTTGTCAAACTTCAGCAACCATGTTCCTGGTCATATTGAGCATCAGATTGCTTGAACTGTTCAGAACAGATAGTTGTCATTCACCATCGTACTTTAATTTTCCCTGTTTAATACATGGCTGCAGCCATCACTTATAGTATCTTAAATTATACCTACAGGAAGGGCTGTAAACTAACGGTCGCCACTCGCCAAATGCGACTAAAATATTCCCCTGGCGACTTAATTTTGGAGGGCTACATGCCATGGGGCAGGTAAGTGTTTGTCACAATATAGCAAAACATTGCTGCGATAAAATGCCTAGACATTTTTGGAGGTGCACGTTGACGGACGCAGAGGCTCTGTGTCGGGGGTTCACGTCGACGCAGAGGCTCTGCGTCGTGACGGCGTCGACTTGACGCAGTAGTATAAATCAGCCTCCACGCGTCACCACCAGCCCGCGCAGTGTTGTTCCGGCGCAGCAATGTGGAGGCACATACCCGGTGTGAGTGACCCAAAAAGAAAGAGTATAGAGGAGAAAGCAGCGCACCAATTAATTGTGGTTGGCAATAAAACGATGAAACTCGAGACCATCCGAGAGCACGAAGGAAGAAAAATGTCACGCTGTTTGCAAATCAGTGTCTCGGGCTCAGTCCGAACATCTCTTCACTCAACCTGCCGTGACTGCTCTGACGTCTTTATCAGAAGAGACCAAAGATCATGCACTGATCCACTTTGTTCTGTACTATTTTTTTTTTTTTTTTCCTTGAATTTTGTTATTATCATTTGTTATCAGAACAGGAGGTTAACTGGTACTGGCACTGCCCATGTTCGCAATGTTTTGAATATTCAAAATATTAAAAATGTATTTTGAATAATATTTTGGTCTCTTTCCTAATATATATATCGCTATATAATACTGTTATCTCAATGAAAAGTACTGAAACAGATGTATATGTAACAAAAAGAGGCAATTTATTACTTGGCCGGTAAAAAATTTACTTGGCCGGTAGATTTTTTCATCTACCGGTCCCCTTGGCAGGTGAGCCAAAAAGTTAGTTTACAGCCCTGCCTACAGGTAACAGCAATATGACGAGGGTGAAGACTTCACTCCTGCTGCAGTGTTTGTTGTGCGCTAAGCAATAGCACTGTGCAAATGTCAGTCACTCTAAATCAGCAGGTTTTCAATGAGCTTGTGTGTTCCTACATGTTTACTCGTAACTGTTAGCCCTCTAACAATTTCCTGCTTCGCTTGCCCTCAGTCTCGACATTGTATTTCTGCGTCTACTGAATGTCAGTTTCATTGAGACCATAACATGTACATAGCTTTATTTGTACCACCTACCTCCACCACTGCGCCTTTTGAATTTGACAGTGACTAAAGGAGAAATGGATCCAGCTGGAGAAACGTGCTGAAAATCCAGCTTTCTCTCCATTATCACTCCTCTATATCCCTCCTCGTGTCCCTTGCTTCCCCTCGTCTTTTTTTTTTTTTTTTTTTTTTTCTGTGCCTCTCCTCTTTCTTTTTAACAGATGTCTTTTCTCTGTGAGGGTTTTAAGGTCTGTAGCTGAAGTAATATGCTTTGGCAGAGCTAGGACTTGGTTTGTATAAAGCCTTAGAGAGCTAAATGTCAATCAAGACTGTTTTTCTTCCAGCCCAGACACTTGAGGAATTTTGAGGGAGGGCGAGACGCTCAGGGAAGGAGGATAGCATGAAAAAACAGTGCAGTGATGGTGAAACGGACACTTGTGCATTAATCTTTAAATTAAGAATATTTCCTTTTTTTTATTTTAAACCACCAATCTATTGGCTTCTGATTACAATTCTATCTACAGGGGTCAGTACTCTCTAGTACATTATTAATTTCATGGGGAACACTTACACATTGGATACCCTAAATATCCACAGCATGAAACTTGAGAGTTATGCTCTATATATTATAAAATTAAAATTTTGTGAATTAACCAGTAAGAAATGGACAGGTTAATATCACATTTACCGTGGCAGCCAGATAAACATTGTGTGTCATACATTTGAAGAATGAAGAGTTTTCCTGAGTGAGCGATGAGAGGTATTTCTGTATTTCTCATAAGTGTGGCTAAAAAAAAAAAAAAAGACAGAAAGTTAGACCATTGCAGTGGTTGCAATAATGCAGGTGTTGTGCTGCTAAGTGGTCACAAAGAGCAAGTGTAGCCACAGAGTAAAGCTCAAACCTTGGCCTGCAGTCAAGATTCAGATGTTTCTGGAAGAGTTTATAGTCTAGGAGGATGTTGACGTTGAGCTGCTGCCCCTCTGCAGTGAGTTGAATGATGTGAGGTTATGCAAATGCAACTTGGGTGCTTTGGAGGTGTTCTGGGTGGGGCTAGTAACCAAACACACCAAAACGTCTATCACATATACATAAGGCTGTTGTCTTTCTATATTTATTTTATTTAAAGTTAGGATGGTAATCACTGCTCTGCCAGGACGCCCTGTGTGCAGCGCTGACACACACACACACACACACACACACACACACACACACACACACACACACACACACACACACAGAGAGAGAGCAGGGGCAGAGAGATTCTGCAGAGTTGTGGAAAATATGCGTTTTTTTTAAAAACTCATCCTCAAAAACAAATGGATTATTAAAATGGTAAAAACACAATAACGCAGTTTCACGTTAAAAATCTCCCTTTCTCCAACAGACACAGGACGTCAGGATGGAAAGAGTAGCCGACTAGAAATGCTTTAATGTCCGGCGCTTAGGGAAAACCCTTTCATATAGTATCAGTAAAATGATCAATTCTTAAACCGGAAATACAGTTTTCCTGCAAGAATGATATGGAAATAATTGATGGAGAAAAAAAAAGTTGTGAATAATTTAGCTTTTTTATTTATGGCAGTATCAAATGTCTTTTTAAGCATCATATTAATTGAATGAATCTGTGATTTGTAGTCGCCTGGATGCGAACCATATCACCACCGTTCCAGATGACAGTTTTGAAGGCCTTCAGCAGCTGCGCCACCTCTGGTTGGATGACAACAACCTGACGGAGGTCCCCATCAGTTCCCTGAGACACCAGGCGAACCTTCAGGCTCTGACGCTGGCACTCAACTGCATCTCGTACATACCAGACAACGCCTTCACAAACCTCACCAGTCTAGTTGTGTTGTAAGTTATATTAAGCTACTGTACAAATGTTTACAAATTGTTTACTCAGCAATTTGCACTGATCCCTTCAGGTGTGATTCAAGTGTACTAAAAAAATATTCTAATGATGGTTTATATCAAACTGAACTAAACGCTGTTGTATGTTACGTCACTGCTACGTGAAAAAATACCAAGAAGGACAGAATTTGTAAATGGGTAAGTAGTCATGTTGCAAATCAGTCCCTGGATTAAAAAAAACATATAGACAGTTACATAGTTACATACCATGGTATTTCATCAGTCAAGGCTTTTGGTGAGATATCTTTTAAAAGCCACAGCATTTGAGTAATAAACAGTTTAATTCATTAAAGTGAGCTTCCCCAGGACAGCCTGAGCATGCGGTCTTAATAGACCTATACACTAAATAACTCAACAGGAACAACCTGCTGGTGTACTTTTTTTAAACCTTAATTAACCTGCCACACTGACTAAGAACATTCTCATGTTTACTGAAATGACCTGAGGGAGAAGCTGAGGAGGTGACGGTCACACGGTGTTGAGTAGCTCCGGATATTTCTCAAATTGAAAACCAACACATGCAAATTCCCTGCAGAGAGATTATACAGTAACAGTTTCATGTCTCTGTAGTATCTGAGCCATGACTTGTAATGAGTGGATGGATATTTTTGGGGGGTAATTTCTGTAAGTAACCAACTCTCACTCAATCTGACTGAGTGCTAGTAAAATATGACTGGTTCTCCCCTTTAAATTAAAGAAGCTGTAATTCATAGTTGCTCATACATCATCTACATTATTCTGTCACCACAAATCAATGCAAATTACCTCTCCTTGTGTTCTGCTCTGGCTCTGAATGTATCCTCTGAGCAACTGCAAATCAGATTCACAGCACAAACTTTGTACTATTTATTTCCACAGCTTAGAGTCAGTAAGTCAACAAAATGGGCTGCTGCTCCTGCCTGCTGCGTTTTTGCGTGCAAAATATGCCATTGGGGTTTGAATTTGAATGTTAATGACACGCTGAAAAAGTTGCTTGATGGTGATGTAAAAATCAAGATTATGTTGTTGTTTTATGCATGGTGGGAAATGCTGAAACCTTCCTTGAGAAGAACAAGTACAAATGCTGTATTTGGTGTGTTGCGAATCTGAGGGATTATTCCAAACTTACATTTTTTTTCCCCCTTGCTGCTGTTATAGAATCACACAAACACAAGCACACAGACACACTGAATGGTATTGCTGCAGGGTTAGTATAAACATGTCAGGATAAACAGGAAGAAAAGACCTAGAATCTATTAGGCTGGGAAAACCCTCTGCATATACACATGTAGTACACACACCTGATCAAATCACACACATCACGCAAGGCGGATTAAAACCCCGGATGAATGGGAAAGATAATTTTATATCTGTCACAGCATGAAAACCTCAAAAATGTGCGTAAAACTGCTTTTTGCTTTTCCAGGCATCTTCACAACAACAGAATTAAAGAGATAGGAGACAACTGTTTTGCTGGACTCTTGAACCTGGAGACACTGTAAGTGGACAGTCGTACAGTGTGCATCAGTCTAAGTGTGTTTGTGCTCGTGTTTGTGTGTGCTAACAGCTCCCCCACCCACCTCTGCCCCAGTCCTCCAGACATCATTGTGTCCACTTCCTCCTTTAATTGCTCTAGGATAAATAGAGCAAAGTACATGATGCTTATCAAATCTGCCCTCCCACTGTTCACTTCCTCCTGCCACACAGCCTTACCTAATGGCAAACAGCTACTGTACAACACACAGACCTTTTACAGGAGACTGGGGATGTCCTGATCCTTTTTTTGTTTTTTATCCTAACTTCCAGTCTGATCCATTTAAAATGAAATATCTGCTCTAGTTGTGGTGATCCACTGTTTACATTTCCCTACATAACAACATAGCAGAGTGAACACTTAATTTAGTTATATTGAAATTACTTAAGGTTTGCAATGGTGTTTTCAAGCCTATAGTGTGGTGTGTCGTGTTTTGAATAATATCTACCAAAGATCAAGGCAAAGTCCCTACTACCTATTGTGCCAAAACAATAACAAATCAATTGATTGATTAGTCGATGGGCATGAAATTAACAATATTTTTAATGATGCATTACCCTCCTGTCAATTTTCAAGCAAAAATGACTTTTTTCTGGCTTTTCAATTGTGAGTGTTTGCTGCTTACCCCTGTTTCATATCATTATAAATTCGATATCGAAGCAACCAATGATTGAATCCAAAAAATACATGTCAATTGTTAAGTAATTATTGTCTGTAATCCAAGCTCCATGGTTCAGTTGCTTGCAGCATGTGGAGCTAAATCATTCAGTACTGCTAGCAGGTCATATCTTTTGTTAATAGGATTATAACAATGCTAGTAATCTTAATTATTAACAATTGGTGTGTGACTTGGAGCTGACCACAGTCACACTTCCATTAACAATGCTTAAATGCAGATCTTTTTGTTTGCATGTACCATTAACTAGTGGCTTTAGAGGGATGGATTTGTTTCACTGTAAAGCAAAAGAAAAAAAGAACAGCACTGACTCTCTTTGCCTCTCTCTGTCTCTCCATAGAGATCTGAACTTCAACAACCTGATGGTTTTTCCCAAAGCAATACAGGCCCTGCCTAAACTGAAGGAACTGTGAGTGCATTGTCCTGCTTCTGCTCTGTGTGTGTTGGGGGGGGGGTACTTTTGCTTTGACACTTTAGTCAGGGACTGGTTAACTCATCAGCACATAAAGGAAGCTTGTTGGTGTCTATTAGTTTTTATGTGATTTAAAAAAAAAAAAAAAAAAAAAAAAGACAAATATCTGACAAAGTAACCCTCAGAGTGTCAGTGAATTTGACACATCACATTTACAGATCTGGTTTCTGTAGCAGGCTGTGAGAGTTGTTTGGCACCTTTGTTTGTGCTTGATTTGGTTGAACTGTCTATGCATTTGTAACATGGTTTTTGATTTTTTGGGTTTTTTTTTTTTTCAAATGTTTGGTTTTTGTATATAGCAACCTAACTTATAGGTCAGGTTTCATAGTGAGCAAAGTGTCTTCACACTGTCTCCTTGCTCTTCCTCCTGCAGCGGCTTTCACAGCAATGATATTGCTTCCATACCTGAACGGGCCTTCCATAACAACCCCCTGCTGCGAACCATGTAAGATCAAACTCCTCTGATTCACTGAAACAGACATAACACACTAATAACTCAAACTTCTTTAATGGCCACCCATGCATGATGTACAGTATGCTTTCTGATGAGCACACACACAGTTTTAGCTGATGTGAGATACGAGTGTAAGGCTTCAGTAGATGAATGTCCAGAAGATGGTGCCATTCTCGCATAGTAAATGACTTTGGTTTGAACTATTCCCCTGTGCTCTTGCTGCCCTCCCAGACATCTCTATGACAACCCTCTGTCCTTCGTGGGCGCGTCAGCTTTCCAGAATCTGTCGGACCTGCACTCCCTGTAAGTCCCACTGTCAAGCACAGCTTCTGACAAATCACTGTTACCAAGTTCTGTTTGAACTCCGTCAGTCAGTGGTGTCCTAAACGTTAAACTAAGATCTATTTTTGTGTGTTTTAAAGGGTCGTTGTGTCTTGTTTGATTCATACCAGCTCATACTTTGATGTTTGTGACAGTGGTTTTACTCTTCATCACCATGTGTGTTTCAGGATGTTGCGTGGGGCCAGTATGATGCAGGACTTCCCCATCCTTACATGGACTAATAAACTTGAGAGTCTGTGAGTGAAGTTGGACTTGGATGCAGCATCTGTTCCCGCTTGTGCTTTTGTGTGTCTCAGAAGTGACTCATTAGGTTTTTCATTTCCAGGACCCTGTCAGGAACCAAGATCTCGTCCATCCCCGCTGATCTGTGTGAGGATCTCAAGTTGCTTCGGACACTGTAAGAGACTTTTCCTTTCTTTTCACCTGCAACAGAACTTAAAACACATTATACAAATAATTGTACTTACTGAGGATTAAAGATTGTTAAGAATTTTGGATTCCCATTCATGCTAAAAATGTGGCATTTCAGAAAGTGTATATACTATACAGGGAAATTGTTTATAAACTACCTTTATAGTGGAAGATGATCAACAATCCAACCTTTTTTCTTCATTCTTTTATTTTAAATTGTCCCAGTTGTCTAATTATTGAAGCTGTTTGTGTCCCTCCATCAGAGACCTGTCCTACAATGAGGTCGAGGGGCTTCCGTCCCTCCAGGGCTGCGTCCTCCTGCAGGAGATGTGAGTGTGGAACATTTAGAAGACAGTTAACAAATGATTTCAGACAAGGATAGTAAAGATTAAAGGGCTGATTCTATTTTAAGACTAAAATAAGAGAATGTAATAACAATGAACACAATAAAGGTAATTAGCGGCTTGTTTATAATCTGTTAAATATTTGGTTTGAATCTACAGAAGCTTTCAGCACAATCATATTCAAGAAATTGAAAGGGACACTTTCCAAGGTCTCTCTGCTCTCCATTTACTGTAAGTTCGCTCAGTCGCACACACTCAGTAACACACACACTGTAAAAACAAAGGTTTTATACCTGGATTGTGAATTCATGCCATTGTGATTTTACACAGAGACCTGAGTAGAAATGAAATCCGGGTTATCCACAGAGACGCTTTCCTCACCCTTACTGCTCTCACCAACCTGTGAGTATGACCTGTGTCTTATTTTACCACCGTTCATCATAAAGAATACAGAACTCCACTTACATATCATTGTTTGGTTTGACTTTCTCTATTGTACAGCATTAAATTACTTGTGTGTGATCTTTTTTTTTTATTTTTATTTTTTTATTACAGAGATCTGAGTATGAACTCTCTGACTGTGATTCCAACGACTGGACTGAGCGCCCTCAGTCAGCTAAAACTCTCAGGGAACCCACAGATGAAAAATGTGCTGACAGCAAAAAACCTACCCAAACTCAGGTGAGGAAGAAGTTCTGTGGCCGCTAGTTCTGTCATCTAAGTGTTTAGGAGGGAATGTAGAACATAACACTATGTAGCTACAACATCCCAGATTCAATTTAAGCAGGTGACTTTTGATGCATGTGTTCCCCCGTTTTTCTCTCCCCTTGTTCTCGCTCAGCTCTCTACAGTCGCCCTCTGATACAGGCACAAAATGCCCCAAAAAACAAAAAACATTTAACATATAATAACTTTGATTTGTTGAAGGGTAAAACAAAAATTAATTTAAATTGTAGAAAATGTATAAGGGTTAGCTAGAGGGTTGAAATAAATCTCAAACTGGGATTAGATCAATTGTTTTTTAACTGTTTGTCAACATTTCTTCTGAATTGTTTTCAGAAAGAAAGATCACATTATTGCAGGACATAGCCCTTACACAGATATGGCTGATTTTTAAAGGATTTTTAAAATAGAGTTGTAGTGAAGGTCTGCATAGAAACACCAGGTCTTGGTGTTGATGAGGAATTCATTTTCTCCACAGAAACCTCAGCTACTAGTGTATTTAATCACTTTTAGCCATTTAGTGGACTTATTTTCCCTCACCTTTTGTTTTCACAACTAAATACGAAAAGACATTAAACACCTCTTTGCAGTTTATGAATACATTGATTTTTCCATGTATTTTTTCAGTGAGTCTTATTATGTCATCCCTAGGTTACCTTAAATGCCTTATATATGTACATAACTGTATTTCTCACAGGGGAAAAAATACTTTCTGGCCTGTAGTGTTCTTGCATCTAAAAAACACTTGCTTTGACACAAAGAAGACAAAAAACATCTGAGTCCAAAATGGAGAAAACACAGCATACATGCTGCGCTGCACAAACTCAAACCAAGCAGTTGAATTGTTGTGAATCACCACAGCAGATGAAATCATTCACCAGTGCTTGATCTGTAAAAAAAAAAAAAAAAAATGAACACGTGAACAAAATATAAAAGTGATATAAGTGAATCTGTTTTGCTGTTTTTCTCTGTCTGCTGTGATTTTATGTGCGTGACTGACTGACAACAAACTCCACCTCTTTGCTTCTGTTTAATGAGAAAGCCAGCTGAATCTGTTTTCTTCACAGTCGTAGACACACTATGGAAACATCCAAATATTATTATTGAAAAAAATCAGAAGGGCCAGATACTTGCAGACAAACACATTATTTATACTTTTTCCAGTATGGTTTTCAAGATTCTGGACCATCTGTATTATCAACACTGGGCCTCAGTAGGATGATATCGGCCTCTCTAAATGATCATTGTTTTTTTTTTTTTGTAGGTCCATCTCTGTCCCTTACGCCTACCAGTGCTGTGCATTTGTTGGATGTGACTCAATGACGAGTTCCTCTGAGGAAAATGACGTAAAGAAATCTACAGGTGGGAATGCTTCAGTCAGAGCCTTTTCCGTGCAACAGTTTACATGTTAGCTAAACTTCTTTTGTTTTATTTACAAAAGCAACTACAAATATCAATGGAGTTTGTTTTATATAACCCTCCAAACAGCATTCTTTATTCCCAGACCACCAGATATCAGATGTAGATGTTGGATGTTTTTGCTTTTTTTAAGTTTTACCTAGTCCACAGCCTGCATGCGTTTTGAAACCTCACAGATTGCATTATACAGATGTGTGCATCAGGAAAAATTTACAATGTGTTTTATTGCATTAGACAACTTTTAACAACTACCATTAAACACTGTCCTACATTTCCTACCTAAAGTGTATAGTTGTAGGAAACATTAGGAAAATTACTCCCATTATGTGCATCTTATGTTGTGTAATGTGTGCTCTGTGAATTATCTTATATTGTATTTGCCTTATTTTAGTATTTCTGAACATGCTGAAGATGTTTTTACAGTCATTATGTTACTAAGTCGTCTTGTTTTGTTTTAGTAGTGGAGTGCAGTTTAGATGGAACAAAACTGACAGCTTGGAGGAGAATTTTATAGCTAAATATGTGTGTGTGATATTGCCAGTTGTGGGTCGTAAGTGGGGGATGTAGTATGAGAGCTATCTCTATTTATTGGTAGGATGGTGGATTTATTCCAGTTTATTGTTTAATCAGAGATGTTGTGAGATGTATTGATGGTTTTGATAAGTTCTGTGACTGATTTGTTTGGATCTTGTATGAATAGAAGTACATCTTCTGCATATATGCTTATTTTATGTGTTTTCTTATTAGTGTGGATGCCTGTTATGATGTTTTGGCGTCTTGCCGCTTCTAATGGTTCAATAAAGAGTGCAAATAGTGAAGGTAAAAGTTATGTCCACTCTTACCTTCACTATTTGCACTCTTGTCTGGTGCCTCTGCGGAGTGTGAAATTACATGAGATTAGGTTGTCAGTCATAATTGCTGCCCTAGACTCATTTTGGTGGCATACCCTGTATCTATTTAGGATTAAAATAGTCTTTAACATTTTTCATCTATTTTCTTTTATTTTTTTTATAGCGGGAGAGGACGTGGAAAGAATCTCAATGATTATGCACTGCTCCCCTTCACCAGGTAACCATTAAACAGCTCTTCACATCTTTCATTGTGTATCTATATGTTTGCTTTTGTCAGCCAATGTTTAAGAGCTTTGAAATAATCTGAAAATACATGGCTAAATCAAGTGTCAATTTTTAATCAACCGTATTGTTTCCATCGCCAGGAGCTTTCAAGCCTTGTGAGCACCTCCTGGGTAACTGGATGATTCGTCTGACAGTCTGGTTCATCTGCCTGGTGTCGCTGGTCTTTAACAGCCTGGTGCTGGTGGCGACCTTCTCCCCCGCACAGCGAGCAGCAAGCCATTCCCACTCCCTCACTGTATCTCTCTCTCCAGCCAGGCTGCTCATGGGGCTGCTGGCCCTGGCCAATCTGCTTACAGGTGTGTATGTCGGCGTGCTGACCGTGCTCGATGTTGCTACCTGGGGCTCCTTCGCGGAGTTTGGTGTGTGGTGGGAGATGGGGCCTGGCTGTCAGATCACAGGAGCTCTGGCCGTCTTCTCATCAGAGTGGGCGGTATTGTTACTGTCACTGGCAGCTGTGGAGCGTAGCGTTGCCGTGCGGACGATTCTCGGGAAAGTAATGATGTCACCCAGGAGGAACGGCGGCAGCCATGGCGGATGCTGGAGAGGAGATCGACGCTTCAGCCTGGCTGCAGGACTACTGGGGCTGCTGGCTGCTGCTGGAGCCTGCCTGCCTCTCCTGACCTCCAGCGACCAGTCGGCCTCTCCTCTCTGCCTGCCCTTCGCTGGGGGTGAGAGTCCAGCTCTGAGTGTCACAGTGGTTCTGGTGCTGCTCAACGCACTTGCTTACCTGTTCACTGCAGCTGTTTATACCCAGCTGTACTGCCACCTGGGCAGGGTGGAGCTGGCTGATCCAGAGCAGACAGGTGCCCTGCGACATGTAGCCTGGCTCATCTTTACCAACTGCATCTTCTTCTGCCCTGTGGCAGCTTTCTCCTTCGCCCCTCTCTTGACTGGCTCTACAGCTGGCGGCCCAGAGATCGCCAAGTCTGTTACCCTCATTTTCTTCCCGCTGCCTGCGTGCCTGAACCCAGTGCTGTATGTGTTCTTCAGCCCGGCCTTCAGGGAGGACTGGCTGAGACTACGCGGCCGCGGAGGTTTCACCAGGGAGGTGAAGGCTGGTGCTGAAAGTCATGGAGACGAAGGTGGTGGAGGGTCAGAGCTCACAGACGGGGGATCCTCCACCCACCTGGGCTTTGACTGTGGGGTGTACTCACAGCTTTGTGGAGAGACAGTTGTATGCGAGCAGTGCGAGGCAGCGCTGCATGCCAGGACCTGCTCTTCCCCCTCATCCTCCACAGTCTGTAGACACTTGGTGAAGTCTCACAGCTGTCCCACCCTCCTGGCGGGAGCTGCAGTGTGCCCGCGTGCAGAGGGGTTTTGGGCAGACAGCGGCACTCCCTCCGCTCAGTCTGAGTACGCCGATGAGGGGGACTCATTTGTGTCGGACAGCTCGGACCAGGTTCAGGCCTGCGGCAGAGCCTGCTTCTGTCAGACCAGAGGCCTTCCTCTTGTACACTATTCATACAATATACCTCGAGTCAAGGACTAAGGACGCTTCAGAACTCCACTATATGCACAGATCTCTGTCATGTGAATTTAGATGCTACAAGAATATGTAAACCTTTTTATATAAAGAAAAATGTGCCAACTACCCTGCTCAAAGACTATTGAGCAAGCACTTAAGAAAACAGATGCAACCAATCATTTAAAGGGAACTTGGATACCATTTCTAAATGAGCTGAACTGAGCACATCATGTTACACAATGGTCGACAAAGGATCTTGCAATGGAAAATCTTGCCACCAGTGCCTTCCGAGTGGATATCATGATTTTGCGAGCTTCAATTTATGTGTCGAAGACTTTATGGTTCCTCTGTTTTACCTGTACTTTTAAGCTTTTTAAATTTTAATTGTTATACATCATGTCAATTTTTAAAGCTTCTCCACAGCAACTGTCGATTTTATACTTAGAAATTTTGTTTAAATATAAATGTAGCAAATGTAATAATCATCCTAGACTTTCTCTGTTTGAATGTAACTTTCAGGCGGTCTTCACCCATCAGAGGGGAATAATGTAACGTCACCGATAACTTCTTCCCTACCTGCGATCATACTCTTATCAGTGTGAGAATGGTGAATGCTAGTCTATAATAAACACTTCTTTGCTTTAAGTTACTAAGACTGAGAATGTGATGAAAGTAGCAGATATCACTGTTTTAGCAACAACTATGCTTGGCGGTTTTGAAAGATTTTATTTATTGTGTGAGCAGCAGGAGTGTCTGGGTGGAGACGATTTCAGGTGTATGAAAGGTGGCCTTTGAATGATGAATATACAATATAACCCTAAACATTCACCAAAACAGAAGCACCTCTTTTTCTTATCCTTCGCAGAAAGCTAGTACATACACACAGGTTTAGGTCATTATTTTCAACAGTCTGAAGGAAAATTCCTGTTATTTTTAAATCTGGGCCTTTTTTTATTTAGTAATTTTTTCATCATGCTCTTTGATTTGGAACAAAGTTTTTATTTCTTAACTGCAGAGCTATAAAAAACACACAAACACAGTAAAATAACACTTAAATTAGACCTATTTTATCTGATGTTTCAGCTTATTTTTGGCTTACAGAACAATGGCTGACCTATTGCTCTATTGAATACTGCGTCAAAAGCTGAATGATTAAACAAAGAAGAAGAAACCTATTAATTAGTGAGCTTTAGATATACTGGTAGGTGGATTATGTTCCCTCCAGATACATTAAGGCTAGCTGCTTGCGCCTGCTTCCAAACTTTATGCTAAGCTAACATAAGCATACAGATTGTATAGAGTGGTTTCTCATTTCTCATATAACTCTGGGGGACAAAAAGAGAATATTTGCCAAAATGACGCAAAAGAAAAATACAGCCAAACTTTTGTTATTATTTTACCCCATAAAATATAAAAGTTTCTTGACAAACATACAACAAACAGGAATCAAAATCACCTTTATTCACACTATTTTCATGAGATGACATACATTTGATTGATTAAAACCCATTTTTAAACATAATTTTACTTGTGCACAACAAGTTAAACACATGAATACCGTCCAAGTTAAACACGTGAATGTAATGTGAAAGCATCGTGACGTGAACACAGCAGGAGACTGGCAGCCAGCTGAGTCAACAAGAGTGTATACACAGTGCCAAAAGGTTTGAAATGGACTATTATTACTGAAAAGTGGGTGATCATTAACATTGACATTTAACGACATTGTCTACACTGATTTTGTATTTAAAGGATTTTTTTTTTGGTGTTGGTATACAGTCAGTGTACCTGTTGTACTATACAGTGATGTAAATCGCCAAATTTTTACCGGAAAAGAAAATGGGCATGATGGAACAAAAGTAGTAAAATAAGGCCTATGTTGAAAACAGGAGGAATTACCTTCAAAGTAATTAATTCAGGAATGTCTTTGCAATCCAGTTTCATTATCAGTGAGTGACTCAGAGACTTGCTGTATGATCATTTAAGTCTGCATCGTCCACTTTTATTGTACAGATCATCAGAATAGCATTTTTATACTGTAAAGCATATAAATGTAGACATCTTTTGCCCTGACAGCTGACCTGAGTGATACTGTGAGTGACGAGGAGTTGACTGATGTTTGGTGTGCTGGAGCATGACCGTACACATTAAGGTGGATACACCCTCGGAGCGTGTATCCACAAGTGCACGTCATGTGAGTGCTCAGGAATTTAGACAATGTAGGCAAACATTTTCTTCCACCAACAAGACATTCTTGTGCCCTTATAATGCACCATTTAATTGTAATCCTTTGGGTTTGTTTTCTGTTTTCATGTAGTCTCGACTGGGTGTCTAAAATCTTGCACCAACCAAAATGTCCGTTGATTGTTTGAGATGCCTGATGTCCCATCTGGTGAAAATGTACAAATCTTTTTTAGTAGTTTGGTTATTGGTTTTTGTATTTGTATGTAAATTATTTGAAAAGAAAACAAGTAATCAAGAATGGGATGCTAACCAAGGAAGCTACCTCCTCAACTGTAGTGGCTACCAGCAGTGCTTTGTAAAAGAATAGTCTGTTTTCATTTGTTGTTACTTTGTTTGCGTTCTTGGCTTTATGTTGACACATGTGGTTGTACATCATCATTTTAGTTAAGTGCAAATTGTGGGAGGAATCTATGTACTGTATACTGTGATTTTTTTTTTTTTTTTTTTTTTTTTTTAAATCAAACTATAAACTATGAATTTTTTTGGTTTATCTTTTATAGATACAAACTTGCAGAATAATACGGATTATGAAAAGTATCTCACTTAATTTCAGTTCAAATTAAATCTTGTAGTTTTTCATGTGAGATCTCCCCACGTTGTTTTTTTATTCTGTTCAAGTAGAAAAATAATTCTATAAATTGTGTATGAATAAAATTGTGTTCACTGCATTGTCTCATAGAAAGGTCAGATCCCCTGAAAATTAAAGCATTGACAATAATCCTACATGTTTTTCTCCCAGCAGAGTTCCTCATCAGTCTGCAGTGGCCTCATGGGAAGACAGGTCAACTGTTCATTTTCAGCTGAAATTATGTAAACTGTGTTAGTGTTAAAGGCGACAACATGTCCTATTTCTACTATATGCCAAAAAGCCAGTGCGGTTTAATCAGTTGGTCACTTCAGTCCAGACTGAAAACCTCTGCACCAATTGGATGGACAGACGTTCACAGTCCCAAGATGACGTATCCTAATGACTTTGTTCAATCCTCTGACTTTCTCCATGAAGTTCACATTTATGGTTTTGAATGGAATATCTCATGAACTGTTTGGATGGGTTGCCATGAAATTTGAACCACACATTCATGTTCACCTCAGGATAAATTGTATTTGTTTTGATGATCCCTTATCTTTTCATCTAGCGCCATCATCAGGTCGAAATTTCACCTCAACCAGCAGTTTGGTTTATAGCAAAATACCAACAAAACGAATGACATTCTTATCAGCCTCAGCTTCCCTTTACCATCGGCAGTAGTACAGTGTGTACATTGATGTATCAATAATTCTAAATCATATAATTCTGAAATAGGCAATTCTATATAATGAGCACTTAAAGTATATGTTGATGCTAACATTTGTTACATTTTGGCTGCATTGTATTTGTACACTGTGACATTGTTACTTAAAAAGATCTGACTACTTCTGCTAATGTTAGCATTTAGCTCAGAGCAGCGCTGTGCACAGCGTGGCTATCGGCTTACTCCCATTAAACTATTTTCAGTCGAAGTTTCCCATGTAAACACTATTTTAGGGACAGTTTTGCTTTTAATCTAATTTTTCTAAGTCTGTTCACATTTATAAGACCATTCAGTGGAGTTGCCTGCCTCCCATGTTGTCCACTACTGCAGGCTGCCTTCACTCATGCAATTGAGCTGTAACTTGGTGATGAGTGAGAAATTACCCCCTGGGATTGTATAAAGAATCAGACATGTAATTTGATAAATCCTGTTTAGCTTTGAACCATGTAGCCTTTTCATTTTGTAATTTGTGGATTCTGGTGAAGTCCCATGTCAAAACACCTGACAAAAACTGAGGCGCTCTAAGACATCCGTCATGTATGTTAATAGTGAGGCTGTGACAGGTACAAGGCTCGCTGGATCTCTTGCAGCTGTACGCTGAGAGGGAGGGCACAGGAAGTATTTACATTCAAGGCATCAAAGGAATAACTGTTGACTGATGTTACAGCAACCCCTGCACCAGCATGTGTTCCACTTCACTGACACAAGTCCCCAGTGGAAAAAAGGACATCCCAGCTATTCCAGTCCTCCACACACATCCCTCTGTGGCGTGCACATTAGGCACATGCCCCACACTTCTAGCTTTAGTGAGGCTTTGTTACAATAAAACTAAGCCCTCGACAATTCTTGCAGAGTTCCACTGGACTTCTGACTATCAGTGGCATGCTTTTTGCATTTCCTGCATGCCACCGCTGCTGCAGTGATCATGATGGCAGTTTAAGGAGCTGCAGTCCACCTCTACCCAAGTACTGACTACACTGTAACATAATACCACTGCTGGATGTATGACTGAATAAATCACTCTGTATTTTGTGCTTTTGGAGCAAGCTTTATGCACACAAATCAATCACACTAACAACCATGTAATCCAAGAATGACAAATCATAAATTAGTTTCATAAATGCTATTATCTATTATCCATATTTACTACACACCATTATCCATTAAATCTCTAATCTAAGTTTTTGAAATGAAGGAGAAAAGGAGTGACAAACCATCGTAAATACTAATAATTCCATATTAAAGAACAGTCAATTTAGTTTATAAATTTACAGCAACCCCCGCACAAGTAGTAAATTTAGTTTATAAATGTATTAACAGCGAGGATGACTTGATAATGGTAAATGAGGGAAGTGATGCAAAACAAAAAAAAAAAAGTGAGCTAAACACAGTTTGTTATGCAGGTGAAGAGCTTCAAATGACACAAAACAGTCGACATGCAGGAGACGCTGGAGACAAATCGATCTTCTCTTCATTCAGCAGCTCGGAGCTCTTTCTTCTTTTCGTCTTTCTTTTCTTCTTTCACAATTTGAGCTGCAAGGCAGGGACATCGGTCAAGATACAGAGGCGTTATTAAATCCGTTGCACAAAGTGAGGTTGGTAGCATAATGTTCATAAACAAATACAAACAAGTTACCATTAGTTTTAGTTTACCAATAGAACTTTTTTAAGTTGATTTGGCTAAAATGTTATTAAACAGGTGCCTGTTTACACATCCAGAAGACTTATTATATATTAATATTAATTAATTCATATTCACTCCATTTAGCTCCAGTTTGGTCTCCACCAGCTCCTGAGGGAAATATCTCTGCTCTCTAGCTGCTAAATGCTTCTCTGTGTTCACCAGCTAGTTCCTGGCTTTGTATGTCTGTGTTTCGGTGTTGAGCAAGAAGAGTACATTGAGCTTTTTTGTTGAAAATGATGCTATGAGAGCCGTGAATGTGAAACACAACAGTGAAGTTGCAGGCAGAAAAAGACGGAGGGAGACTTTCATTTAGAGTAGATATATCTACACCAGATCCAACTACTTTGTTGTTTCTGAAATTTTCAACCACATCTCAAGTGCTCTCAACCCAATGATGAAGGCCAGGAGGTGTGATTGAAAGCTTCAAAAAGAACAAGTTGGATCTTCTGTTAAGAATTTCTTTGGACAGTTTTCATATTAGTTTATGGTAATCCTGCATTTCTTTTGAGCTCATTTCTATTTTGCTACAATCAGAAACACAAGAAAATCTTTCCAGGAAATTTCTTAAAAATCAGGAAAACATGACATAATACAGTCCATTTCCGTGTTTTTTCATCACACCATTCTAGAAATTCCACCACAGGAAAAATAAATGCTATAATTGAACATTTTTACTATATATTCTCAAATTTACACTAAAATATATTTTTCTTTATAACAGACTGCCATTTATTTGATGTGGACTTTGATGATAGGTGTTATTTTTAAAGCATGAAAAGGAGGGGGAATAGGGAAAAGGAGGATGCTGGCTGGAGGCTGGAGTGTCTAAGAGCATCATGACAAAGAGGACACGTTTCTGTCTCTGTACCACCGAGCAGGATACTTACAGCGAACCTCCAGTTTACACTCCACAATGTCTTCTCCGCTGTCGTTGACTGCTTTGCACATATACACTCCCCCATCGAATGGACAGGGCTTACGGATCTCCAGCGTCAGGACGCCCTGCTTACTCAGCATTCGGTACTTGGCTTCATTTGAGATGTCCATCTTGTTTTTGTACCAGGTCACTTTGGGCTAATAAGATAGGACAAAAGATCACAGTACATCAGGTGATATTTTTCACAATCTGCAATACTACTTACAATTGCAAAATTAGGCCACAATGCAGTACTGACACAGCAGTATTCACTGGATTTATCTGCTGGATACTGTGTGACTGAGAATGGGGTGTTTATTACCTGCGAGGTTACCTGTGTGTGTGTGTGTGTGTGTGTGTGTGTGTGTGTGTGTGTGAGAGAGAGTGTTATAGGTATGAGTCTCTGTTGGTTACAAAACTACAAAGTGGACCATTAGTAAGGAATTGTCCAAACTTCATTTAAAAGTTCTTCTTTTTTTTTCATTGCAATAAACGTTATGACCCAGCTGCCGTTCACATCTGAGATTTTTTTCTGGGTGTCATCAAATATATGATTGATTTTTATCGCAAATATCATGTAAAGACTCTACTGACCTTCGGTATACCTCTGACTGAGCAACTGAGGGTTGCACTGTATCCTGCTATGATAGAGCGGTTCACTAAAGGATGTGTGAACTTGGGAGCCTCCGAGAAGTCGTGTTCCTTGTAGGAGGGCGGCTTGTAAGCGATACCTGCGGACGGACAGACAACATTTATGACGACAACTCGGATTTCAATTGCAATATCTGTACTTGTAAGACATAAAATCAGAACCATAACTGCTTTGTACTAATTATATACAGCATGGTGCAGTCAAAGCCCACCTGTTTTCTGGATGTAAGCACTGTCTTTTGTTTCTCTAGCCTCTAGGCTGAGGCCCACCAGGTTCATGGAAAAGGCTCGGAAGACGTACTCATTCCCCATGATGAGGTCAGAAACGACGCAGTTGGTTCGCCTGTACTGATCGTAGACTGTATACCACTCCTTCATATGAATCACAAAAAACATTTCAGTTTTTCCACTTCGTTAAACAGTTTATCTTGTGCAGTATGTGCACATGTATATTGGGCCCTTTTCATTCATGTACTTGCGTGGATATGCATACAGATACACTTGACAGCACTGTCTGCTGCATTACCCCCCTTGACACCTCCACCTGATGATGTCACTACAACTTGAAAACTGTGAATCTTAAAATAAGAAACTAAAATGTGGCAGGCAGACTAGAGTTAATCACATCAGATTTCTGTAGTTTACCAAACCATTTAGGCACACATAAACTAAAATTGAATCCATTTTTGTTTGTTCACTCAGATATATTGTATTTGCTGATTAAAATATGGCAAATGACAAATCTACCTGAAACTGAAGGAGTTGTGTGAGAGTTTAAATTCATTTATTAAGGTATAATATTGAAATAGGATACGAGTAGATTTAAAGCACATGTGCCCTCAGCCCCTTTATGTCTGACATCTAACAGGTACACCGTACATTGCTACTGGTAACATGATAATCAACATCCCCAAGCTTGCTATAAAGAGATGCAAGTGAAATTAATTTGATCTAATAATGACCACAGTGAAACATGAGCCATCAGACGAGCTGGCCAGGAGAACAATGTCCCCGCGTCACTGTACAGACAACCCGGACCAGGTCAAGGCTACGAGGATAAGATTAGGACATTCCTGGCCGACATTGTTCCTGGCAGCTCGAGGTGGAGGATGGTGGCAGCTAGAGCTCTTGCCAGCCGGCCCATAATGCATCACCCACAAAGGAGATTGTGTGCTCAGCATTGGCTGATTGCAGAAAATGTGTCACAATGGAGGCTAAAATATCCCTCTGTGTCCATGCAGCATTCATCCTCCCACATGTACAGACACACTCGTTTGTGTTAACAGTAAAGGGAGGTTTGCAGATGAAGGCAGCTAAAGGCCTACAATGGCTCCATTTCAGGTTTAATGACACGGTGACCATGGTGCCTTTCTCTGAGAAGACCACTGGAAGTCATATTTTATTTTTCCGCTCTGTTCCTTGTAATCCAGACATGACATGAGTGGCCACATCTTTACTTTCAGTTTGATTGGATTGGGCAGTGTCCCAATTATATTCAGATCTTGGTCTCTCTTTCAATACGTCTAGTACCTAAAAGCACCATTTGCTTTTTGGGGAGTGTCAAGTGCAGGAAAAATCTAATTTTATTGTTCCTCTTTCCAATCGCAGCTGCTCATTATCGAGTGGAGCAACATGCATTTTTGAAATTTAATTTATCTACATTGGCTTCAGGTTGGTATTCCAGCACCTTTCAGATTGGGCCCGAAATTTTCTGAATGTCATATGCATGTGGATTCTCTGAGGGTTTCTTCTGGCTAATTGCTATAAAATTATTTAATTTCAATAAGAGCTGCATTTCATAAGAAGATTGTTTTCAGCTTCATTTGAATTTAAATTAAAAACAGATGTGAGCTTTGTTGCTAGGTCCCAAGGGTGTGGAGTCTCACCATGGTCTTCTTGTCAGCTTTCTGAACGGTGTAACCAGTGATTTCACAGTTACCGTTGTCCTTAGGCGGCTTCCACTCGAGTGCCACGTTGAAGCCCCAGACATCCATGATCTTCAGAGCCTCGGGAGGCCCTGGGAGATCTATAGACGAGAGATAAGAACTCTGTAGGAGGTCACTAGTACGAATGTTGCTACAGTTTAATGCAGAGATTGTATTTATCCCTGCCAGCTCTCCATGTGTTCAGTCCTGCTCACCTACAATCTGCAGATTGACACTTGCCGTGTCTTCCACGTTCTCAATCTGCACGTGGAGATCATACTTCCCCGAGTGTTTTCTGTCCGTCTTGCGGATGAAGAGGATTGTATCGACATCGCTGTTCCTCACGTTAGCGAATGTGGGTTCCAGAGGCTCCCCATCTTTACTCCATGTCACCTTTGGCCTGGGCTTACCCTGCATGGCCAGAAAAGACAGAGGCAGGGTTTCACTTCACATTGCTGTGTGCCAGTCTACAGATTACAAACAAAATCAACCTTTTAACAATATATTCATCTTCAAATACATGATCAGTTTTTAAGGAGATATTACCCAACACGGCTTTAGTATGTTGGTCAGCCTGTCACTGAGCCACTGTGATTTCAGAGTGAAAAATCTCAACAACTCTGAGCTGGATTGCCATGAATTTGGTGAAAAACATTCATGGTCTTCAAAGGAAACGTCCTAATGACACTGTTGATACCCAGACCTTACATGCAGGGCCACCAACAGGCACCTTCAGTCACAAAATTAAAGGTGCCTTTCGATTTTTCATTGTTTCAAAAAGGGCTGGGTGCATGGATGGATTATGAGAAAATGGGCCTCTGAGCAGAGATAGGTAAAAGCCCCCATACCTTTTCTTTTTAGGATCCTCAGACTGAAAGAGAACATTATTAAAAAATTGTTTTGAGTCTCCTCTTGGTATCCTTTTGTCTTTTAACTGAGCTCTGTGACTTTCAAACAAGAAATACTAACAGTCAACTATACAGAGCTCTGTTTCCCTGGGCCTTACAATAGCTATGTCCCAATGCAGGGGCCGTATCCTTCAGAGGACGCCGTCACCAGCTGTGCCTTTACTGTGGCGTCACAAAGCGTGGCTCTTGTCGCCGAGCAACTTTGGGACAGGTTGGGCCATGAAGGAGCCACTCATTGGATCTTTCGTTGCCCAGGAAAAGAAGTCCACATTTCTGGGACGCATTTGAAGGAGCCTTCGAAATGGGACAGCGTAGTTGCGCCGCTGTGACACAATTGGTCTTCAAATGCATCTGAAGGAAGTGGCCCCTGAATTGGGACACAGCTAATATAAACCATGAGAATGTAGAAACTTGTCCGCCTTGTTGTCAAGCAATATAAAATTACATTTATCGTAATTGGAAAATTTTACACATATGATCAACCCCAGCACAGTTGTTTTTTTTGGCCACATATTCCAGATTTACCCAAGTAACTGGTTATTTGTCAAATGTTTCACATGTGAATACTAACTGCCTCATTCATGTTTCACTCAGGTGTTTATACTGTATGAAGTCACCAGTGAAGCGCCTTGGTGTTTAGAGGACAATTTTAAAAAGGGGGCTGACTGATTTAGTCGACTGTGTACTGCACCTGGAATGGAATCAAAAGGTTGACAGTGTCTCCAACTTTCTTGATGAGAGTCTGCCGGAGATTTCTGGGGAGCCAAATTTTTGGGCGTTCTGTGCAAGAGAAAAACACGAAACACAAAGTAAGAGGCACGAGGGGTGGACTCCTGGGAGTTTAGCCTTGAGCTAAAATAGATCTAAATAAACAAATGTGGAGGAAATGAAAGAAGCTCAAGGATGAGCTGAAGTGAGAAGAAAGGTTTGGCTTTGTGATTATTATGTCTCCTATAAATAAATGCATTAAATGCTTAATATTTAGTGTTTCACATCACTCCACCAAACAAATGAACATAACAGATAGAAATCTAACAGATGCAAGGTTGAATACAGCCCTCAAACAAAAACTAGAACCAGACGAGTTGCCAAAATGAATAAATCCCCATCTACTCACGCATTATCTCCCTGATGGTGACGGGTTGGGCCAGAGTGGTGGGAGCACTGGGACCCGCCATGTTGTAGGCTCGCACACGGAACTGCAGCTTGTCTCCAGTGGTGAGGTCTCTGACAATCAGGGATGTCCTCTCAGTCAGACCCTGAATGGCTGGTATCCATTCATCAGCTGAGGCCACAAAACACACCAATCACTTGACTGCAGATGTGACTATGGAGATAGAAGTTTATCTGAGCCCCTACTTTGATATCACTTTGATTAGATGTGCGGTATTGGAAAGCTGATAGTATAGGGGCTTACAGAAAACAAAGAGAGGTTGCTGCTCTTCACTCTGATTAACTGATTATTGCACATAAACTTTGATGATATACACTATAAAAACAAGCTTCCTTATCAAAAGCATGCAGGGGTTAGCTGCAGCACTTACTGCCCTCCTTGCAGTACTCAACCCCATAACCCTCGAGTTCAGCCGAGCCGATCCTCTCAGGCGGCCGCCACTTCAGCGAGATAGAAGTGTCACTGATGTCTTCGACAACCAGTCCCATGGGCTCACTTGTAGGGGCTGAGAGAGAGGCAGAGGGCAGATAAATGGGCCGTGTTAGTCAGTTACAACATTAATGCAATCATTTCAGAACGGATTACTGATCAGGTGGATGAACCTGATCATGAATTTACAAAGTATGTAAAGTAACAAAATCCCTCCCAAAAGCTTTGTGACAGCAAACATGGCTTCAGCTCTATCACCATCATCCATCACAACTTTACTGTTGATCCACCATTATCTTTTATTTTATTTAAGATCCACTTGACAGTTTCATTTCATACGTACAGCAAATTCATGAAACGCCATCAGAATAAGACAGGAGGGTTATTTTATACAATCTGCCAACTGAGTGAGTAATGTGAAAGGACACGCGGTTTTTAAATATAGTCTCTTGTAGATTTACTGACATGTCACCAGGGTCTGTTTTGCTTTCAGTGGCATCTACAGGTTTCCTCTGTCATATGACACGAAGGACACCCCTGATGAATGAGCCTACAAAATTAACTACTGACATGAAAATTATTCTCAAATTTACAAGGATGTCCTCTTGTTGAAACTAGACAATGATGAGTTTTGTTATGTGAAAGCTACACGTGTGTTCTGGAGCAATCCTGACAATGACTTATCAGTGATGTCAAATTACAGTCAAGGTTAAGATGTATTTCAGTTTTTTTTCAGCTACAACTGCTACACTCCTGATTTCACAAACACGGGTTCACCTAGTATAAGGAAAGCATCAGAGCACATATATGATGCTTGTGCTTTTCTCAGTAATGTTATTATTATAAGCTTTATTTAGTAAGGTAGGTATCTGTTGCTCGAGATCTTGATCTCAAAGCGACTGAGTGCAAACAGACAACCAAGCCTGAACAGATACAAACAGGTCCAAAATAAAAAGTTAAACTTCATCCACGGTGCAAAGCAGTGGAAGGCAGTCAGTTTAAGTGGAATGAGTTTGTGTGCATGCCTGTGGGGCCCTGGTGTTCACACAATCTTGAGTGTACAGTACTTGCCAAGTACGGTTGTTAAGTACTGTAGCTGTAATTGTTCATGGTATTGTGTTATCTTGTGTTGTGGAAATAATTTATGGTTGGGAAAGTGGCATGAACTGCAGCTGGTGTAACTATGGAACATGTTTAACATCAAAAAACATTAAACATCTGGGGAAAGATGAGCTGTGCGACTGACCTGCTGGGGCCTGCCGTACTTTGAGTCGCTCAGGACGTGATTTAAATTCGTATTAAAAGACTCCCCACACATTGCGTTTACAACACAAGCGCTAAAAGAAAGCAAGGAAAGCAAGGCAAAAGAACATATATGCTACAAAAGAAGCATGTACAGTGATACAATATCAACTGTGGCAATTATTGACATAATTGAAGCTTGGTCTATCGAGCAAATCAATGTTAAGAGATAAATTCAAAGTGATGCAACATTAAAAGTCTTTGATTCTTTCCATGCATGTTGCACAGCCACGAAATATTTATGGTTTTTCCAACCCAGTTACGATCCGGTGTTTGTATGCGCAAAATACTAGGTAATGCCTTGCTGTTGTTTTACTGGAAAACAGTCAACAATGTGACAATGATGTGACATCATTCCCAGCTCTGACTTCAGAGGTAAATGGCACGCAGCATTGGGCCTCAGCACAGAATTTCTAAAATAAGGAGAGCTTCCTCTCTCAGAGCTTCTGGTTTTGTAGGGGGCACTTGTGAATGGGGGCCTGTGGAGCTGTAACCACAAAATGTCTGGGAATGACCAACTTACTCAACAACATGATGACAACAAAAAGTGGTATTCCAGTATATTCCAGTATAGGGGTGAATAACAAAAGCTAGGCTACAGAATGACCCGCCACAGGCCATCTTGCTAGTCCGGATCCCACTTTTGCTCTAAGTACAGTAAAAGCAAAAGTCTGGTCAATGTTGTCCTCGTATAATTCCTACTACTACTCGTTGTGCATGGTGCAGTGCACAAGTGAAGAATCCTCCAAACAGCAACGAAGGACATCAGTCAACCATGTATTTTTATGACGTTGCAACTACTTGTTGACAGCATGAGGACTGACTGAAAGGTGCTCAATTTTAGTTGTGACTTCACGTCACAGGACACAGGCTAAGTATACAGTGCAAGGAAATGATGGCAACACTTTTCAGAGGTCAAGGATATCCTTGTGTGTAGAGAGTCACCGCAGCAGGGATTGTTTATAAAGTAGCTCAGGGAAGTCTGGAGTAAAGGTGGAGAACGCAGAGCAAAATCTCATCCAAATGAAAAATCTCATTCAGATGCAAACATTTTTTTCAATATAATTTTGACATCATCATGACGGGACAACCGCATGATTATCAAACCATGCTTAACACTTTCAAACATGTACACTACTGAAAAATGAGCAATATGCAGCCAATTTTTTTTTCTTCCCATTAAAGTCATACACATATAAACACAATTAAGTTTCATTTGCATTTCTAAAACCTACATGACAATCCAACATCTCAAAACGAATAATGCCTACTGCCAACAGGTTGCGGCTCTGGCTCTGGTTCAGCAGCGGGAACCGACTCCACAGGGGTCTCCTCTGCAGGGGGACCGCTTTCTGTTGGGGGGGCACCCTCTGCTGGCGGCGTCTCATTCTCAGCTGGAGCTGCCTCTGCAGGTGCAGCTGCTGGTTCCTGTTCTACCTCTGGAGGTGGAGGTGCATCTGCCTCAGGCTTGCTAACTTCCACCTCTGCTGTTGCCTCCACTGGAGCATCAGCTGATGTGTCCTCTGCTGGTTCCACTGGTTTCTTCTCAGCTGTCTTTGGAAGCTTAGGCTTTGTCATCCTTTCTCGGTGTGAAGCAGTCCGGCTGCTGACTGAAGCTGGTGGTTGTGCGTATCCGCCTCTTCTGCCAAATGACTTCCTCTAACCTACGCTCTCATCCTCTCTCTCACTCTTTTGTTCCCTCCTTGTAGTCTTATAGTCACAACAATGCTTCTTCTGCAGCAGCCTCCACAGTAGCGTGAACCTCTCTGTGTTAAGCAGCTGGTCCCAGCAGAGCCAAGTGCTTCCAGGCCATTATTTATAGAGGGGGATGCCACGGATAGTTTCCTAATCAGCTGTCTTACAAGCGATTGGCCATCTGGATACAATGATGTTCCCTCTTAAATCAACAAGTGGAGGGATGAGATGGTCGTTAAAAATCAAAAAGAGACAATCCAAACCTGAGCCCCCAGCATGTATGATACTGTTACAGAGACCAGGGGATCCAGACCTCTTGATTATGGCACACATCTCTGATTAGTTCACAATTCAGTTAAAATGAAGCGAAATGGCAATTCATTTCGCTTTTTTAACTCCTCGTGTTTCAGTGTTAAGCCCTAAACATGACAAATGCCAGGATGTCCACAAGTATATTCTGCACCAAGAAAGCTCGCCCTTTAAAAATTGACTTCAGATCTTAATTGTGTCTATAACATTAAATATCCATGACTTAATAAGCAACAATCAACAAACGTTTGCCTCGAGTGATCCGGTCACAAGTGTACAGCTCAAGTACAGGTGTGAACACACCCAAAACCCTTTTGACAGATGTTCATTGAGAGCACATTTGGAGATGGTCTGGGCCACATGTGGCCCTATCTTTCAGCAGCGTGAACACAAATGCATCCTTGGCCACATTGAAGGACCGCCTACTCATGGTCATGTGCCACAGGCTAACTGCATGCACTGTATTTCGCCCAGTGCTTGCTCGTGGTCATTGTTGGGTCTCTATAAATAATTTTATAGACAGTAAGGTCTAGACAAGGTCTGTACGAAAAGTTCCCTGAGATAACCTCTGTTGTGATTTGGCGCCATATAAATAAAAACGGACTTGACTTAACCTCAGAACGGATGAGCAAAGGATCAAATAACCAACCCTGCTCTACCTGAGCCTCAACCTCACCTCTTTAACATGTAAACTAACTCTGTGTGACTTCGGTGTGTTTTTTTTTTCCCGCACATCATCTGACACACAGCAGTTTGCCTTGTACGGTACCTGTTCCTCTATCTGTCTCCTGTGGTGTTGGAATAGAAACAAACACATAACCTTCATGGCTGACATTACTCAGGAATGACCTGTGGATCATCTACTGTATGTGCGACCTATATTTTTTTTTGACACAGAGACCGTCCACAGACCTCTACCATTACAACAAACATGACCCCGTTCCGCTCACAACTACAAGTCAACCAGGGCCCGTGACCCCGGAGAAACCTTAGACTGAGCAAACAAGGCGCGACACAACCCCGGAGCCATCAAAAGTCAGACATGTCAACTTCATCACCATGCACCACTGCTCATCTAGACAAGCCATCAATCAAGTGTGCAAAACAATATTTCTTTTTTTTTTCATTTAGACTAATAATGAATGCATGATCTGTATCTTCAACAGTTTCGTCACTGAAAAAAAAACTCCTTTCAATGAACATGCAGTGTAGCAAATGTGTGAAAATGATTAAATGAACACACGTGGGATGGGAGCAAGTGAAGACCTGCTGGTAAAGACTCACCGACTGGCACAAATGGCTGCGAGGCAGGGCTGTGACGAGACATGCCAATGCCGTTGACAGCATAGATTCGCATTTCATACGCCACTCCTTCAATCATCCGCTTGGCTTCATAGGTGGTGTCGGGGTAAGGGTCAAAGTTCAGCCTCATCCACCTGTAGCTCTGCTTCTTCTTCCGCTCCACCACATAGCCTGAGAATTAACATGGAAGCAACGTTATGTTGTTATCAGCTTGGCTTGTCAGAACGACAAAGGAGGATGCCTCAGAAATAACAAATTACGCATTTTGATGTGTGTGTTGTTTTTTTTGTTTTTTTTACCAATGATGGGTTGTCCACCATCGAACCGAGGTGGGTCCCACTGGATAACACAGGAGTCCTCTCCCACGCTGAGGACTCTGGGAGTCTGGGGAGGATCTGGAACATCTGGGAGGGAAACATTGCTCTTGTATTTAAAAAAAGGGATATTTTATATGTTTTAAAGAAATAAAATACATTTGACATCAAGGCTTCATATATGATGTGATTTTACAACTGTGATAGAGAGCTCTGCCTTACCAACAACTTTCACATTGATATCTGCACAGTCCTCCCCAGCAGGGTTTCGAACCACAACAGAGTAGATTCCCTCGTCCTGCCTCTCAGCCCCCTCGATGGTGAAGACACAGTGGCCCTTGGTGGTTTCGACATGGACCCTACCGTCTCCCTCGGTGACCACCTACATAATGAGAGCCAGAGAAGAGTTACTGGATTGTGACTGACTGGAGCATCTGTTGGTGACTGTCCTCTCACTCTAAACTGATTGACAGCCCTGTTGCACGTACTCGTAAAGATGCTGGTACAGTAGATGTAGCAGAGATACATTAACGCCATGCCACTTTGGGGGAGAGGATAAACATAAAACTTTCCAATATAAAGTTTCTTTAAGTTTTTGTGCATATCATGCTTTTCAAAGACAGAAGCACAACTCCAGATGTCACCATGCAAATGCAGAACCAGTGCTCAAAGGGGCAGTTGTGTTGTGCATGTACTGATTTCTTGTAGTTTGAAATTATAATATAATATATTATATAAAATAATATATATTATAAATATTATAAAATATAATATACAGTAGCTACTGTGCAAAAGTGTTTAGCACTTTAGGCGTTTAGATTCTTATCCATCACGCAATCCCATCAGGGAGGCGTCTGATCAGTCTCAAATTCATTCTGCAGCATGACAACAACTCACAAACACACAGCCAGAGTCATGAAGAACTATCTTCAGCAACAAGAAGAACAAGGAGTCCTGCAACAGATGATCTGGCCCTCACAGAGCCCTGATCTCAACATCATGGAGTAAGTCACACAAACAGACAGAAGACACTGAGACAGACTAAATCCACAGGAAAAACTGTGACAACTTCTCCAAAATGCTTTGAGACAACCTACCTGCCACGTACCTTGAAAAACTGTGTTTTAAAGGATGGTCACAACTGATTTGAATTAGTTTTTTTCTGTTTACGATTTGTATGAATTGAGAAAAAAAACTATTAATGGCACTGTTTTTGAAAGCATCCTCACTTTTTTAGTGCCTAAGACAATTGCACAGCAATATGTAGTATATTGATCTGGTTGGCAGTTACTAAAATCACCAAATGACCTCAAGAGAATCCTTTAGCGTGTAGGGGAAAAGTTAATACCTACAGTAGTTTGTCCAAAAAGAAAAAAAATCTTATCTCAAGCTCCATTTACTGGCTAAAGAAGTAGCTTTAGTTGAACCTGACAGTGAGAAATTTACTTTTTCACACTGTAGAAATCAAGGTTTTCTCTGCAGACACTGGGCTGACAATACTGCACCTGCAAGTTTGATTTTAATGTCTCAAAATGTAAAATAATTCAGTTAAACTTCACAACATGTTAGTTTATTTGATTATATATAGTAATTATGTATTTGAGCATGTAATCCTAGGATTATTTTGCAGAGTCATGTTATAAAATTACCATACACACTTACAGTTTCCTCTGACCTTTGTCCCTCTGAAGGAAGATTCAGAACATGCTCTTACCTTAATGACATGGTGGGATATTGCACTGCATGCATTTTTTTTTTTTACCTTGTTGTGGTTATGTAACACTGACACAAAAACAAAACACACGTTGACTGCTAACCGCTGGAGAAGCTGCTTTCTGTCAGTGTTACTGCAGCAGCCTGTCTGTTTCCAGGGTTGTAAATGAGTAAAGCTCAACCTGTTCAGTCAAGTACTTGCAAAATCAATTCTCCTGTGCTTTGATGCTGGCTGCATGCATTATCTTTTCAACACTCAAGTGGGAACACCACTGCAGGGTGAACTTATTGTCAAAGGTCACACATTGGTAAAAGCTGAGAAATATGATCACTGTCGACAGAGTCAGAGTACTTCAAACAGACATATTCATACGGGACATGCACGCTTACTTCCCCATCCTTCATGGTCCAAGAGGTTGCCGGGACTCCGTTCTCCTCTCCATCGGGTTTTACAGAACTAGCCTACATTTGAGCAGAGCAAAGCGGTAAAAGCCGAAGAGAACCAAGAGGGCATGAAGCCTCTCTTTCTCCTCAACTCAAAGATCAGTAGGCTGGTAGGCATCATTGAATTGAGCTGTTAGTAGCATTGTACTTATTCAGCTTGGGGGAAAACGTTTAAATATCTCAGCCAAATGTTAGACACATCATTGGGTCTACAGAGGTAACCTGCGCCGTTATTTTCAGCATCAAAATAGTTAGTTGATAAAAGTGTGATCTCCTCAGCTTGTATTATATTAGATCTGTTCTGCATGTTGTTTAAATTCGCCAACATTTTTTCTGAATTAAACATTTCAGCATTACTCAGGCTTTCAAGTTCATTTCTGATAGTGAATGAGACATTGCCTTCTCGTGAAACCTCAGATTTCAGACCTTACCTACTGCATTCTGGACAGATGGCACATGTTAGACGATGGGTGTGTAGCTGATCAGCCTATTTGCCTGTTTTACCTTCTCTCCCTTGGTCCAGACCACTGTGGGAGCAGGATCTCCAGTGATCGGGACGTCAAGACGCAGTTTGTTGCCAGCCACCACCACGATGGTTGAGTCGGCAGTACGACCCATACAGTCCAGGTGGATCTTAGGAGGATCTTAGAAATTGATGACAGACATGGTGAAAATGGACCGAGCCTTGCATTGTTTTAAATCTGCACACTGAAAGAGAATAAGTTTGCGGTACCTTGGCGCGGCACATAATCGATCTTCACCTCTAGGAGCACAAGAGAAAAAAAAAGAAAGTGAGAAATTGTTTAAATATAATTTAGCTTGTGTGTGGTAATGAATGCATGAAAAGAGTAATTATTACCCAAGAAATTGAGTTTGGCGGAAAGGTTGAAAGCGTAGCCATCTGGCACAAAATTATAGTCCCCCTCGTCCTCTGGTTTGACATCATCAATGGTCAGTTTGTGGATCCTAAAAAAGATCAAAAGTTTACTTCATAGTCTTATCGGATACAGTATATGCAACATATTGAATGCATCCATAAAAGTGTCCTCACCTGCCAATATGTGTGATATTCACTCTCTCATCGGACTTGACCTCTACGCCATTCTTATACCAGGTTCCCCTCACGTTCTCATCTGACACCTCACACTTGAAAACTGCCTGGTCCTTCGCCTTCACTGTGAGGTCTGCAATGCTCTGGTAGACCTCCAGGTCTTTCTCTACGTAGTCAGAAAAAAAGCACACACACACACACACACAAACAGGCTCAGAGTGCAGACAGTGGAAACGATGGAGGCCGTCATACTTCAGAGTAGGTGCTACTTTATGAGACAACGGAATAAGATGCACTAATAAGATAATGTGATTAAAAGAAATAGATGCAGCTATTGTATGTTGGGATAATATGGTAATAATATGTTCGAGTGTGAGGTGTTCATCTTTGTGCAGCCTTTGTGTGTTGTATCATAGCAACAGACACAAAGGGGGATAATTGGATTTATGGTAGAAAATGAAGTGGGAGGATATGAAGACCAGATGCAGGAGCTTGAGGCTGATACTGTATATCACAAGAAATAATGTACATGGGAGCTATTGAAGTTATCCCAAAGAAACTGTTATCTGGGCGAGATAACTCACACCAGGCTCCTTGTAAAGGTTACAGGAGTTTCATGTCAGCGCGCCACGTCAGCCCGGGAGGGCGAATAACGTGGGAATGGCATTATAATGGGAGTTCAGTGTTGATCCCTGCTGCGCGATGGCAGCTGGTAATTCTTGGCAGGGTTGGTGTTCGATTAACAAGCCAAACAAACATAACAGGACTGAGAGCAGAAAAAAAAAAAGACTGGGTTTAAATCTACACACAACAACCCCTGGGAAACACACACATGTGCATGAATATATATATGCAAAAGTAAGAGTATATATATTCAATATGTAGCCAGGACTAAATTATTTCCTCTACAAGAAAACACAGGAGGTCAAACTAAACTATAATGAAACACTGATGGCTGTAATGTAGGTTTTTCGGTTCATAATGAATACTGAGCTAAGATGAAAGGATTACTGGGTGGTAAAAAAAAAAGCGGGTGAGACTCGCTGAGGTTTTTATTTTGCCTACGTCCGAGTGCTGACGAGTTTGAACCGTCGCAATCCACCGTTTTAAGATCACCTGTGGATTCAAATAAAGACTTCTAAGCATATTTATCGAACTTAAATCTTCACTTACAAAATATCCCATGTCTTAAATACACACACAAAAATAAACACCATATTGTTGAAAAGAAATTCTACCTTAGAATCACACTTACAAAATTCTGAGGCTGCAGATCTTTCATCAACATCATCAGGCTGTTGAGACTTGGTACTAGAGGAAAATCTATCATCTAGTAATGAAACATACTTTTAAACCACAACTTGCTCTTTATATGATTTTTTACTGTCATGGAAAATTTGTGCCTGAGATATTGAAGATTTTTGAAGCAAAACGCAAAATGAGGTTGCTGCAGGTGAGACTGAGTGAGTATCATGGGAATGTAGCATTTTAACTGTCAACGTGGTGTGTGGTAGTTTTTGTCATAAACTATATTGAAATTGAAATTTTTCTTTCAGTTACACATGATGATATAGCTGCTACTGAATGAGAATGTGTGACAAAGAAACATTAAATCAACACAACAAAATGACAACACAGCAAACAAAGACCAGAGAGAGAGAGACCAGGTTGCTTGTGCAGACCTGTGCCCTTCAGGTGAAATATTGTCCAAGTCTTCTAACTTTAGCTGGTATGCTGGAATCGCTGCAGTAACCTTGGCAGAATGATGCGACCAATGGCAAGAGCCATTATATCCCAAGGATAGACCGCATGCCAGGAGTGGCAAAGCCATGTGACTATTGGTAGGGTATGAGAATGAGCACTTGGAGTATTCATCACTGACAAAAAGAGGTTCATACTCATACTGTACTCACAGCTCTCAGCACACAGCACGACTGACACTCACCCTGCACCATGAGCTCAGCCATCGACTCGCCGCCATTTGTTTTAACCTTGTAGTGGCCGCAGTCTTCTTTTGTGGCCTCATTAATGATCAGAATATGTTTGCAGCCGTCTTTCTTGAAGCGGTACTTGAAAGACTCGTCTCTTGTCAGTTCCACACCGTCTTTCTCCCTGCACAGAAATTCACACAGCAACCAAACTGATTGCGATTAAAAGTATCATACTGTAATTAAACTTCAGGACCAGGATTCAAGAGCTGGTCAAAAACATCATATGGCATTAATCCAAGCTCCAAAGTCCTCTTACTATTTCTGGAGCTTTCAACCACATCTCACATTGTTACATATACGACCACTCGTTTTCACATGACCGAAAGTTCACATTCAGGTCACATGATGACAACTGAGCCAGCTCGATTTACTGAATGAAGATTGTGAGATGTTGTTGAAAGCTTTGAAAACAAGTGGTAAGTGACCTTTGAGCTGATAGTAGATTACCATACACTGTCCCCAGAGATCAAGAAATAACATCCATGCACAGGCTAATTTAACCAAAAAGTTTTATAAAGGTTAGTAATCAGATTTATGACTGATAGGGTGCATGGATCTTTGTGGTTTCTTCATGTCCAAATGAACTTCTAAGCTTCATCAAAAGCGATTTTTCTCTTTTGTATTTTGATCTTTGGCTTCTTGTTCCAAAGAAAAGGATTTTGGACTCAAGTAAAAGCCTACACACATTTGCAGCAAATTTCTCCTTCAGATAAAGGTCACATGGAACATACTAAAATGCTGATGTGACCTTTTCATTGAGGTGATAATTTACAGCTCGCAGCAATACTTCAGTCTGTCAGAGGTCTGGCATCTGTCTGTGGACATGACAAACTCAAATGCCATCTGCTGGGTGCCTGAGCAACAAACACTGTGTATGACTGACTGAAAAAGAGACTAAATTAAATCTGATTAGATTTGATTTAATGACACTTAACCTGGGAGCTTCTTCAATCCACCCATGGCTGATTGAGTTTATTTATTAATGCTTATTGCTTTAGGAACTGAATGGTTTTTGGGGACTTGGCTGGAATTTGATTTGTACTGGTAGTTTTAAGTTGTAATAGTTTTTGATGATTACTTTTTAAGATTTATGATCCAAGGGCATGAAATTTCCATTAGGAAAAGACAGCTGGTTTGTGAGGTTAAAGAAAAATGTCTAACCATTTAACATTGGCTCCTTCCTCTGAGACTTCGCACTCCAACTCCACCCGCTCACCCTTCATGACCATCTGATCCTCCAGATTCTTCACAATCAGGACAGGAGGCTCTGCAGAAAACAGATAAGAAAGAGAGACTCAACTGAAACTCTTAATCTTGCAAATGTGCATCCTCTGGATTGTTTCCTCTAAACCTTAATTACCTTTAACAAAGAGCTCAGTGGTGCATTTCTCCTCCCCCACCACACAGCAGTATGCAGCATCATCTGCCAAGGAGCAGTGGTTGATGGTGAGGTAGCGCATGTTGCCAACACTCTCAAATATGTACCTTGACAAAGGACAGGATGATTTTCACACACTGACAGCACTGTTTCAATCTATTTAACACTTTGACTACATATTATTTTTCAGAAAACTGAAATCTCAACAACTAAAAGAAAATGTTTTTGTTTCTGTTATGACACTTACTTGCTAGTGATGTAATGAAAGGAGCAGGTAGGGAATTCATGAAAGAGGTTAGAGAGAAAAATGAAAAATAATTATTAACACAGTTGCATGACAATGTACAGGTACAGCATGTTGAGGTGAATTCAAACCTTCCAGTTGGTTGAATTTCTTTCCCGTTCTTCAGCCATTTCACATCAACATCTGGATTGGCGACCTGAACAGCTAGTTTTATTTTATGCCCCTTTGTCACTTGGTAGGCAGGATCCATCTTTTTGAGGAAAGCTGCGTTTCAGAGTGTACACACAACACGATAATCACTCACTGCTTATTTACATTTTGTTAGGATTAGACCAAAGTCACAAAGTCTGCATTCAAACCTTGGCTCTTTTTCTCTTCCTTCTTCATCTTCTTCAGTCTCTTCAGCATGCCTCTGAGGTCGGTAATGCCATACTGAAAAGCGATCTTCTCGTATTCTGAAGCAGGAGCTTTGCTGAGAATCTCCCACACGTCCACGTCAGGCTCTGTGCTCATCTGCACAACTCTGATACATGTAAACCAGAGGAAGATGTTAAAACTAGTTATTTAGCTCAGTTTGCGAGTTACATTATGAATATAGAGTAAAGGAAGTAGGCTCTAACAGAGATACATTAACACCAACATTTTGGTAACACCTCACCAACAGATTAGCTATTTATTTTATTCACAACTAATTCACAATTAACTATCAATGAACTAACAAGCGAGTGATGATGATCAGCTTCATACATTGTTTGCTAATTTACAGCAATAAATGAGGTCGGTAGGTTGAAAACGTAGCCTAAATTATAATTGTGCGTAAAAATCTCTTTACTAGTTTAAGCACATATTGAATGCTCATTGTTTTTATATGCAAATACGGATTATTCACGGGGCTGATTGGACCAGTGTCCTGGGACCTCCGACCTCTAGGGGGCCTCCAAACCCCCGGTAACTGTTGCCTTACCCTGGCTTTTTTTTTTCCTTTTTTTTTTTTTTTTGTTGATAAAATCACATAAATTAGTTGAGTGTGTGTATGTTGAAATACGAACTAACAAATGCAGAGTTACTTTCTTTGCAAATAAAAATATTATGATTGGTTTGCTGGATGTATCTGTAGCATGATGATGACGAGTCAGGTCAAAGGTCAGATGGTGACCGTGGGCTTTTAGCGGTACCGCCGGCTGGTTGCGAACTGAAATTCGGACAAAGATACAATCTATCTTGACTTTTTTAAAAAGTCATCTACTAGCTTGCTAGCATTAATAAAGAGCCTGGAGAGGATGCTAACGATGCTACGTCGCAGAGGCGTTGGACAGTAACCAGGCAACAGCCACTGACGTTAGTTCATCCGCATGAAACGGGGGCAGAGAGCCACAGTCCAGCGACAGACACCTGTTCAACTGCCCCACCCTCAACACCACCTGAGTAGGTTACCAGTTTATCAGCCCCACAATTGATTACTTTCTACCTGTTTTACCACATTGTGAGAATTAAAAATGAACCTAGAACAACACTAAGGCAACAACGCTAGAACTCTGGTAACTACTGGCAACAGAGTAGGAAGTCGTCAGAGACCTGGACTTTAATGACGTAGTGCAGGAGTTTTCGAGGAGAAAGGCCAAAAAGAGGACTGTCCAATGAGGTAGGTTTTCTCTCATATTATTATAGAGTATCCTTATTTAATGTATATGTTCCACCATGTTGTATTAATACAATGAGAGGTAGTTGTCATTGGTTGGTTTTTGAAAAAAAACGACTTAGATCTATTTGTAGATCTACCTAAGCAGAGCAGTCTCTCTCGCTCTCTCTCTGTCTTTGTCTCTGTCTCTCTGTCTTGCTGTATTTGTCTCTGTGTCTCTCTCTCTCTCTCTCTCTCTCCCTCCCTCTTTCTGGGTGTGTGTGATGGAAGAATCTGAATCATAGCACTGTTTTGGTGGAGGTGCGGCAGTATGTGCTTGTGTATGCCATTCAGCTATTGTTGCTGTTGGTCCAGGAAAGTTTTGTCTAATCATGTATTGTAAATCCTGTATGATAAAATATATCTACAGGTGTTGATATTGTCCTTCAGGTTGTGGCCATAGGCTGAAGACTATCAGTGTAAATCCTGTACAAGTTACAGGTGTTTCCAATAGATAGTAGCCTCCACTGATGTGAGGGGAGCAGGGGGTGGGGGCTCAGGGCTCAGGGGGCTCCAAGATTTTGTGCACAGGGGCCTCTGGATTCTTAATTTCCAATATTTTGTTGGAGCTGTTTCACCACCGTCTTAAATGTATCCAGATTTTTCCAACTGTGAGCTGAGAATTGTGGGAGAAAAGTACACTAAAAAAATCAACCATTTAGTACGCATGCTGCCGTATGTGAGAATACTTCTTGTTACTTTTCTAGTGTGAAGACACTACATATTAAACACCTGCTTAGCAACAGTCTTCCCCTTCTTCCTGCTCTCTCTGTCCCTTTTTACCACACCTGTCCACTAAGTGCCCTCAGTGACTTTTCTTTCTCAGCCAATCATGTGACCGCTGATTGCATTTGTAAGTAGCCATATGCCTGCAGCTTCCGCCCATCAACTCATTAGCTCATCAGTACAGTCTATGTAGACAGAAGTTTTTTTCTGAGCTGCTTGTCATGTTATTTGTTGTTTTTCTTTATTTGCCTCTATGCCTGATTGATCAGAGTCAAGTGTTTTTGTAAATGCTCCTCTTGTTTATTTAACTGTTTACGAGTACTGTGAACACCTTGTTACCTGGATAGTGAGATATTAATAGTATTTTGTTAAATGACTGGTCTGTGCACATATGAATAAGTATTTCCTACTATATACCCTATGCTATATATTTGCAAACAATGTATTTTTGTTGTTGATCATCAGATAATAGTTGTCAAGTCTAACAATTATTTCATTTTCATTATGAAATGATACAGTCAAATGTTCATTTTTTTCAAGTAAATAACTTAAAATAACAGAATCAACAAAAAGTTTCCCTGTGACATCCAGACAGCATGTCAGCACTTTCTTACCGATTTGAGGATTTTATGAAACTGCTGCTCATTCAGAGGTTGAACCCAAGAGGCAAATATGGCAAAACAAACCAGACAGGTTAAAACACAGCAGAAGCAACACAACCAGCATATTAGAAAATATGCTATTAAAACAAATTAAATATTGTAACGATAGTAAAACTGCAATAAAGCAAGTCTTCGGCAATAAAGACAAAATAATGTAAGTTAAAATGATATACAAGCTTCATGCTGTGCTTGGAGTTTGACAATTTTCTTGTGCACAGGGGACAATAAGTATGTGGTCGTGGTGTGTGATACACAGAAGGGTTTTTGATGTGTTGGAAGGGGAGGAAAGACTACAAAGTGTCACTGAAAGAGAAGGATGTCTCATCAGGTGAATTGATGATAAAGAATCCATATGGCCTTACACAAAATGTCAGGGAAAACCAGAAATACTATGTAAAGGGAAGAAAAAACAGTAGAAGCTCTGTTTCTGATAGGTATCAAAGAAGTGTTGTACATTGTATACTGTAGTATGAGTGAGAGGGCATTCAAGATCGAAAATGCAGTATTAGTGATCACAGGATTAGGATCAGTGTAACAATAAAAGTGAGATAAATTAGGGCAAATACCCCAAAAGATGGGAAATGAGGACTTAAATAGCTGTTTGTGTGGATATGTCAATATGGTAGCGCAATGTATTTTCACTAGCAGAGAATTGAAATGCTTTGAAGAGCCAACCCCATTTTCAATTTAAAATCCTTAGACACAGGGAGCATCATATCACCCTAATTTATCCTTGTGCATTGTGTGTTAGTGTTCAGGCTTATTTGCATGCAGTAAGTGTTATTAGGTGATCATTCACCCGATAACACATCATTCATTTTAGTTTGCAGAAGTGCAGAAGTTGCTTACTCTCTGAAGATGCAGGATGACCCAGAAAGAATGAGAATGACAGAGTTTTATTATAAAAAGTAAAAAAAAAAAAAAAAAAAGTTACCTCTTCCTGAGAGTCAACAAATTACTGTCACTATTTTGTACTTACTTACCTTTTTTTTAATAATGTGCTGAAGTCCAGCTCTCCCGAGTCTTCTTTTCCATCTGTGCTACTGCAGAAATATCAGTCACCAGCAACAAAACATCAACATCAATAGCCACACTAGGTTGATCTCTCCAAAGAACAGATAAATGTTAATACTTCACAGACATGGTTTGTTTTAAATAAAACAAATCCATATTCCTAGGCTTTGACACTATATTAATCTTTTTCTGTTCACTCTATAAACCAGAGGGATACTGAACTGTACAACACAAATATTCAATTACTATAATTAGAGTGAGATTAAGATAGAGAAATTGGATTGGACATAATCACTCTTTAAGATTGAAAGGAAATAAATGGGTTGACTGATAAAAAAAAGTAAATATACAGGCATGTGTTTTGCTGGAGAGACAGGTGTTGCTATGTTTGAAGGAACAGATAGATATCTTTGGGAAATACACTTATGTATTTATACCACTCTAATGTTTGTGTTGACTGTGGAACCATAGCTGGAACATTAGCTTGGCTTACCATAAACACTGGAAGTGGGGTGAAACCATGGATGAATTACCACACCTCAAAGATGGCGTCCATTCACTTGAATAAAAACTGCCCACAGAGTGCATAAGCCAAAAACTTCCAGGTTTGCTCTATATATATATTCCAAGTGTCCTGTGAACAGTATCATAGACATCTCATTTATAATGGAGGTCTATAGGGAGAACGCTTTTCAGGCCATCACTTTTATTGTAGTGCCACGAGTGGCCACCGGGATAGACAGCAAGGCAGAATGGCAGCACTGTATCCAGCTCTGTTAATACATGGATGAAGCAGCTAGCTTGGCTCTCTCCAAAGTTAAAACCCACACCAGGACCTCTGATTAACACATTACATCTCATATCAACAAGTTGTTTATGGGAAGTTATGAGCTGTAACAACAGCCTAGCTCTCACAATATCTTGCTGTCACAATGCACGATGAAGTTGCAAGGCAAATATGGTTTCAATGGTCGCAATCTTTTTTTCTAACTCTTGGGGGAAAAAACGTGAATAAGTGTATTTCGCAAAACGTTAAACTATTCCTTTAAACCATGAGCAGCAGCAGCAGTTGTCCAAGCAAGAACAAGACAAAACACTCAAGGTTAAAGAAACCGACAGTCACTAAATAGGACCTGCTTGACTAAAGACAAGGGCATAGATATGACTGGGTGCTTGTCTCCTGCTTCTAATCTGAGAGCAGGATTAGAAGGTGAGTCTCTGGTTTATGAGGTGAAGTTACAACACACCACAGCTGCATTTCCTTTATATGGCAACCCTGTGGAAGAGCGCGGCTCGCACTTTCAGTACGATCAAACCGCCATCAAAGCTCACTCTGCGGGGTGGCTGTTTGTGCAGCTGGCTTTGCTGTTTTGATTGAGACCCAGGAGGAGATCAGAGAGAGCTGACGGCGGCAACGAGTGGATGTTGCATAACAGATTAATAAACCAAATCTCTACATATTGAGAGTCAAAGGTTAACACAATCACTGCTACTATAATTAGCAACTACAACCAGGATTTTGAATTTGACCCATCCATCTCTGTTTAGCTCTCTCATGGTCTTCCTGCTGTGGTTACTCTCTCAAACTCAGCAGATCAGAGGCTGCACCATCCACAACACTGGTTCTGTTTCACTCAAAGGCAGAGAAGAAACAGGCCACAGGAGAGAGAACCAGTCTCTTATCCTGGTCCTGATTTCTCTGTTCTTTGACAATCACAGTTCTCAGAGTTTGAATTTCGGCCTCCATTGTTGCAACAAACCCCTTTACTACCTTGTTGATGGTCCACTTCTCTTCTTATCGGCTTCACTCCTGATAGGTTAGCATTTCCAGAGTTATTTTTTTAAAAACATGGTAATACTCCACTACTGTGTTTGTGCTTTTTTTTTTTCTTGTTTTAATCTCTTAAATCCTTTCCAACAATTAATATAAATTCTGACCTAGTGTTAATTAGGTCTAACAACAAGCTAATTGGTAAAATTCCTTATTACTCCTTATCAACTATACTATGAACGAAAGTTGTTCAGAAGTTATTTATGTGGCTTGTTATGCTGATTACCGAAAAGACACTGATTTTCATTACTGCAGCACATATGACTAATTAATTCCTCTTCATCCCCTTGACCTCTAAATGATCTTGGATTTCTTTTAGAATTTGTCCATATTTTACATGGAACTAGAAGTTACAACACACACCAAAATGCAAAGTAAAAAGCCCCAGATGCTGCATAAAATGAGGTTTAAATGCGTCCAAACTATAATGAATATATTCATACTGTAGTCAAGTGAATTTTCCCCACAGACAGCAGGAGATAGCAATTCCATTCTCATTTTAAATTGGTGTCACATTACATTTCATAATGACTCAGAGACTTCACTTTAAATTAATTTGAGATTAGGAGAATTAAAAGATGGCCAAGGCTTGAAAAGTAAAAGAAAAAAATCTGATGAGGCATTAGAACAGAAATATTGATGCTCTTTATATCCGTTTCATATAAAATCATTCAGTACCTAATCATTCCTTCTCAGCATGGTATCATAAGGTGTCTTTAATCAAAAATGAGTGATTCGAACTATTTATGAATGTTTGTGGTGTGGGCTTTTTAGTTTAATAAGTTACAAATTGAATCTGGCTTGTATAATCCCTATAAAGAGAGGAAACACAGAGGCTGTGCGATACTGTTGAAGAAATGTGCAGGTGATCCAGCAGTCAAGCTCTCAGTGAGCAGTTATACGACTTCACCTTCACCTTAGTAAAATTTACCAAAGTTTTACCTGAGTTTGTGAGAGTACTGTATTAACTGGTAATAGCAATAAAGGAGGTTCAGCATACATTACATTTAAATTTAGTGTGACCATTTTTTGTATTGAATTTGAATTTTGTATTTTCTGCAAAGTAATAAAGTCTTATAAAAACTCACGTGCGCCTGAAGGCTGCTCTTATGTCAAAGCCTTCAGCAGCTCTTGCCTCTGAAATGCACAGCAGGATTCAAAGTCATTGTGACACAAGACAATCATGTTAGTGACGAATCTAATTGTATAATAAACAATAATAATTGGTGACACAAAATAAAAAAAATACAAAGTGCTCACCATGCACACTCAACTCAAAATTACAGCTGTCAAACTTGTCCCTGGATGAAACCTCACATCTGTATGCTCCAGCAAAGTTAGGCTTGGCAGCCATGATCTGCATCTCAAACGTGTAGATCTGCAACCACATGCATGAGGAAAGATGTGAAAGGGACTAAATTACATGACAGAGTGAGACTGACATCTTTGATTTTACACCATAACCTATGAGCTACACATATGCTTCATATGTATAACATTGTTAGTCAGCCTCAGATTGTGTGCCATTAATTTTCCCTCCCTGCTCACTTCCTTTTGATTTGTCTTATTCTGAAAGGAAATTTGTCGGATACATCTCTTTGCCACAACATAACCCTCAGGGTAGCGTGCATGTAGTTCAACATGTTATTGTGTTGAGTGAGGAAAGACCTTACCCAACTGAGTGTGAGAAGGTCAGGATTGGCGCAACACTTTTGTTGCCTCAAAGTAAAATTTTACATGTTGCAGTTTTAAGCTCATTTTAATGAAACGCACTGTATGTACCATGGGAGGCTGCTCACATGCTCATTAAAAGAAAGAATAGATCAAATAATTGGCTGATGTCAAAATCTGGAAAATGTATGCTTTAGCTGCTTTTCCTGTTTTAGTGTCTGCAGCATTGCAGTACCTTCGTGTTGCGGTCATACATCTCCTTTAGCTGCAGGTGTTTTCCAGACTTGCTGGCGAGGTCCATCCATTTCCCTTTGAACCACTTGATGGTGGGTTTCTTCAGCAGCGATTCAGCATTGACTTTGGCCACAAACGTGATGTTTTCACCTGCACAAGAGAGCAGCTTGTTTTGTGTTTTAACACATTATCCCTTAGATTCTTGATCTCCAACGCAGCTTTGACTTTTTGTTGTTATTGTATTTATTTTGTGATGAATTTCCACAAAATAACAGCCTTTTTTTAGTGTAGCTTATATTTTATATATTTACTTTCATGTTTTATATCTTTATACATATAAACATCCAATTATTTAATTTCATTTATCCATTAACGCTTGGATTAAGGATGAACATAGCTGTTTGGCAAGTACCAATTTTAGTATTTTATGTTATATTTTCACATGAAGTGAAATACAATAATAAAATATTGATATAGCTGATGTATGAAAATGATTGTAACAGGCTTTATTTTAATCTTTTAAAAGTTTTTTCCTTATTTCAAATCTTATTCACACTTATACATATTCTAGCATTCCCCCAACATGGCGTAGTTGTTCTGAGAGAGATCATAATCCTGTTTAATGGTATATAGTGTGAAGCCACTCACCTACAGTGACTTCTCCGGTCTGGGGTCTCTCTGTGAAGAGTCCAGTCAGATCCTGTCTGGTGTCTGGAGGCTGTGCATCTGAAAATCAATGGCGTCAAGGCAGAATGCCACAACATGAAATTGAGGGGTTAAAGTCAAGCAATGTCTTATCCCAAAGCAGATTAGAAATCAGAGTAGGGAATGAAACCCATTCAGTAGGCTGATATTGAAACCATCATGTCATGACCTTGGAGCTATAAAGGTTTCATATGTATTCAGGGATATTGGCCACTGAATTCATACTCTTGACCACAAGAATATGAATTCAGTGGCCAATATCCCAATCATTTGAACTTGACCGAACTGCACTTAGCTTAAAATGCTGAAATTGGCTCAGAATCACTGAAGTACTACAATGATGTATGATAAAAATGTATGTTGTGAATTCAAAGAAATTTGATGAAAATTCTGCCTGACTCTTTTGAGATTTTCCAGCAGGTGATTTGAAATCAGGGGCTTGTAAGACACTTCTTACGCTACTTACAGAGGCAACATATGGTACTGTATCCATATCTGTCAAAACATAGAAAAATATGTGCTATAAACTGGCAACTTAGTCCATCGCCTTGTATCTAAGCATGTGTTGTAATGTGCATTTATGTGGCACATCAAAAACACAGGGATGCTTTTGACATTTTTAGGAAAAGCTTAACTCAAGGATCATGATGGAGCAGGGAGTATGAAGTACTGAACAAGGGATTAAATGAGTGATTGAATTGATGAATAAATGTTGGGAGTGTGTAACTCACCCTCAGCTGGAGGAGCAGCATGTGCTGGGGCAGCGGTCTCTTCCCCTGTGGGTGCTGCTGCAGGTGGAGCCGGGGCCGGTTGTGGTTCTACACTGGACTCCCCGGGTCCATCAGTAGGGGCTTTAGCTGGAGCGTCTGAGTTACCATCACCACAGAGATAACAAGGCACAAGTGAGAGATACAGTACAATGACAAATAATGGGTCTTCTAACAAGTTATCAGCTGCAAGAGCAAGTGTCCAATCTGGCTTATTTAATTTACATTTGTTGGGCAAATATAAATTAACATTTGACTCAGGAAATTGTGTCTAAAAAGCCGATTTGTTTAGAAAATCAATTTTTTGCTGTTTGGTTCTGTTCTGAGTATTCTGTGTACCAAGACACATAAAAGATTTAAAATGTTGACATTTGAGCAATTTCATCTGTTTCACATTCTTCTAAACACTGTTTCGTCACTGCCAAACATTTATCTCCCAAATATTTCTCATGTCTTATCATCTCTGAATGGGCGAATGATTTTCCATTTGTTATCAGCTGCCTCTCATGCCTATCCTGAGCGCCAGTCAAGTGGTGGTTACTCATGAGGAAATCATGCGCTGGTGTGTGGGTCAAGGTCACCATACAGGCAGAGTAAGAGTGGCTATGATATGAGCCACAGACAGCTGTGGGAAGTCGTTCGTCGCACACTGGGCCGATTAGTCTGCTGCCTTTCTTCAAGATTTGTTTCCGCTTTATCAAATCCAAACAAACGACCTCAGCAGGTCACACTGACAGACTAATGGCACAAATGTTGCTCTGTGACACACTTGAGCACACAGTCATTGTAGCAAACAACACAGTGCTCTATAGATTTGTAAAGTGCTGGACAAAATGATTGTGATGAAACCAGTGATAAGACATGCTCACAGCCTTAAAGGAACAGTTCGGTTTTTATGAAAATATGCTTATCTGCTTTCATACCGAGAATTAGATGAGAGGATTGATACTACGCTAATGGCGGTATGGTAAATATGAAGCTCCAGCCAGCACACAGTTAGCTTAACATAAAGACTGGAAACAGGGAAAACAGGTAGCCTGCTTTTTTTTCCACATGTAACAAAATCTACCTTCCAGCACCTCTACACCTCTACTCATTAATTAATACGTCTTAAAGAAGGGACCTTTGTTAAATGAGTCAAATAAATACCTGCTATTTGTAACTCCAAGTTGCCTGCTGCCAAGGACAGATTAAGAGACTAGTGGTCCCTGGACAAAGGCATGTAAAAGACCAACCACTCCTACCTAGAAGCAAGGCCCCCAGACAGAAAGCGGCTGTATCATTTGTGGTCGTTTGATTGACTTTCTACTTCATACAGAGGATCTGGTGGAAGGTTTAAAAGTCGTAATAGAAACATGGATTATTTGACCCTGTTTGAAGTTCCAGGTGTCTTTTTATTGAGATTGATTGATATTGATTGTTTTCCCCCTGTTTCCAGTCTTTATGCTAAGCTAAGCTAACTGTCTCCTGACTGTAGCTTCACATTTACCATACAGACATGAGAGTGGTATCAATCTTCGTATTTAACTCTTGGCAAGAAAGTGAATAAACACATTGTTCAAAATGTTGAAGTACTCCTTTAAGAGCAAACATTTCTCAAAGCTATATCACACAAAGCTGTTTCAGAGATTTGGTTTGGAGCAGCTGTCAGAGGGTGCAGAATGTGTGTCAATGTGCAGAAACATCAAGTGCATGCAGTGCATCAACTATTTACTGGCTCAGTGGTTTTCTGCATTGAGTGCTCTGTTTTGCTTTGAGCTCTGTGTTGACTATACAGCCCGGAGGTGAGTGAGCAGACACACAGCTGCAGCATCAAAGTCTCCCACCTGGCTTGGCTACGACCTTCAGCTCAAACTTGACCTTTGACCCCCCAGCAATCACTGCATAGACATTGGCATCTTCCTTGGTTATAGCTTTTATAGTGAGGGAGTGCTTGTTTCCATCGGCTGTGATCACGTATTTGTTGCCACCAGCAATGTCCTTTGAGTTGCACTGCCATTTTACTTTAGCTTCAGGCTTCTCAGTCTCTGCTTCAAAGACCACAGAGGACCCCTCCTCTGCCTCCTGAGTCTTTGGTTTCTTGATAAATGCTGAAACTGAAGAGGGAGGGTGAGTTCAAAATAAAACGTAAGCCCTTTGAAGTGACTGTTAGACTTTTTTTTTGACGATTAGGAGAAAACACAGATACTATAATTGTCTCACTGAGTGTTCATTGATGAGAATTTTATCAAAATGTGAGAAAATCAAGTAACTCTTTGCACTTTGAGTGTTTTTTTAAGTGAAATAACAGACCTGAAATACTGTTCATGTTGTCTTTGTTTCATTGGAAAATTGGTTTCATTAAAAAAACAAAACACATGCAAAAAGAACAACACATACAGTATACTGTACCACATTACAGCGTTAAACACAGAGGGAAGGAGGGGGTGGGGCATTCATAGTTTAACAAAAGGAGAAGAAGGCTTATGAGCTGAGTGGAGCTGCTCATATCTACGAATTTACCTTTTCCCACTCCACGCAGAATGTCTCAAAGCATGAATATCTGGCTTTATAATAAGTCGTGTTTGTGCATTCTTGGGGTGGCCTACTCTTACAGTCTTTGGAAATACAACAGAATACTGAATTCTGGAGCACACAGTTTCCAGCCTCATTTGGGGAGTCATGAAAGAGTTAATCTAAACACGGTTATTCAACATAAACACCAATTTATCAGCATCATTACACATTTAAAGATGTTCCTAAGGATGCCAACTAAATTCTGGTGTCATTTTCGAGTGTGCTTGAGTTCATAATGTGATCTCTCAAGCCGGTTTGTAATTGTGTTGAAATGTTCTTGTACTGCCTGAGAATTAGTGGAGGATTAAGAATACACTTAAGTAAAAGTAAAAGTCCTTAACATAACAATGTGAAACTAATCATAAGTGATTCATATATGACATGGTAGTCATCCACCGCTGCCTAAGAAGATGCTTTTCATCACAGGATGAACAATATCTGTGGCACACACATCGTAACCATCCATCCTATCTTCTTTTTGAAATTAACTTTCATTATGTAGCATTCAATCAAAACATTATCGTCACCATTATTATTATTTTTGATTGTGTTGTCGAGTAGAAGCAAACCTGATGAAAATGAGCCCAACAGCCCCAAACCAATCCAAGGATGATCAGAGACACATGTATGACACACTGAACATAAGCATGCAGTTACAAAACTAACTACACATATCAATAAAAGTAACAGTAAGAGACATGGGTAGTGACCCTAAATGGGGGAAAAAAAAAAAAAACCAATACACAGTGTCTCCTGTCAGTCCAAAAAACTATTAATAGTAAGTTTTACATTCACTGTGTAAAACACCAGCTGTTGCCTCTCCTCCTTATTCTTTTGAAAATGTTATAAAATTTGCATAGCGATGTCATCCTTGGACATTTGTCATCTTTAAAAAGAATCTAAAAATAGTTGACTGTAACTGACAGCGCTGACAGTAAAGCTGACTTTAACAGTAACACCATGTGTTTGGAACCATGAAATGTGGGTAGGTGTCATTCAGATGCAGGTTTGAGGCCTGAACAGTCTGCATTACAAAACCATACAAATCAAAAAAACGCCACGTGCTGCAAGACGACCCTATGAGTTTAAATATAGGATGCATATGTACTGGACTATTAAATGAGGTTGCCAGGCTTCAGCTGCAACAGGGGCACAGGTATCATAGTCGAGGGATTAAGCTGACTCTATTTTTGTGACTCTCGAGGCACAGAAAGAATGATGTGCTCTCCGTCTGTCTGCAGCCAGTGTTCTCTATTGCTACACCATCTCTTGTCAAAATGTCAATCATTCATGCTGCTTCACCTTTCACACCTTTTTCTGATTTCATTTCAAGTGAAAAGGACTCAACTCTGTTTTAAAATCTCACCTTTGCTTAAATTCAATTTGTCATATGTTAAGTCTCACAAGTGAATGAGAAATTATGCCACATTATTTAAAATGAATGTCAACAAGTCAGTGAATTACCTGACACATGATTAACTATTGATGTCATTTTCTGTTTCCTATTGACAAATATCTCTATATCGCTATACTCTCAACAGCTTTGTTTAGTAAGGTTGAGGTACAAATTTAATCGCATTAGTGTTTGATTAGTGATGGTTAAAGTTAAGGCTAATCTTAACATTAACTTAACTTGACTGTTTCATGAAATAATGTTCATTTAAGCTGAAGGTCAATAACAGATGTTTATTTGAGGTTATTTGTTTGTCTCAATGATACACAATTTATATACATAAATTACTACTATTTCAACTTTTAATATTATTAAATGATAACTGTCTGTTAGGCCAAAATGCCAAAATGCAATAACACCTGGTGAGTTGTTTTTATATAATAATGTTTTGAATTTTTTGATTGATTATTTTACTGTTTTGTTTTGTTAAATTGTAAATTTGTAATGTTTTATGTTTTTTTTTCTCATGAAAATGTGTTACAGCAATATACAGACAACTTGACAAAGTTTACTTAGACTAGCAAAAAAAGAATGCAGCTGAAAACATCCTGTTGATTGCAGGTTATTTATTTATAATTGATAATAATACCTCAGGCTCAAGAGAATCATAACTGTTATTGTCCTGAACAAATCCCTGACACTGAAAGTCTTAGCACACACAAGCTGGCCACTTGGGCTGCTCTGTGTCATCTGATACATGATACGTCCTCACTCCACAAACAGCAAACAGCTATCCATTCCCACTGAAGAGAGGGAAAAAAAAAACTGTGGAAAGTCATTTGTCAAGTTGGAATCCCGTCAGGCATTTTTGGATCAGGGATGCTGGAAATGTGACAGTGTCCATTTCCAGCATCAGACGATGTTTCCACCTGGACCATGTGACGTATAACTGGGTTCCGGACGCGGCCAAAAGGGGCTTAGAGTAACTTTCACACCACTGGAGAGCTCTTTGAAGTGAAGATGGATAGTTGCATGCACTATATTGTGATTTGGGCTACTGGCTATGTGAGTATTGGTACATCATATTACCAAGCAAGTTGTCCCACTCTATTAAACCAAGGAATATATTTGAATTATATGTGTTGGAGAAACAGATCTTTACTGCTACTGCTACTGCTACTGCAATGTTATGACTTTATTTTAAGCTGCATTCGCCACTATCTGCAGACACAGACTTTATAGTTACTATTTATATTGGTATATTCATAGTATTTTACACAGTTTGTTTTAGTTTTTAATGCCTAATTTGTATGTAGTAAATTTTTGTAATGTATGTAGCAATATAGATTTTAAAATTTTTATATTACTTGTCAGTGCATTTGTTCTTGTCCTACTGCTGCTGTAACTTCAATTTCCCAGTGTAAATAAAGTTTAATTTAAAAAATTTGATACAATTATAGCATAAAATATATTCTATAAATGCTGATAAATAGCAAAAATAAGGTTTTAATTGTGACAAAATAACCAAAATTGTGACATGACCATTGTTATTACACAATTCAACACAAACACAAAAAACATGACACATTTTCACATTACTGTGGCAGATAGTCAAACAGTACAGTATATGACTGTTTATCCTAAAAAGAAAATGGACAGATCTCAAGTGTGTGGTTTGGTTGTGGTTTATAGTTGCTTAAGAGCCAGGTGGTGGCCCAACACGGTCAAATATTTTCTCACATATTGTAATTTCACATAGTTATTTTCTTAGCGGAAGTTTCAGTTTAAGAAGAAGACTGTAAGACTGCACAAAAGAAGAAATGTTTACCACTAGATATTCTGCTGCAGCATGTTGATAACACAATTAGTGTGGTTGAAAGTTCACAATTTTCATAATATGTACTACAGACTTCTTGATAGATTACTTTGCTGAAAACAGACTCGTGGTCTGACAACAAGATTAACAGACAATGAAAAGTAGCCGAATGAGCACACTTACCTGCTTTTTTGACTGGCTCTGGCATCCTGAATGGTCTCTACTCCTCCACAGTGTGACTCACTTTTCCTAAACAGTCTGCTGTCTATCTCAACCCTCTGCCTTTAATAGTGCTGCTGCTTGCAAATGGCCTCCCCTCCTTTCATGAACCATCCCACCTCTCCTGACATTCTTTTTCTAGGCCCAACACAGTGTCCAAAAAACAATAACCACCCCCCCATACTCCCCATCAAAGCTCATCCCATCCCAGCAGCAACTTGGCTTCCACCCCACCGCCAGTCATGTTTGACCTCAGGCTATATTTCAACCATCCTTTCCTCCAACACCTCGGCTGAATGATAGGCCTTGAGAGGGCGGGGAAGGGATGTAAGGCAAGGTTATATATAGAAACTTGGATCCACAAAAAAAGTTTGTTTGCTCTCCCCACATCTGTGCTGCACCCTGTCAGCTTGTAAATCTAAGAATGAATCCAACTGTGTTTGAAATATAGTGATCCACAGTTTATCTGTTGGCAAATATGAGGGTGTTTTTCCCTTAATGGATGAGGTGTTTAAAAGAATTCCATACCTTCTATATTTGCAGGTGTCTTTAAAAATTAAAAATAAAAATTAAAAAATTGAATAATTGGTGGTAATTATGTAATTAAATTAAGGCTGGCAAAATATTGTTTCACTATTTATATGAAGAAATACAGCAGAAGAATGTAAGAAATAACACTATAATATGGCCCATTTACATGTAAAGACATTTTAAGTATAGTAGCCTATAGTATAGTACAATCAAATATAGTACTGTATGCATAGTATAGTAAAGTGTAGTATAGTATAGTATGGTACAGTATAGTATAGGACAGTACAATAAAATATAGTATTTGTAGTGCAGTATAGTATAGTACAATAAAACAGTATAGCATAGTATGGTGTAGTGTAGTGTAGTATAAAGCAATCAAATATAGTATAGTGCAATAAGGTATAGTATGTAAATGTAGTGTATCATTGTATTGAATAGTATAGTATAGTATATAGTACAATAAATTATAGTATAGTGTAGTATTCCATGACTGCTTTTACAACACTTGTCATTCAACAAGTACAGCCATTAAAGCTTTTTTCTTGAATATACTTGAATACTATACTATACTAAACTATACTATAATGTACTATACTGTACTATACTATACTATAGTATGGTCTTTATTCAGAATTCCTCACATCCTTCCTGTGCTAGTATATTCTATTGTGAAATCTTTATTTTATTGTGTTGTGTTGTGTTGTGTTGTGTTGTGTTGTGTTGTGTTGTGTTGTGTTGTGTTGTGTTGTGTTGTGTTGTGTTGTGTTGTGTTGTATTCAAGGCCATTTCTTTTCATCTTCTCAGCTGTCATGGGTATCAATTACCACTTCACCATTGAGGGGAGCTGTTGGCTCTTGGGACAGCAGGTGCTGCATTATTTTTATATTTACACACTGCACATTACATTTTAGCAAGTTACTCCTTTGTATAATAGTACAGTATTATGTTATTTATTATTGACTCATTTCATGTAGGATTTTAGTGTTTTCTCATATTTTATTGGAGTGAATGTCATCTGTAAAGTCGTTTTGAAATGTTGCAAATGAACATAGGTTGCTTACTTCCTATTTTTCTCTTAAAATGGAACTGTGCTGGTAGTAAAGTAAGTGTGTCAGGGCACACAGGCCAATATACATAAGAACTGAGTGACAAGCCACTTCACCCTCACAGTTCCTCATAATTTACCAGTTATCTTTACAGCTGTAATGAAAGATGAGAGATCTCATCTGTAAACCTCGCACTATACAACTTTATACAATATTTACTTCTTCTTCTCCTTCTTCTTATTCTCCTTCTCCTTTTTGTTGCGCTTTCCCTCTATTATGAGATGTTATCACAGTCATCGCTGAAAAAGTTACAATACACATACATGGATGAGCAATTTATTTTTTACAAGCAATTCTTACAATTAACATACAGGGTTTTGTGTTTTTGTACAAACCATTTTATTATCATGCAAATAAATGTGATAATAGTATTATATCTAACCTAATCACAGTGAATGCTCAGGTTAGTTTATCTCATTAAAGACTTATTTGTGCCACTTTGCTGTTTTAAATATTAAATGGAAATGGAAATATATACAAACAGGAGTACGAACTATAATTAAGAGAGAACTTATGCAGGTCCAACAAGGCGAGTCAGACACGGTAAGAGGAAGGCCCAGGTCTACCAGGAAGTTTTCAAACCATAATCTTTCTGAGCACAATAGTGGTTACACACAATGAAACAAAATTTCAATTAATATTGAAAATGTTTAAAGAGACATTTCCAAATAGATTATGCACTGATACGTGTACATCCACATGTTAAAAAAGCATACTGGGCATCACAGTGACCTATGGTCTAAGATGCATACCATGTAAATGCAACACCCCCTCTCTCTTTCCCCTTTTTCTTTGCGATCGTACACTATCAATGACTGTTCTTCACTTGAATGTGTTCAATGACAGGGTTGATACCACTGTCATATCGATACAGTTAGTATGAAGCTAGACCCTGTATCTGCTGATGTACTGGCAATCCCACAGTTACGACACCACTCCAGGAAGTGACTGCTCAGATAATCAATTCAAATAACTTCCTCAAAGTGTTGTTTTTACATTTAGTTTTTATATAGATTAAAGAAAAGACATATTATGAGTTTAGTACTGAGCTGCATAACTGATAGACAAGTGGTACACAGTTTTTGTTACCTTTGGAAAGAGCCAGGTCTGTTTCAATCTTAATGCTAAGCTAAGATAACCACCTACTGGCCATAGCTGCATATTTAATAAACATTCATGAGAGTGGTATCAATCTTCTCATCATACTTCCAAAAATATTTAAATTGTTTATTTTAACATCAAATTAAAAAAAATATATCCAATAAAAATAACCTCACAAAGAAGATAAAATCTTCCCAAATTTGAAAATGTGAAGAAAGGTTTATGAATGTGTATTTAGGTCTACAACTGTGATCCTATAGAGTTAACCGAGCACTTTCATTGTAGATGTTGGCCAATAGTAGTTTTTCTGTTTTAAAGCTGATGGTTTCTCTGTATGCATGAACGTAATTATGCACTGGCATAAGGTGTTGAAGTTATTAAGCCTACCCTCATTGATATAAATTTGACTGAATGTATTAGACTCTTTTAGTTTTTGCCAAATAATGAACTGGGTGTTTTTGATCTAATGATTTAAAGGAGCTATTTGTAAGTTTTCTCTGCCACTAAAAGTGCTTTCTTGCTGGGTGCAGATGGTGGTGATTGTCGCTTGACAAGAGCTTCGGCCGTCATTGCGTTTACATGACGGGAGGTTTTAGTACACCCTCTGAGCAGCACTGCATCTTCAGGGCAGATTGGAGGCTACAGTGAGTTGCTATCGGAAAGTGACGAGAGTTACCAGGGCTAGCTGGTTAGCGTGCTAACTTAAGTAGAAGAAAAAGAGACAAGAGATGCTTTCCACTGCTGGAGACAGCTCATGGTGAGTAAAGGAATAAAGTTTGATGCTGAAATCGTAACATTTCTTCAAGACTGGTAAGTAAACAGCTGTTAATGCTAATGAAGACTATGTAGCAATAGCAAAACTTACGAATAGCTCCTTTAAAGTGTGATATCCAGTGAGTAGTTGAATTTGTTGGATACTCAGGAAATTTTCCTCATTCTTTTACTGCTGTTGTTATTTATTTATTAACTTATTAGATATGTTTGGCAAACATCTCTCTCAACCTTAGCATCACATTACTTGCAGTTCCCACTTTCACAACGGAATTGCTGCTCTGCAAAGTTGGGAGGGTTTATTGAGCAGATTTTGCCTATCTCAGGGAAAATCTGAGCGGAGGCAGAAGAGACAAAATTCCACAAACAGGAGATTCTTATTGTGCTTTTTTCAAATCTATATATCTATTCACAAATCTCCATATGCATATTTCCATATTGCTAATTTCTGACCTATAAACCACACTGAGGTTTCTGTGGTATTAGTTCTCTACTTTGGATGACAGTTTCTAAGGGGTCTCCAATATCTTTTGTTATACAGAAAGGCTTTGGGGATTATGTCTGTTGTTCCATACTTTTATGCTGCATTACCAGTATTATCAAAGGATTGGTCCCACTGTACAGCAGTATTGGTGCTATTCACAAAATGCTCCTGTTTTTATCAGAACAGCAAGGTTGATTAAGCATCAAACACCAGAAACTATAGCTGTAATGTCAACACTTGATTCAATCATGACATTTCAGTATCTTTCCTGCCTACATATATGGTTTTCTCTCTAGATGACTCTTCCCCAGGACCTCATCACTGAACTGGTATGTTAGCTTCTTCTTAATTTTTTTCACCTCTCCAGTTTTGCCATAGTTGCGCAAAGCACGAGCCATCTTCTGATAGGTCATTTTCTTGCGGTTGCCTTTCTGGATTCCCCAACGGTGTGCGAGTGCCTCTTTGTGTTTGGAAGAAAACTGGAATGTCCCTTTATCTCTGTCCACCCACCAGATACTGTCCTTCATATCGCCGTTTCTTAAAAGGTCCAACAGGAACTGGTACAATCGGATCTTCTTTTTATTGCCTTTTGGAGACATCAGAGAGTTGTATGTATTATAACTCTTTGTTGCTCACAAATTTAGCAACATTACTTTGTAATAATGTAAAAGATTTGAAAAACAAATTTAAAAAGGTTAATCTGTCTCATTCCCAGGCATGGGAACAGTAGAAGAAACTATATATTTTTATGAAATTCAGTTGAGTCTATACAGTCATATCAATTATACAGTTATACAGAGTTTAAGTAGAATTTGGGAACACAGACATCAGACAAATTAGTTGAAAAAAATAAAAAATAAAAAAATTTTGTGGGTAGCAAAGGCAGAATACTACATATCTTGTAGGTCAGGTTTTATAGTTTTGCAATACAGTTTGATGACTACACAAGAAAACCCATCAAAATTCTGAGGAATACTGCCAGTATTAGTATTAATTACACTGTCACTGAGCTGCATGATAAACCTAGCTTATGACATGTAAACTGTCTCTGAAGCAGATTAATCAATGCTTACATATTACACATGGTGCTTGTTGGTTTACAGGTTCTTCACATCACTTTACAGATGTGTCTGTAGCCCATTGATACAGTTCAAAGGTCAAGTGCTGAGTTTCAACTAGAAACTCTACATACTGTATACCTATATCAAAAATCAGATTAATGACAAAATAACTCATTTTATTGTCATATCATTCCAATCTTTGTGCTCAGACAGTTCTCATATACTCTGCAACTTCAAAAATTCAGTAAAATCGTAAATTACAGCCTGTCTGTACTCTATATTGTTTCCATTTTAGAAAACAGGCTAATAAAAATTAAATCTGATTGTAGTTTACAATCCTACTGTCATTGAAATTCGACTGTCATTGAAAGTTACATAAATAACCATGGTTCTCCGAGTTCAGAGGCTCGCCACTGCTTATTCCATATGTGCATGGTCTTTTCCCCACAGTGTACAGTCTCAATAAATGGTCATTTAAGGACCATGCATTGCCTCTGTGGTTAAACTTGTCTGAAACATGTTTCTGAGATGCCTATTCACCGCTGCACCTACATATTGAAAATGTGCTGTCCATGTTCACATTAAAAAATGACATTGCATTAACACGAATGGAAAGAGCTGGCTGTTGTCTGCTGTAAGTACCAGTGAAGTAGATGACATACAATCACCACTACTGAAGCGCTCACCTACTGTAGGTACTTATAAAACCTAATACAACTAGTTACAAAGGTATACTACACACAAACCATTTGACTATAACTACTGCAGACACTGTGTACCAAACACTGCTTAGGCTCAACTTGTTGTGTCAGATCTTAAGCTTGCCAAAAGAGGAAGTGGAGGCTGTTTAGTGAGCCAGCACACTTTATTTAACTATGAAGTGAAAAAATACATTATCCTGAACTAAGGCCTAGTGACAAATGGTCCCTTTGACTCAAGTGGAATAGTAAACCAATCCTGCTGTGCCGGACATGAGGCCTGTTCAACAAACAAGGTGCTGTCAGTCACATTTATGTAGTAAAACTAGACAGAGTGGACCAAAAAATCACTCCACAGTTCTATAACAAGTGGGCACCTCATCAGAAGGCCCAAAAGGTGGCCACTGGGGAAAGCCTGCCATTCTTCTAGAACAACATTGGATTACTCCCACGATTATTTCCATCCCATGTAAAAATCCAACCTTCGAGACTAAGGATATGACATTGTCTTTTTGTGAGCCCACTTCTGTTGAACATGCGTCACCCTCAGTGTGAAAGCAATTGTGCAACTAGTAGCTCGTCCTATAAATGCATCTTAAGTTGTCAGCAGAACAAAAAACTGACATGACGCAATACCAAACCTCCACCATCCTAATGCGAGGACACTGGCCAGTAATCTAGAAAGGGCCTTTAGAGCAGCTCTCATTCTTACATGGTGAGTAGAAAGCACTAATGCCCACTCACACACTATTCTACTTAAATGAAGGTTAAATACCAAAGCAACTGCACATATCTCTCCTCTTGGTGGAGGGAATCGACAACAATATGCATTGTGATACAGCATAACCACTTATTGACAATAGGAGCACCGCCAGCACAAGTAAGTACTAAGTCAAAGACAACTAGACTTGGTTCAGATTCTTGAATCTAAAGCAAGTCCAGAGACTTAGCACGTCTAGATATACCATGACCTGGATGACTGAGAGTCTTCACATGGCCAGCACAGTTGCTGCGTCTTAAAGTATTGGTGTTAACTGCTCAGTAGAGAACTGGAGTGCTCACACACAGTATGAAATGGCCTGTAAATCTGTTTCCTTACCAATCTCGCCAGGGACATAAGGGACTCGATCTCTCAGACATTCCTCATCAGACACCTCCAGCGGGGGACTTCGTCCTCCATGGTCTTCATCATCAGAGCTGCGCTGAGACACGTGTGGTGTATACACAGTCCGAGGAAAGAATGCTACCTACAGCACAAGTCAGAATTAATTCTCTTAAATATTAAATCAAAACATTTGAAATAATTAAACTTGGATAATTGCTGATCATATACAATGTCCATTTATGTTGCTCCAAGGTTTAAAAAAACAAACAAACTGCATGACAATGTTACATATAATGTATATTCTGTATTTAATCGTCAAGTCAGTATGCCATTTTTTAATAGTTACACAGTTATGCCATAAAAGTAAATTCATGCATCATTTCACAGAATACAACATGACATGCTGGGAAATGCTTGGATCCTTAAAATGCGGTGAGTGACCTCCAAACTGCAGAACCTTACTTGAGCTTTAGCTTGATATTCAAAGCCGGAGAGTATACAGTACTGTACTCCAGTCCGGTTTTGCAGGACTTGCACTTGAGTATTTCCATTTGAACCTACTTTATACTTTTATCCCACTACTCAACTTTTTAGGCTATTAGAATTATTTATCAGCTAAAGTTACTGTTCCTAATATCAGGCACATGCTTTGAAATGTGAGTTTTTAATCAAAAAATAATTGTCATTGTAAATGAAAGAATATAGCAACATCTCTCTCTGCGTGAGCTGTGATGTGTGGACGCTGCTATAGCTGTATGCCTGGGTGGGCAACATATTCATAACATCCTTTACAAAAAACACCCAGTGGTGGAAACCTACATGTGAATTCCATGTGTGAAAAGTGGTTTTCACATTGTATTCTCATATCACGTTTCAATCGATGCATTAACACTTTTTTTCTACACTCAAGCACATTTTGCTCCCATTGTAAAAGTGACAGCCGTTTTTTTTTTTGTTTTTTGTTTTTTAATCAAAAGGGAAATTTCACTTGCTCACAAGTGAAAACTCTCATGTGACCTAAAAGCTCACATGCTATGTGGCTTCTTTGTGAAGGACACAAACAGCACAAACACAAGCTGTGGATTTGAAACGAAGTGTGTAAATGTAAGTTGAAAAGTGGCATGGAAATACTTTTTTTAATATGCCAGTCAACAGTACATGCATTTCATATGTTGTAAATGAATAGATTATTCACTATAACAACCCTAATCATGTTAAGGTTTTGCCTGTGAGCAGTGCTGGATGCATCTGAATTTATTTAGCACATAAATTAGATTCATTCTTCCATCCATTTCTTTTCTTTTAATGCATGTTTAGCATTTTTGCATGTATTGCCTTAAGTGTATGAAGTGTGTGATTTTCTTTTTTGACTGTTGCCTTTTTAACCACCTCTATTTGTAATTGCACATGTTCACTTGGTTAGACATACTGCAGTTTAGTGTTGTGCAAAAACAGAAATCTCTGTTCTAGTTCATTGGTTCACAACTGGAGGGTCGAAACATGCAGTTGTGACTCTGAGCGAGCTTCGCTAAGCTGTCAGTCTCTATTCAAAGAAAAATGTTTTTTTAACTGAAATTAAAAAGAAAAAAAGAAACAATACTAAAATTAAAGTTTTTCTTGTAACTTAAAGATTCACTTCCTGATTTTTGTAACAAGACCCTTAAAGGCCTCCAACTCCCTAAATGTCCTGTCTGATCTGAAACCCAACTGCGAATTATGTAAAATATCTGCAGTGAATCAGGATGACATTTGCGAATGTGGAGGTGTTATTGTGCACTACGGGTAGTGTGTGTAAGTCATAAGACCTCTGTTTCATTTTAAGAGTAGTCTGTTTCTTGTACTTATAGTTTTACTACCTTAGCACCAAAAACACTGAGAGCTGTTAGTCTAATTAATGCTTTAATTGGTCAAATTAGTGGTACACTATGTTCAGGAAAGTCATTCAGTCATCATGTTGTAACCCTTAATTCTGAGGTTACATTGCTTTAGTAAAGAAAACTTAATACAGCCATTTATTTTTTGTTTTAGTTTTATGCATCTTAACTAGATTTACATGTGTATTTCAATGCATGTAGTTGTGTGTGTTGATGTACTTCCTGGCTGTTTATATTTTTCTATAGAAGTGGGTTTATTGCTGGGTGCAAGACGGACTTACTGGTTGCTGTAACACATGTGGATGTGCTGCAAGATTTGGATCGAGCAGGTTTTCTGCATCATATCGTATGGCTTCGTGTCGTATGAGGCCAGGCGGGTGGAGAGCCTGCACGCTCTGCAGCTCTGTGAAGTTGGTTTCTTGTAGGTTTTCAAACTCTGCAGGGTGTACGTGAGGGTGAGGGTGGTAGTCCCAGTGATCTAAATAAAGAAGGTGAGAAACAGTATAATAGCCACAGCCTATTGTATCTTAACATCACTGCTTTATTGTATCAACAGTTGCAAATTGTAAGTCAAACACAGTTCCATACAAAACTCAAGAAATTGTACTAAATATATTTTGATCTAGTAAAAAGACATGTTTAAAGATGACTCATGGAAAAAGCTAGACTGTCTGTCTATGAAAATTTGTCTTTGTCATAAAGTACCAAGTCAAAAACAACTGCAGTTGACAGTGAGGTGCTTACTCATAGTGCTAGAGTCCGCATAAACTGAAACAAAATGAGGAGAATAATGGAGAATTCAGCATGAAGCTCTTTCCTGTTTGTTGCCACACTAGCAGTGTGGCCACAACCGTTGACTGTAAATTTCTTTACTCTTTTTCACATGGTCTTTGACCCCTATTTCCCACAGAATATAGTTGAATATAGTTAACAGGTAGATAAAAAACTTTAAATGTTTTAAAGAGTTAGACATATTTTAAGTATGAGCTAATCAGGGAAATAGAGGAGTGCCAGATAAAGATGGAACAAGTGTTTGACATGACCGCTAATCCAAAATACACTGTATACTCTTAAAACATATAAATTAAATTAGATAGTGTAGCCTTGTCATACACCCATTGAAACACTGTAAAATCACCCCCACCCTCCCAACCCCAGGCATGTACTATTTATGTTGTTTTGGTGCAGTATTCAAAACAGTTGATTACAAGAGAAAGTAAAGCACCTCTCTTGTATCAATAAAACCCCATGGGGCGAAAGTTGTTCTATGTCTGTAGTCGTAGCAGCCGAAAGAAATGGCATCTGTTTCCTGTGTTCCATACACCCTAATGTGGTGTGTTCCAGCTGCACACACTGCAGGCTTTTTATGTAGGCTTACAATGCAACAGAAAAGTCAGTGTCACCACATCGGGCCATGGTGGTTAATTTGGAAAATAAGAGAGATGACTAAAATGACTAGTTTATTTTAATGGAAACTGAGAGCACGGTGTCGAATGCAAGATTCACTCCAGTGGATTTAGTTCAAGTCATTACCATTTACCCCAGCAATCATCATCATTATTTGTTTGAATATTATATTTTTTTATATATAAATAATACATTTAAATCTGAATATAACCCACTGTGATTTAAAAGAGAAACTGGCGATTTCAATTCAAACAATGTTCACATGAGACTAAAGCACTGTTGAAGTAAAACTCACCTGCCTGGATATCTGCATCTAGGACATATGGATTATAATATTCTGCAATTTGGTGTCTGTAGATCTCTGGTTCATACATTTCTTCTGAGTGCTGCAAGAGCAAATTAAAACATTTTCAGCCACAAAATATCATGAAAGAAAAATCTTCTACTAGTGTATGTGGTGCAGACGATACCTTACATCATTACTTATCTAATCCTTTAAAGGAAATAAAAATACTCACCATCTGTCTTTCATAAAACGTTCGTATTGTTTCTAGATATGTTTACATTTGTAAATTAGACGAGGCATTAGCAATATTTGTTAAAAAAAAAAAAAAAAATGTTTTCCTTGCCACTGCTGTTCTGAAACTCTCAAGCGCTTTTGAGTTTCATTTTCACGATGGCCAAAGTATAAAAGACTCTTACACTTTGTATCCTGTATTCAAATTGAAGTAGACTCACATTAAGTCGTGTAATTTGAAATAGTGAACTTATGTTGTCCTTTCTCTTGAATATCAAACGTGTTTTCAGTTTAACACTGCGTTTAAAACAAACTACCCATGGAGCTCTTTTAAGCCTCAGATATTAAAGAGTCAACTCAGTGTTTAGATATGAATAAAAAACAAATCATACTTACAGGCGGGATGAGGTAGCTCTCCATTCTGTATGGATGCAACATGGAGACCTCTTCTCCAACGGTCCGACTCTCAGACGCTTTGCTGGCAAAACACTCTCACAACCTTTCAAAACTTTAGCGGCACCATTGCACAATGTTTCAAAATTTCCTTTCATTCAACGAAAACCAAAAGATGTCTCTCTCTCTTATTGTGTAGCATACACTTATGACCTTAACTACTCTCAGAGGCCTTCAGCCGTGTCAAATAAAATGAAATAAGCAAGGGCTCCTGTTTGACTGTGAAATGAAAAAGGAACTTTTGACTTCTGTAAAAATTGTGTGGGTGGGAGCAGTAGAGTGTGTCTTGTAAAGGTTCCTGGCCATTGATGATTTGTCAGTGAAGACCATGAAATTTTTATCAGGGTCTATCTACTCTACCCTCCCTCTGCAGCCAATCATCAACAAGGGTTTTTCTCACATTCTCACCCCCGCCAAAAAAAAAAAAAAGAGTATTACAGGTGGTTAACACTGAGTGCAACAATCTACTGTTGAATGTTTAATGTTTAAGTCTGGTTGATTTTATTCATGTCTTGTGCTTTTAAGATATTTTTCATTAAAAATGACCACATGCTTTGGTCTCAACCTCAATACAGTCATCCAGTGTTATACAAGGCATAGTGGATACACTACTACTTTATTTTAGAATTAATTGGCTGTCTAAAAGCATTTTAAAATGGTCTATTACACACTACAATGTGGTTGCACACAGATATGAAGACATTTTTAAAGTTTTGATTAATGTATCTTTGCTGATGCCAGTAATTCATAATTATTGACAAATACTGTACATTAATAAAGACTTGTAATGGCCTTATATATGTGCACAGCTACATTACCATGTGTTATAAACCAGTTATTAAATGGTTATACATGCTAGATTGGGGGTTTAAAGCAACTTGTTACCCTTATAACAACAAACTGACTATGTTCACCAAATGTATAATACTCTGTCCTTTGTAATCAATAACAAGAAGATTCTGCTTTATTAGCCATGTTTGTTTAATCATGTAGTAACATCGAGGAGCATTAATATGACTCTAGAAAATGTTATATATATAAAACATTTATTAGGCGTGAATGTGCTAGAATTTACAAATCACATGCACAACAAAGACAGTGTTAACTGTGGCAACAGATATTATTTTTAGTTGTCAGTACATTGTAAACAACCATGCAGTCCTGAAACTGACAGACTGAAAGTGTTCACTGTAACAAAATGACTGAAACATGTAAACAGTTTTTGGAGGAAAAAATGTCAACACACAATCATACCCTCACACACACACACACACACACACACACACACACACACACACATCTGGAAGATAAGATGGAGATAAAGTATTTGTGTTGAAACTACACTGAGGTAAATTAAGATATTTCTAGAACAATGCCTGGGGTGGGGTGGGGTGACTCCCTCTACTGCAAAACAACAATGACCAACCAAGAAAATGCAGAAACTGTGTTTGTTTGATTCAAAATAAAAGTTAAATGTGTTAAATGTGTTGGTTACCAGTTTCTGAGTTATATTAGGGAAACTGTAAAAACTGAAGATACTGAATATTTACAGATGCTGAGATAATGGTTGAATGGTACAGTAACAGTGCAGCACAAATCTGAGTGTATATTCTTAGCACTGCCGGTTTAAGAAGAGCTCTGCAGCCCTCTGATAAGGCAATGTGCTGAAAATATTACTCTCTGTAACATCGAAGAGCTGAGGTTATGTTTATCTCCTAACTAACATCAGTATGCTTATTCCTAGGTGCTGAGAGCTTAGCTACCTAAGCACATTAATCACAGAGGAACACTTATGATGAAGCTGCAGCAGATAGTGATTTTCATTGGAAACGTTTACAAATAGTTATACTGTGTGCCAAGTTTCATACACCATTCATCTTCTCATGAACAATATCATAACTAAACTGTGAAATTCTGTCTTCATTTCTGATGTAGTTTCAAATTTTTTTGATCAATCTTTCACCCTGTTTTCCCTCTTAACTGATAGAAGACCATAATCGTCAGAATCTGTGTTTGGGGAGCTGTTAAAACCACACAGACTGTGGCCAGCCCCCGACCGGCCCCCATCTTAATCACAGCTGGTTGAGCAAAACTGATGGCATATATAGTAGCATTTTCCAAGAGTATTAATACACAGCTGCAGAAAACCAGGCACTATTTCCATCACAACTATTTTCAGTAAAGCCAAAACACAATGTTTTTTGTTTCTTTTTTTTTTTCTGGTGACTTTTTGTTCATGTTGCGTGACAATGTGACTGTTTAAAATGTGTTCTTTGCCAAACTCTGTTCATGTTTTACTGAGTAAAATTCAACTTACAGTATAATACTAAGTCATTTTTTATACTTAAAGTTATAAAACTGTGTTGATGTAGAGCATTGACAAGTATTAATAAATTGATACTAATAGCAGCTCAATTGTTAAACTTACCTGATCATCATTTGGTAATAACAAGTAAGTGCTATCATTTTCAGAGGTGGAAGAAGTACTCAGATGTTTCACCTGCGTAAAAGTATTAATACTACACTGTAAAGTTCAAAGTTATAATAAGGATTAGCATCAAAATATAAACCAAGTATCAAAAGTACTTAGTAGTTATTACTTATAAGAACTAATTATGCAGAATGTCCCATGTCAGAGTAATATTTATTATGTTACTTGTTTTATTGTGTAACTTACTTTTCAATCTATTAACATCACTTTAGTTTTGCAGCTGGTAAAGGTTCATCATTATTTGTTGATGGTATTTTTGAAATAAATGTAGCAGAGTAAAGAAGTAAAATACTTCCCTCTGAAATGTAGCCGGGTGGAAGTATAATGTTGCATTAAAATTGAAATACTGAAGTTTTGTACAAGTACCTCAAAACTGTTCTGAAGTACAGTACTGACGTAAATGTACTACCTGCTACTACTGATCATCTTTTATGAAGTGGTTTACTTCAAAGAAAGGTTTGTCAAAGCCGTCTGATGAGTCAAAGCGTCATGTCAACTGTTGTGGTAAACCAGGAGAATAAATATTTGCATCTCCATTGTTTTGTTCAAACTTATGCACATAACCTTGGGTGTGAATTGATCTCTAAAAGAACCCAAAAAATCCTGCACGTTGTTCATCGCGCCACAAACCTTTATCAGGTAAAATTCCTACAGGCAAACAGCACCGGCACCGGTGAGCGAGGCGTGATGATCCAATGCACCAGTCTATAAGACTTTAAGAACTTATTGAAGTTATTTGAGAGCTGAAATTAGAATAAAGCAATGATGTCAAGTGAATGGATCTGATTCATTCTTAAAATCTATTTAAAAATGAACTTAATGCGTTTAATGGGTTTGACTGTCAGCCAGTAGGACCAAGGTATTGCTTTTTGTGTGTACTTTTCTGACTTTATAGAAACGTAACACACAACAATAACATCATTTTGTGGACCACTTTATATATGAGAAATAAATCTCTCACAACATCTTAAAAGAAAAGAAGCACATTACTTCAACCAGTGTGGTAAAGTCACCACAGTTGAAGTCTTGACTGAAGAGATGGTCAAAATAAAATGGATTAAAAACATTATCACTGTTGCACCTGCTAATGTGTAACTGAAAACTGTATTCAATTCAAGCGATGTTCAGCTCTGCTGTACTAGTCGCTGTATCAACTTTATGACCTTTTAGATGATTTGTCTGATCGCGTTCTCTTTGTTTCTGTGAAGCTTTTGTAAGGACTTTTCAGAGGCCATGAATCTCTACTATTCTCAGTCTTCCTTGTGGCCTAAGAGATGAAGTACATGCAGCATACATACAGTGCATGCACACCAAGAGTGACATATTGTTAAATGAGGAACTGGGAAGTTGTCTTTCAGATTCAGTTCCTTGAAGGTGGACTTTAAATTAATCCATTTCGTGTCATATGGTCAGGATGATCCCGGCTTCGATAAGAGCTGGTTGCTTTTTTGTTGGTGTGTTTTTCTTTTGATTTGTGTGTGACATAAAGGCCGAGTGATTTAATCCACCGTTTTTCAGCCTTAGTGCTAAGTCTCAGTGCCACCATTATTCCTATAAAGTGCAGCTTGGCCCGATGAAATGTCCTTTGACAAGACACTGAATCCATACAAGCCCCAGGTGCTGCAGTGCAGTTAAAACTACATAGTGTCAGCCTCTGTGGGAAAGAGCAACCAAAGTTTCAGAATTTTGTACCAGATCATAAAAGAAGTACATAAAAAGACCTTTTAAAGATTAAACATTGTTAAAGTATTTAAAAAAAATGCTGTAAATGCACTTGATATAATCAACAATTGAAAGTTGTGACATAATAGTGGCTACATATGAGAAACTACAGAAACACATGGAGACGGATAACATGTTTGGTTTTATTACACCAAAATAATTTCCACAAAACTCTTGTTTTTTATTCCATTACAAATAGTTAAAGGAATGTAACTGATTTGTTATAAACCCTGAGAGAACCCTGAGTTGAGCCTGTAACTCTTCTTTTCAGCAGGCAGATTGCGAAATCATAAAAAAAAAAAAAAAAACATAAACACCATTACCCTGAGATCACATGCCGTGTGGTGTTTTTCCAAAAATGTTTCCATGTGTCATGTGTATGTGCATGTGTGTGTTACTGTTATTGCTCTCTAGCATTGACAGTTTTCACTCAGTTACCATTTTATTAGCCATTCCAAAACAACAGCTCAGTTGCATCAGTTTTGTTTGAGGTGTCAATTTAAGTTTATAATGATTTTTGAGGTTAAAAGTTGCCGTGGTGTTGAACTTTAGCCTATATTAAGAGGTGTCATTCAACACTAAAAACACATTTCAGTGCATTACAATCCAGTTCAATGGCACCTTGAACACCAAATGAATATACAGTTTACACCTCTCTGGCAGTGTCGAGGGAAAGCGGAACATTATCTTCATATAAATAGAATTTGATGCAGATCAGTTGGACTGCACTTTTATAGGTGTACCTAATAAAGTGGCCTGGATGTGTAACATAACCACCACTTGCAGATTCCATGCCATATTACCCCATATGTATTCATTATACAATAGTTGAAACAATGACATGAGCATTTGTAATATATATGAGATGTTCAATTTTAGTGAATTACTTTATTTATGCAGTGACAGTGGTGCACAGCTGACAAAATGACAGTAAACCTCACAGGAAACAGTAGTAGTACATGTGCTCAAGGTACTTGTACTTCATTTGGGGATTTCCATTTGATACTTTGATACTAAATATTCTATTATTCTATTTAATCCATTTATTTTTCAGCTATATCAACAGGTTTCTTCCAGGTTTTTTCTTTTTACACATACCGTACAAAAGACATAATGAGCTTCTGAAATATATTTATATTAAATAATTCTGTGACTGATTAAACTTCCCAACAATATATAAATTAGCTCTACTTTGGGCAATTACACTACAGTGTTACTTACACATTAATGCATCAGTAATCAGTAATGCTCATTTTTCTGCACTGAATATGTTTACTTTTGATCATTTACATTACATAATACTTGCATACATTTACTTAAAGTGATCCAATGCAACTTTAACTGAGCTGTGGTAACTGTGGCAACACAGTCAGTTACAGTATAACAATGTCTAACAATAGCATTAAAGACGGTTCATAAAGTCAACAAACTGGCTCAGTAATATCAATTAAACAGCAAATTTAAATTAACGTTTACCTAACATTAGTCTGCACACTCGTCGTCAGACCGAGTAGCAGCAAAACCCTTGAGTGTTTTTGATATGAGTTTTATTCATTATAAGTTCAACTTTTTATTTGTGAAAGGAAGAATGTGACATTTCTTATTTGAAAAGCGACATAATCTCACCTTCAGTAACATTTATAAACTGGACTCTTACTTGTGATCTAGTATTTTTTTCACTTCTGCTATCTGAGGGAATAGTTTGGCTCACAAATTAATACTTTGCATTTGGTTTGTTTTATCTCTACACAAAGTGAAGTGCAGTTTTATCGAGAGGTTATGTGGTGGAGTATTTCTTAAAAACGATATGTAACGCATAAGTGATCTTTAAAAGTGATGGTAGGTCGACCTGTTTCCCGTGTTAATGCTAGGCTAAGCTAACCAACCGCTGGCTCTACCTTCATATTTACTGTACAGATATGAGAGTTGATCATCTCATCTTACTCTTGGAGAGAAATTGAATGTGCTGTATGTCCAAAATAAATCTCCAATCTCCAAAATATCAAACTCCTCCTTTATGTAAAGGATCTGAATCCTCTGTCAACCTCTGAATGCGCATCAGTACAAAAACCATGGGCTCAAATACTATTTAAAGTGTTGCATTAGATTCCCTGACACTGAATACATTTTCATATCATTGTGTCAACCTGGTCCAGGTGATATGCTATATAAAATAAAGTTGCGAGCAGCGATGTATTTGTTGTAAGCGTAAGTGACACACTGTGAATTTGCTCTGACCGATACTGCACTCTGGTTTGGTCCCACCACAGGGTGTAACTGAGCATTTCACAGTTTGCCTTCTGAATACAGTCACAAGATACATATCTCTAATGGTTTGAGCCCACACAAGCACGCAAACTGTTACAGTGGCACCTCTTAATTCACGGTCACATAGTTTGGCCCCTGGAGTCTTTGGGCCTGCTGTGTGGAGGTGTCAATGTTCTCATCACTATCTTTGCATGCATTTATTTTAAGAAGCTGCCAATATTGTGAAAGAGGCACAGTCTGCTGGCTATAAAATTGTGCTATTATTGGTTCTGCTACAGTTTGCTTAACACCCTCAAAACATATTATACAGTGAAATATATCTGTTATGAACTATAGTCTGCCCCAACAACTTTTAGCAAGGTAGATTAAATCCATAGTCATTTCTCAACATAAATTGATAGTCATTGTGATATAGTACACATTCCTTTGCTGAAATTTAGAGTTTTTGTCAGACGTGGAGTCTCCCTCGAGTCACAGCGCAGGGTCACGAGATTGTACCCAAACAGCCAAGCAGAGGGGAGTGACACGCATGAACACTGACTGTGGAAAACAGGATACATGTACGTCGCAACAGGAAGTGTTGCACTCCTCCTCTGCAGAACATCAGTTTGACCAGAATGACTGCAGGTTGATGTCCACACTCTGTAACTCCTGTGGCAGTATTCAAATTTCGTAATCATCTTCGCTCACCATTTTGTCTGAGCTAGTTGAGTAATTCAGTTAAAAAAAAAGAAAAAGAAAAAAAAAATCTAGGCAGGCTTTACTATTCTTTATATTGCAAATAATAACTTACATTGGTTAATTGTGTTTGACAAAAATACACAGAATCATCCCCAGCAGCATAAAGTTTATGTTTAGTAGGCTTTTATAGAAAATAAATAAATACATTAATAACCAACCTAATAACCTTTACAAAATGAAGAACATACATTTCTTGTTGAATTGTGCATTTTAAGTAAATACAAGCTGTTTCAGCCTTGCACGTGAAGAAAATGTAAAACGTTTTAATTGCCGTCTGATAGGTCAAACATTAAAGATTGAAAGAATTTAATGACTGAATTTAAATAAATCCGCAGCAGTTAATGTCTGTCTATCTATCTATCTAACTATCTATCTATTTTTGAGTGAAGCAGGCTATTAGTAACAAACAACTAATTTGTATGAATTCATAAAATCATTCAAGTATAAGCAAGCAAACAAAAACACATATGCAGTTCTGGAAATAATACAATATAAGTAAAGTCAACCTTGTAAAAACACAAAGTAATACTAAACCTCCTGCTTATAACAGTGTGCTCGTGTAAGGAAAGTCAGGAAACGCCCACAGCCTCACTCGGAGAACAAATCTGCTCGGGTCTTACCTTCGCCCTCAGAATAATACGCAGCAATGAGCTAGTAAAGGTGTCCACGAGGGAGCTGCTGAACTACTGGGAGCAAATTGCCAAAGGTGGTTTAAAAATGCAGGCTTTCTATATATCTGTGAATTAGCAGGGGAACTAAAAACTTCCTTAATTCTACCAATTTAGGTTGGTACCATAAGGCTTCTTCTTCTTCTTCTTCTTCTTCTTCTCCTTCTTCTTCTTCCTTATTAAAACAAGAAGGTGACAAACTCTTCCTACAGAACAAGTTTTTAAGGCTGCGAGTGTGCGCTCCTGCTGCTGCTGAGTTAAAGCTCATTCGGTCACATCTTGACTCTACAGCCTCTGGCCTCAGTGACAGTGCTGAACCTGCTTTAACGTTTTGTTTTTATTCTTTTATTACTCTACATTAATTGCCAACACAGAATGACACACTGAAAGTGACCACTTTGTGTCAACACTGCATGTCCATCGAGAATATATTTTTGTCTTTTGTTTTAACATTCTCCGTAAGCAGTAGCCTATAAGCCGTGATACAGGTTGCATGTAAATACATTAGAGATTTTAACAGAAGTTTTGCCACACTTTGAATTAAATGGCAACTAAAATAAAAAACAACAATAACAAACAAATTTTTTTTTATAAATGAATTGAATCAATTGATAGCTGCTTACTCTTTATCTTACTAATTTATTTACATTTATGTTTCAAAAAGCCGAGTGAGAGTGTGAGAACATAAAAACATATTTCAGCATGTGGTTACACAACTGCCTTCACAAAGCATGGCATGCGTATGGGTGTGACTAACTGATAATTTTGACAATTTTGTGAGTGTCAGAGCAGCGGTTTCACCATTGTAACATACAAAGCTACAGCTTTTATTTTTTCTCCCTAAATGAATAAGAGGAGCTCATTTAATAACCAGGGTAGCTGCTACCATGGTGTCTTTGTAACAGGTGAAGATTGTCTCCAGGAGGTTGAGAGTTACTACTTATACAGACGGTTCTTGCATTAAATTTGTTTCTGAAGCTACGGAAATGTCTATTCACACATAATAAATTGCAAAGAGCTTCTAGAAGACACTATCTCTCTCTGAATAAACTAGCTTTTTGCAGCATTTAAATGTGTATGGTGTATGTTGTTTGTTTGTGTATTAAACTGACTGAAAAACTTCAGTTCAGTTAGTTATTCAATTATAAACTGATACTGAAGAAATGAAGTGATCTAAGTAAACATGACCTTGTGTGATTGTGTGATGAGGTCTAACTGTATAATAATGCAGCAATAGACTAGACAATAAATTAGATGCAAATTTGATTGAATAAAAGCAGAAATATATGCGTCACAGCTCATTACAGTGTGAGCCACAAATTACCAGCAGGCGAAAGAGATTGTCACTTTAACATGCAATGCAACTTTGCACTGCCTGATCTGAGCCTTCAAAAGGCAAAGCGTTGTGACAGACTCTGACATGCAATCCAACAACTATCTACACGGTTGTATCAGCCTAAAAAAAAGTGGTGCCCATTTTACGAGTTGGATCCAAAAGTGTTTTGTTTTTTGTTTTTTTTACAAAATTCATTGTTTCACTTATGATTCCTATGAAATCTGCAAAAAGCAAGAGAATGCTTTATAGAATATTTCAGTTCTGTGGGTGGACAGTCCACAGAGAAGGGCTATGTTTCCTGGCTGATAGTCACCAGAGGTTTCAGTGGCCATCGTGTGTTTCACAATGACATGGAACGATCGCTTGACATGCGTGCAAGGGGACATCCAGCCCTCTCACTTCTTATTCCTGATTCCTCATTTTCTCTGGACTCCACAAGATTCAACTATCAGACTGGGCTGTGGGTATTATTAGACAAAGGTGAATCACAAGGCATATAGACAAGCTTGCTCACACACAAACACACACACACACACACACACACAAAAAAAAATTCACAGTGGAACAGAACAGTGTTTTTTACATGACACATTAGAGACCAACTCTGCAGTAGCATGGCTAATCTGCTGTCTCATTCTGTTTAACTTTTTTTTATATTTTCATTCCCAAACTACATACACACAAACACGCACATTTACCCATTTACACCCATATAAGGCTTTAGGCCTCTATCCAACAAAAAAAAAAGTTCCTCTTTCTTTATGTATTGCTCAAGTCAGACAAGGATGACTCAGTGCGGATATTAATCATGTTTTTTGGGGGGTTTTTTTGGGGGGGGGGGTTATCTTCACATCTCACTCTGCGAAGTTTGCCGGTCAGAGTTAGCTTGTCTATTTTTAAAAACCGGTCAGACTTCTTAAATGTTAAAAGCAATGTCCCTTTACAACACATGGTCAGTTTGACTTCAACTATCTGCTTTTTTTTAACAGGAATTAAAACTGTTCATCATCATATGTTTGTGCATTTAAGCCGTTTTATATTATTCATCATTGTGGTGGCAAGTATGCCTGAACATACAGTATGTGCTTAGCAGAGGTGGAAAGTAACGAAATACATTTACTCACATTACTGTATTGAATACTTTTTTTGTGTATTTTGTATTTTTTAAGTACAATTTAAAATCGGTATTTTGTATTTTACTTGAGTATGTTTTTACTCAAGTATTGTACTTAGTTACTTTATAAATCCTATCCATTACTGAGTAAAAATAACAATTCAACCTACAGGGGAAAAATACGCGCCAGAACCAACAGTGACTAACTTTACAAAACAACTAACTTTAAGTTGCTACTTAAACTGAACAAGAAGTTCAGTTGTTGTGAAGTTGTTGTTTTTGCACTTACATTTGTTACACTTGTTCTTTAATTAAAAACAAAATAGTTTTGGATTTCTGACCCCTTGTCCTATTTTTACTACCCTCACACCCCTCACAAAGAAAGTAACTAAGTAACTTTTACTTAAAGTACATTTCAAATGAACTACTTTTTACTTTTACTTGAGTACATTTTCAGATGAGTACTTTTACTTCTACTTGAGTAATATTTCATCAAAGTATTGGTACTTTTACTTGAATACAAAATTTCTGTACTTTTTCCACCTCTGGTGCTTAGCTACAAGTTCAAAACACAATAAAAAAGAGATGAAATGTAAATGCTGTCATAATATAATGAGATTTTTTTTTTCTTGGCTGTTGTCAGGGCAAATTTCATACTATAATCTATGCAGTAACCTCCTGTCACATACACCACCTGGTGGTCAGGCAGTTCATTAAGAGAATTTACTGCACAGTTTGACCTTGGGTGCTCTACTAGAGATTAGGACCTTGACAGAGTGAATATTTCGAAATAGATATAGTACTATGAACTATTCACTATTTTTAGAACTGCATTTATTTGAAAGATGGTTTAAGAGAAGAAATACTGAAGTACAACTACTAATGCATGAATTGTAAATTAGAAGTAAAAGTCCTGCCTTCAAAATCCAAAGTATTATCAGCGAAATATACTCATTCTGCAGAAAAATGGTTCTAAAAATGGGGAAAAAGGTCTGGTAGAACTGCAGACAACTCATGGACATCTAAAACATGACCAAGAGTATGGAAGCCTATAGTAGACAATATTAATACGATATTGTAAACTTGAAAATTAAAATGTAATTCCACAGCAGAAAAATAAATTTCCACACATGAATGGGTTATTTGAGTAAAAAGGAAAATCTAAATTCGATAATCAACATTGCATTTTCATTTTCACATATAGGTGTTGTATAGCTATTTTAAAATGAAAATGGAAGAACTGTTCATTCAAAGTCACACCCCTGCTGTACAGTTGACAATATTAAAATGTGAAATTAAATTTGAAAACTAAAATGCAATATAAGCAATGTAACTTAATTTTCCATTTATGTAAGCAATATTGAAGTCACAATTAAAATTAAAATGCAATTTTTGGAAACTGCAGTCAAATTGATGACACTCCTTGCATTGGTAGTGTTAGTGGTGGAAGCAAGAGGAGTAGCATTTTCAATATTCGTTGAATGTTACTGCTCTGAGGCCTCTGCAGCCTCTTAGAGGAGACTTCACCACCACTCAATGACCAAAGCCAGGTTCCGGCAGGTAACCTACGGTGATTGACGTCTTAACTGACGACTCACCGTAATGAGAGATTGCATTTTGCACAGATTCCATTTTCATTGAGCGTGATGACTTGAAATAAAACTTCAAACAGCTTTTCTGTTTTCATTTTGATATGGTCACAGAACACCAGTATCACCAAATTTTAGTCAAATAACACATTCATATGTGATATATTAGAATACTATTGTGGAATTACATAAAGTTTACATCATCATTTTAATATAGTCCCTATAGGCTCCCATAAGGAGAGTATGAAGTAGCATAAAATGGAAAGAGTGTAGTTCCTTGCTACACCCCTGCCTGATTTTTATCAACTCCAGATATTTCCTGTGGCGTGTTGAGTTTATTAATAAACCCCATTTTCTCCATCTCAACCGATCCAGCGTTTCTGTTTCTTCAGAGAAAAAAAAGCGGCGAGAATGGTGTGGCTTATACTGTGTAAAATGTACCTTCCATACTTATGGTTCAGTTCCAGGTTAATATTAGTTATTTTTAGCTGAGGTTCTGGAGCAAATGGTGGAAAAATCTGTCTCACAATGCCAAGGGATAATAAAAGTGTTACAATGCCTTGAGTTTACTACGATTCCCCTCTATGTGAGATATTTTTTGCTCAGCCGTCTTCATGAAATGCATATAAACGTCACACTAAAGGTTAATCCCATGGTATGTAAAATGAGTGCCTATACATGAAAAAGTGACCTTAAAGACAAAATGGGAGCAGACTTCAAAGACAACTGTATGTTGAAAAAAATGGGTTACACAAGTGGTTCCCAGAACAGACAGAGTATAACTTTAATTACTTTAGTACAATGACGATATGCATAAGGCTGAGTAATTTGCGTGTAGGTTTCACTCTCCACTATCTTTATGTCTAATAACATAGCCTAAAATAACACATACATTTTGTAATTCTGTTGAAACTCTTATGGGGCCCTTGAGGACAACATTGATGGTTTGCCTCTCTATTTTTTTTTTTTTTTTTTACTATTTTTATTTATTATGAATGTTTAGGGTGTTTGAATGCTTTGTCGACTTATGTATCTTTACATATGAGGTTTGCTGTTACATGTGGGGCCTATGTTAGGTCCACCTTGTTCTAAGCCAAAGAAGATTACACATGGACACAGTAATGTTTCAAATATCTTAAATCTGATTAGAGGAGGTCTGTAAGGCACTGACAAAGAAAGGTTTGCCAATGTAGATTAGGAACTGACCCCCCCCCCCACATTAGCTGGTGGTGTGTTGATGAGATTGGGCCCTTGTGCTCCTGCAAGGTGGCAGAAACGTAGTGAAACCAAACTGCTCAAATGAGAAACCCTGTTTTGATGTGGGTGTGACTTTGAGGGAAGGTAGTAGACCTATTTACAGTGCATTCAGAAAGTAAAAAAAAAATAATAATTTTCAACCTCATCAATCTACAGTCAATACCCTATAATGACAATGTAAAAACAGAATTTTAGAAATATTTGCAAATTTTTTAAAAAGGAGAAACTTATATCATATCTGACATATCACAATGACATACAGTAAGTATTCTGACCTCTTTTATTGACAGGGGTGCACCTTTCCAGATCAATCAGCTGAATTTACCACAGGTGGACTCCAGTCAAGGTGTAGAAACATCTAAAAGATGATCAAGAGAAATGGAAGCCACCTGTGTCACAGCAAATGGTCTGAATACTTATGTCAACGTGATATTTCAGTTTTTCCTTTTTAATAAATTTGCGAAAATTTCTAAAATTCTGTTTTCGCTTTATTATTCATTATGAGTCATATGTGAGTGTAGATTGAGATACGCACAAGGCTGCAACATAACTAAATGTAAAGAAAATTGAAAGGGCCTGAGCACTGTCTGAATGCACTGTATATAACTTTTACAACAAACTGTTACTTTAAGAGAGGTGGGCTATAGTAATGCTATCCAATTCTCAAACAGCTCCAAATGTATCAAAAAGGCCATTTTTTTTAACAGACATTTTAATTTGTCATAGTAGGAAAGCTGGTGTTATTAATAACACTGGCAGTGGCTCGGTTTTATTCAAATGTCTCTGTAAGCCATGAAAGTGCGACAGCATGAATAACACTATGACAAAACTGTGACATATCAACATGTCATGACAGAACTGATCTGATCCTAAATGAAATTTTTGTTCAAAGATACTCAGTAGAAAAATAGATATATACATAGTAGATATGCTGGATATACATACATGATAATGAAAATGAAAATGCTTGTTTTGTTGAACAAACAGTCCAAAACCCAAATATTATTCAGTTGATTATCATTAAAGACAAAAACAAGCAGCACAACCAGTAATTCTTTGGCATATTGTGCTTGAAAAATGAGTAAACCGATTCATCAGTTATCAAAGAGGCTGCAGATGAATTATCTCTTGAATGCCTTATCAATTAATCCACCAGTCATTTCAGCTCTACCTGAAACTATGTTATGAATTAGAAAACTTTTTCACAGCAAGGACGGCTAAACTGACAAAAAATTAGACCACGGACCCCCACTTTTTTAAGAATTAGCCCCAGGGTCCGCCACATAAGATAAGATATTTGCTTTTAGGTGTTTTATAACAGAAAGTGTGTGAAACCCACAACCAAAATAGTCATATATTCTGTCACTGTGTTACTCATGGGTGAAATTATAGTGAAAATTAATTATTCCCCTTTTTGCCGGGGACCCCTGGGGGTCCCTGGACCCCACTTTGAGAACCACTGATCTATGTCACAATATAACAAGCCCTGGTCCATGGTCCAATCCCTGAATAAAATTTGAGTACATAATTAGATTTATTGTGTGATTTATATATTTTACTTTGATCTATTTGCATGTTTTATATCGACTGGGGTGACGCACTTAGATACTTGATACAATAACAACCCTGATACTGTGATGTCTGTTATGAAGAGGATGGTGAATCCTCTGTGAGATTGTGTGTTAAATGCACCTACATTTGTACATGAACTTATTTTATAATGACCTGCCACTGCATAAGCATGGCTGGCCTGTTCATAGGTTTGATTATTTGCACTTTTCCCGTCCTGTTTCACTGAAATATAAAAACATCTCCTCAGATCAACTCTGCTACATGGTGTGGAGAGAGTCCTCGGGGGGAAAACACAGTAACTTCCTGAAATCTTAGTTGGGGCGTGATCCTGACACTCCTCTCCTGTTTATATTTTTTTCCTCCAGGATCCTAATACGTGGCTGTTTGGGAAAGCCGCCGCGACCGACTGTTACTTGAGTGCTGCAGCTAGCGGATCTCTGCCCTCAGCAGCTGGGAGTGTGGAGAAACTCTAGCCTGCCTTCATCAAGCCGGCCTGGATGGCAGGGACACACTGGTGCAAAGACTGCCGAAACCACAAGGTATTTAAAAATAATAAAACGCCACATCCATGTAGTACTTTGATGGTTTTCCGAGCCTTAACGTTAGCACGAACTTAACTCAAACTGGTGCTAGTTTTAACGGTGCAATCGTCACTGTTTAAATCTGCAGTGATTGCGTGTGCGTCAAGCTAATCTGTCCGGCTAATGTTAGCCTGCTAACTTTTATTCACAGGCGTGAGAGTTAGCGAATTCAGCATGTCTTTGTCAAAAGCTCGGTTTCCAGTGTAATGTCTGTTTACTGTGTTGTTTTGTCAGTTTTCGCACCGCGGTGTTTTGATTTTCTGTGTACTTTATGTCGCAACGCAACTGTTACGAGTTTACTGGCGCTGGCTCGGGTCGACTCTGCCCTGCTAACTCCCACACAGGGACATGAGCAGCAGTGTGTCTGGATGTTTCCAGCACTAATAATAAATATCTGTTGCATCCTTTCTGCTAAAGATGGGACAGAATAATCAGTGGCAGCGAGGTTAACGCCACTTTAACTTTTTAACTTTTAACAATGAACGAGCAGCTGCCAAAAAGACGCAGACACTTGACACCTCTGCTCCACCACAGTTCAGAGGCAGATGTTACTGTCGTACCATTTACTTCACAACGTGTATCTCACAGCATTTACTTACTTTATAGATCATGCATATACAGTATATCAGTCACAGGATGAAACTTTTACTTTGATATTTAAGTATATTTTACATCTGTACTGTGTATTGCTGTGTTGATCTTTCTGCACCACTACCTGGCAAAATTTAACTTCAAACACGACGTCAGCATGTATCAGCAGCAATAATTTGCATCTGGTTAGAGTTTAAAAAGTAAATAATTACTTTGATTAGCTGATTTTATATTTGTAGAGTAACTTCCAGTTCCACAAAGGTTTTACCTTGTCCAGATTTGTGAACGTTTTACTTCCATAATATATATTGGAGCCATATTGGATATATCTTATCACAGATATATCAGTATTTGTTGATAACTAACCAGAAATATAACCACGATATGAGTTGCAGTCATTTAAAAACATTGTCTCCAGTTTGTTCAGCAGTTTGCAACAGTTTATTTTACAACTGTAAAATGTCCCACTCATTACATACTCACAACTTTAATTTAAGGGATCCTTATTAGCATTATCCTGTGTTTATGTAGAATAAATCATTTCAAATTGTGATATCGGTATGAGCCTGAAAAATGCATGCTTGGGCTATAATGTATGTTGAAACTGAATTGAATTTTGTTATTTAATGTGGAGCTGAAATAAGTGATTGATTAATTATGTGTAACTTAACAGAACATTTATTTGCAAGGTGCAGGAGAGGCCTGTCTGAACGTGTGCTCCTCTTACAGCATTACTGGTTGCAAGTGCTCTTCGGACCGTGGGACGGATGAAAGGTGGACGCTGCAGGAGGCCCAGCTGGGCTGTAGCTGCTCTGTTTATCCCAGTTACCCTGCTGATGCTGACCTCCAGAGGAGCATCAAGCAGCCAGAAGATGACACAAACAGCTATGGCTCATGCAACAGCCACAGCAGCAGGACCAGGCCCCAGCCTGACAGTTGACCTCCCAGGCCTCCAGGCAGTAGCAGACCTCTTAGCCAGCGAACAGGCTCATGTTTGGTTCCTGTCCCTGGTGGGCTCTGTTGCTGTAGGCCTCAGCGGGATTTTCCCCCTACTCGTCATTCCCATTGAGGCTGGAGCAGCCCTCAAAACAGAAGGTGAGAGATGGCAATATGGAGTCTAAATATGCCTTGAAATGCTTGGTAAGGCACAATACTATACCATCACAATATTTCACTCATGACAATACTGACAACACAATATAGATTATTATATGCAATATTTTGAAAGACAGTCATCACTGATACATCATGTTGTGTAAGAGAAAGGGCCTTTAAAGGAGCTATGTGCCAGTTTTGCTTTTGTTACATAGTCAAAGTTACCATTGACAGATGTTAACTTACCAGTCTTGACAAGAGGTTATTATACGCCCTCTAAGCAGCACTACTTCTTCAGGGCAGACTGGATGCTACAGTGACTGGGTATAGGAAAGTGACAGCCCTGTTGGGCTGGGGCTAGCTGGTTAGCATGCTAACTTCAGGAGTAGAAAAGAAGTGATAGAAAATAAACAAGAGTAAACAACAAAATAAGAGTTAACATTGGTGTTGCAAATGGTACAATTTAAATGTTAATCAACTAAAAGCTGACAAAATCCCAAAGTGTTGAAAGCAGAAGAGTTCAGAGTTCAAATTTCTGCAATAAAAGAATGAAATATCTCTGCCTCATCAACTCAACAGAATGTATCACATTCCTGGTCCATGCTTAATGCATTACAGGAACTGCAGACAGGACCATCCGTCTGTTCTGGCATCCACAAATTTCACACTTCTCAATACTATAAATAAAAACTCCAGCTCTTTAGTGGCTCTGTAGTAAATCTCAGCTCTCCACACCCCCTTAACAAGAGAGAACGACTTCAGTGGGTTCAGCAAGTAGTGCTGCCAGGTCTTTGTCAGCCAGTCCTCGGCCCAGCTGCACCTTCTTCATGGTTTACAATTTTAGATGGAGCACAGCCTTAAATGGGCACTTGTACTTCCTGGAAAAGAGAACGTCTTCAGTGGTGACTTCATGAACTTCATTACAGGTCTCTCTGAGGGAAGCAATACCTTAAACTATAAATGAAATTGAAGGCTTTGAAAGCAGTGTGCCCAGTAAGAGATGTAAATTTAGTGAAAACTTTTACTTAAAAACATTTTTTCTCACTTTACTTAAAGTCCCCCAATTAAGAATACATAAGAGCCATATAAACATTTAATAAATGGTGTTTTAACAGATTATAATGTAGTTATAAGAAGACATAAGGACACTTGAGTGTTTGTTAATGTACAGGATTTGTGGACAATTTTAAGTTGTACTTTGAAGACATATTATTACAATGATCTTTTACTATGTGGTCATTCATTTTTATACAACAGCCTCCATTTGTGAACGCCCACAGCAGGAGTTATATCTGCTTATAAATACATTATAATGTGTAAATAATTTATTGAATGTACGCATACTGCTTATAAATGTTAAATAGTGGGACTTAAAGTAAAGTGTTCTTTTTTTTTCGGTTAGGCATTATGTTTTCAGTTTGTCTGTCTGCCCGTACATATGTCTGTCTGTCTGTCTGTCTGTCTGTCTGTCTGTCTGTCTGTCTGTCTGTCTGTCTGTCTGTCCGTCTGTCTGTCTGTCTGTCCGTCTGTCTCATTCCCGTAAACGCAATATCTCAGTAACACCTTCAAGGAATTTCAGTATGATTCAGATTTGGCACAAACATTCACTTGGACTCAAGGATAAACTGATTAGAATTTGGTGGTCAATGGTCAAAAACACATTTCTGGTCGTAGCTCACGGATTATTTGATTATGACACAATTTCACTCAGATGTCGAATAGGATGAAACAATGAAGTGATGACATTTTATATCCAAATGGTCATGGAGGTGTACAACCGCAAGGTGGTAATTCTAGTATAAAATGACAAAATCAGTAACAAGAGCCATGTGTTGTACTGGATAGAAAGCATTTCAGTTAAATGGTCCTCCGGTTCCACATCAAATGAAACTGAAAGCCATGAAGTACTGTGGGAAAAATGTAATGAAAAAAGGAAGTTTCTGTGTAACCTTTTTAAACAAGAGTAAGAGTCTCAAGCTGCACTGACAGCTCTCTGAGGCTGCACTGAGGCCTAGAAGTGCTTACTTGTAACATATGAATAACTCTGACAATGGTAGATTTATCATCTCACTCACATACTGAGCTTCAGACACCAGGGATAAGTTACTTTAGGTCAGCCTGAGGCCTGTTGCCTCAAGTGGCCCCACCCACAGGAACGTGGCAATCCAGATGTATTTTTGGTTGTCAAGTGCAGCCCTGACCGGAGGCTAGTCATTACCAAGGAAACTCCTCAAAAATAATAAAAAAAAATCTGTGGAATACATGAGTAATCACAGTGTATATTACTATCCCAAGCTAGAACCATTTTTGTGCATTTATGTGCATGAAGTTTTATTTGTTAGGAAATTATAAATGAATCAATAGAGGATGCGCCATTTATAAAAAAATAAATAAATAAAAAAAAAAGAGAGAGAGAGCTGTAAATATTTGCGTTGGTGATCTTAAGCCAAAATGAAAGATAACATGAAATTAATGAATAGTTCTTTATTAATCGGACTGTACAGTAATTGCTGCCTTGTTTCTTCACGCTTTCTTTGTGTTTCCTCAGCTGGATGCCAGAAGCTGAAGCAGCTATTGAGCTTTGCTATTGGTGGTCTCCTTGGTGATGTATTTCTTCACCTCCTCCCTGAGGCGTGGGCACTCTCCGTCTCTTCAGGTTGGTCTCCTTTGCGCCAATGCCATCACCACCTTTGTATCTGAAGTATTTATTATTTCTTTGAACCATTTTTCCCTCTCAAATATACAAACAAATTAGGTAGTTCTACCAAAGTGGCTAATGATATGTTTGCTATTGAAATATACTATTAATACTACATTGCCTTGCGCTCCAGCAATCTGCTTTCTCACCGACAACACAGACTCATGTAATGTCAATTTTCGTAAACGTCACATAGGGACAGTATTTGGGGATTGATAAACCTTTAATTAATCAACCACGTATTACATTGCATTCTTATTATGTATACTTTTTCTGTAACATAGTGAACAGGCAGTATTGTTAATGCAGTGTTTCACGTTGTTGTAGTTATTAGAGACGGTGTTGTTTGTGACACTACCACTCACATACCTTAGTATTGGTATAATGCTCAGGTGTCACTCACTGTATTTGTTCACTCAGTCTTATGTACAATCTGTCTGCTACCACCCCTTCCCCAGCTGGTAAACAAAACCACTACATGACCCAAGGCTTGTGGGTAATCGTTGGCCTGTTGGCCTTCCTACTCCTAGAGAAGATGTTCCCAGACCAGGACGGCCACGAGGATCCTGCTTCAAACTCGGACCTGAATTTTAACTCTCCTGTAAGTATCTCAGTTGTAACAGTATGTTTTAGGAGAATATGCTCACTGCTGTCCATGGGAGTCTCATTTCTCACAGACATGTCATTACAAGCCTTAACATATTTCTTTTTTCTTTCTTTCTTTTTTTTTTTTTTTTTTTTTTTTGGAGTTCTTAGTACAGACCCATTTCATGCTTGGTCTGCATATTTCTGCCTGTGGTATCAGTGTTTTGGTCACTGACCGTAGCATCAGATGACCGACTGTACAACCGCCATATCTGTGATCTCCTCTAAGAAGGAATGTGTTAAAAGGAACAGTTCAGCAATTTGGGAAATGCACTTATTGGCTTTCGTGTAAATAAAAAGATTGATGCCGCTTGTCAAGAAATAGTCCAGCACCTAACCCCTCGTAAAACCACAATGTGTTGTTTTTATGCTTAGGATTTTGTACAGATTATATGTTAAACGAGCAGCCAAAACCATATGAGACATTGTGTCTACTGTGCACTGGGTTGAAACACTTGCTCATAGTTGTTCATCATTTAATTAGTGTGTGAACTAGCATCAAAATGAGCTGCTTGCCCTAATAAGTGTTTAACACATCACTTCTTTGCAGACTGTGAACATGTGGTTGCAGTATGTTTGTAAAGGCAGCCTCATCCTCCCTCCTGTCTTTATAATGCCAGTGAGGGAGAAGATTGGAATCCACGGCTCAGCTCCTCTACTTGTGTCTATTTATAGCGCCGGGGTGAAGCAGCTGCTTTAGCCATTTCAGTGTCCACAGGAGAGCACTCAGCTTATAGACAGAGGCAACAATAGACAGGGACAGAGTGCGACAGTGTCTGTGAGAGTCAGAGAGGGAGGTTATGAGTATTTCCTCTTAAAATACTCAGTGTTTCAGCTTATGTTCCCAAAACATTCAAAGACTGTAACAAGCTAAACTTCTTTTCATTTCAATATTGGTCAGTGTTTTTGATGGATGCGTCATATGTGCGGATATTTCAAATTCTTTGTGTAAAATGTTATGTCATTGAACAAATACACTACACTAATAAGGTGTTTTGCTGTTGACAATTTAGCCCCTATCTGTTTTACAGCAGGAGGAGATTGATAGCCCTGAAAATTCATCACACTTTATTACTTCCTCATGCTTCAATCATAGACATGGAGCAAACATTTCCTTGCCACAGCCAGAAGACAGCAGGCTATTTTCCTTTCGCTTAATTTGACTATCAGTTTAAATTGCAACGTAGGTGGTTTCTGAATGAGGGAACAGGGAAGTTGGCTGTTCTCGGAAAACTGAGGCTATAGCCCGAGATGAATCTGTCTCCTCTTCTATATTTAAAAGATAAACATGTTGAACTTCATCTGTTATGTCTGAAAAATAAAGCAGAAGTACAAATGACTGCATATCACTGTGTGTAGGAAGCTATTAAAATAATCAGGACTTTTTTAACAGCTTTTCTGCTGCTGGTGGGTGAACCCCATGACACACAGGGGGAGCAACAATAAAATGCCTGTTTGTTGCACTTGAGTTGCAATTTTTAGTAAGTCTATATGTAAGCAATATGTTCCCTTTGGGGAAACAAGTCTGTCCAAGTTAATGGTATATTGCTGATGGTAGACACTGATGGTTAGTAGGAACATAAAAATTATTTATAAAAAGCTGTAAAACAAAGAAAAATTAAAAACACAGAGCTCATTCTGACCTCGTTTTTTTCTCCACAGACACAGTCTAATTCAGTTTTCGGTGAAAAGGCAGTGGCATCACTCAGAAATGGGCACCATGCTGAGTCAAGGAAATCCTCCAAGCAACAGAGTCTGCCGGAAAGATCAGAGAAAATCAGGGTAATGCTGACAACCGAAACATTTCCCACTTACAAAAAAGACAAAAAAAATAAAGAGAGACTTGACTGGGGTTAAACTTTTGATATGAATTTCTAATGTAAGAGCTGCATTTTTTTCAGTACTGAAAACTGTCTACAAGACAGTCTACAAAGTGTAAAGTAACTTTAGGTAACACACAAGACTTACTTAGTATTTAACATAACAAGCTACACAAGCTTACATTCTGTATATTTGAACCACAACGTGTCAAATTCAACCAGCATTGTTGTGACTGATGAATAATTACATTCCTGTTGAGCATGGTTTTCTTTCTTCTGAATAATGAAGGGTAATGTGAGTAAGAGCGGCATTATGTTTTGTGCGTCACAGACAAGTGGATATCTAAACCTACTGGCCAACTGCATTGACAACTTCACTCATGGACTGGCAGTAGCAGGGAGTTTCCTCATTAGCAAAAAGGTAAGACGCTGTGATAACCTCTACCTTCACCACTGAATGAGAGCACCCTCATTCTTTTACCCTGTGGCTACTTTTGGAGTACAATGCATGTGGTATGTTGACTGTGAGGTTGCTTTAGAAATGTTTACATTTCTAATCACACTGGTTTAGCAAATTACCTGTCTGAGAACGTGATTACATGCACCCATAGTCCTCAGCATGCATATTTATACAAGAGCTCCTGGTTTTCATAAACTATAATTGCAGGTGAAATAGCTCCCTTGGGTTGCAGACTAAATCAGAACGCAATTATGAGCTGACAATCACTGCTAATAAATATTGTGCACAAACTGACTCTAGGCTTGCTCATGTCAACATAAAGATATGTTGAACATAGAACTTCAAATTGCACTTGAAACTGGATGGAAAAGATGATGGATGATGGAGAAATGCAATCGTATAGTCTGATACAATACGTTTTCAGCTCTGTTTAGGGGAACCCCATAGAAAATGACTAACAAGAAGGCAATGTCAGACTGAACAAAAGGTCCATTGAATGTGAATACTGTAGGTGTGAACACTTTAAAAGACTAAGTATTAAAGGAGCTATTTTTAAGTTTTGCTATTGTTATAGCATTAGCAGCTGTTTACTTAACACTCATGCCAAGAGCACCTGCCATTGTTGCATTTACAAGACAAAAGGTTACAATACATCCTCTGAGCAGCTATACCTGTTCAAGGCAGATTGGACGCTGCACTAACTCGATTTCGGAAAGTGATGAGAAGCTAGAAGTTATCTACATGAGAAGCTAGCTGGTTAGCATGCTAACTTCAGTAGAAGATAATAGCAAAATAAGAGTCAACAAAGCATTACTTTCCACCACTGGAGACAACTCTTGTCGGGTAAAGGAATGAAGTTTGATGCTGAACTTGCAACGTTTCTTCTAGACTGGTAAGTAAACAGCTGTTAATGCTAACGTTAGCTATGTGGCTATAGCAAAACTTACAAACACCTTTTTCCACCGGGCTTTGTCCTGGTAGTTCCTATGGCCAGTGCGACTATGGCGAGAGCTAGGGGACTTCAGAGGGTTCACAACTGACATTCAGTTGGCATTATGTCAACTACATCAGTAAGTAACAAAACCTGCCTACTAATTAATACAACTAGGTGTTTTGTTCTGCCTTTCTCATAGCACTGCGATCAAGTTGGGTTTCTTACGGTTGTTTCCTGCTTTGGACAGTAGCTAGTCTGATAGCAGTCGCCATGTTGCTAATGTTACCACTAGCAGCCAGAAACAAATATTTCAATGTCCATTTGATAATGGAAATAAATGACACATTTCCTGGTGGTGGCCTTTCTAAAATGAGCATGGGTGAAATGAACTATATTCTTCTTTGCACAAGCGGCGGCTACATTAATACCACTTGGAAATGCTGGGGGGGGGGGGGGGGGGGGGGGGTAGTTGTCTATTGGCACTTTAATGAAAGCAAAGGACAAAAATATATCTGCGGAGTTTGGACATATAACAGCTCCCTTGTGAGTACAGTGTTTGGCAGTGTTCACTGGCAGAGCAGTAGACCTGTTTTATCACCATACCCACTGTCTTAAAAGAGGCATTCATTACAGGATACTACAAACTTTTTCAGTGTGAAACCTGCTCCTGTTGTATTTTGTTACAGGCTTGTCCAAAAAGGTACACATCAATATGCAGTGACACGATTTTTGTATTGCTTCAGTAGTTTACGGTATATTTGTAGCTGTGGGACTGAGAGAGTCCAGCTGGAGAGACATAAGGCTAGCAGCATGAACTATGGATCAGTGTGCCAGAGAGGAAGTTAACTAGATGTCTCAAACATACACATACAAGACATCTCACCAGTGTTTTCTGTTCACGTTCATACGTATTTATCACAATGTGATTTTGCCACAATGAAGTACTGTATGAAAATGATCTGTGCCAACAGAGTGTTGATTAAACATGAATAAATTAGGGTTTTGAAGTTTTTAATTCTGAACGGCCGATCAACATACTTTGAATAGATTATTAGTAAAATAGCACTTAAGGTTGTCAATGTAATGTCAAATTTCAAATTTCCTCTCTGGAATCAGTGAAGTCTGGGATCAATGAATATGGTCGTTAAGTCGAATTGCCTTGCTCAATAACACTCATCATTTTGATGATTTTTTTTTTTTTTTACTTGCTGATTTAATGACTGAAATTTTGATTGAATGAGCTTTTGAGGTTTTTCCCTCCCCCTGCTTCTTGGACAAAAGGTTATTTTATTATTTCATCAGGCTTCATTAGGCACTTCTTTTTAACTTAATTTGAATTTAACAGATTTTCAAATATTTGTATCTGTACATATTGCTCCTTTTATTATAATGAAGCCTGGCTTTGGTGTCATGAACATTTTTAACTTTTTTAACTTTTTTTTTTTTTTTTAAATGTCTTCTTCAAGACAAAGTTTAGAAAATAATTTGGAAAGAAGTCATGAAGCTACAGTTGACACAGTAGGGTGCCCAAACTTTTGCACGTCACAATTTTTTTTCTTTGTTTTAAGTTCAAGATATAAAGACGCCGCATTTGAAAAAAGGCTTGTTTTTGTTTGCTGCAGGTGTTGTATTTACTTATCTCCACTTGAAAATCAACAATGTAATTTGCCCTTGAGTGCCAAAGCATTTGCATACAGCTGCACATTATGCCTCAAGATTGTCTAACTGTAACCGGTTTGAGCTTCGAGTTGTCTGACAAAACCTGCTGAAATTCAAAAGCCTTGCACTTACATGTGATGTGCACATAACTATCCCCCTAACTCACTTCTGATTTGCATTATTGATAGGTGTTATTATGCTCTTCATATAAGACTATTTAATCTTTTAAACTCTGCTCTTTAAGTTTTTACTTTGTCTTTTACATTTTCCATGATTGCACTATGTATTGGAAGCTGAACAGATAAAGCTAAGCACTCAGCTTAGGTGCTTCCAAGCCCCTAGTAACATTCTCCCTTTGAGACTACAGATCACATTTCTTTACCAAGTAAGACAAAGCAGTGTTAATGAGACTTTTCTTGCAGGTTGGCTTCCTCACCACCTTTGCTATCCTGCTCCATGAAATCCCACATGAGGTGAGATTATAGAATTCTTGGTTAAATTATATAATATAATTTCTAAACTTCAGAAGGTCAATGTTTAACCTCAAGGTTTCATGTTTACATGGCTAAAAGTATGTAGGAAGAATTAGACTGCTGTGGTGTTTAGGCATTGCTATGATGAGAGAAATATCTTCATCTGCAGGTGGGAGACTTTGCCATTCTGCTGAGGGCCGGGTTTGACCGATGGAGTGCTGCTCGCATGCAGCTGTCTACAGCGCTGGTCGGCATCTTGGGAGCTTGTTTTGCTCTGTGCACTCAGTCACCAAAAGGCACAGGTAAGACATTACGACCAGTATACATAGAATCAAACACATTATTGTTAACTGGAGAGTTGCCAGAATCAGCTTTAAGTTTTTTTTTGTACCATTTCTAGAAAATGCCACTGCCTGGATATTACCTTTCACTTCTGGAGGCTTTCTCTACATTGCCCTGGTGAACGTGGTGCCTGACCTGCTAGAGGAGTCCAGCTTAAGGTATGTTAGATGTTTTCAAACACTCAAGCTCCTAAAGGTGCCCTGTGGATTTCGTTTTTGTTTGTTTTCAGAAAGTTATGTTTGCATTTAGTCTCTATTGTTTACATCCATGTTTACTAGCTTGCAGTCTTCTTCTCCACTGATTTTGTTGATGCATAGCTACGTTAGTCAGCATTGCAAAAGCGTGAAACCATGTACATGGCGACTATGTAAAAAGGCTCTTTACTGTAGAACAAAAGTGGATATATGATGCAAAGTGCATGAGTTCTATGGTGTGAAAATGGGCCTATGGCGTATTTCTTTAATGTCCTGGAATCGCTAACCTTTTTTTATTTCATTGCTTGTTTGTTTTCTTTCTCTAGGCACTCCCTACTGCAGATCCTGCTCATTTTCTGTGGCGTGGCGGTCATGGCTCTGCTCTCTGCCATTGTTGACTGAACATGGAGGCCTTACCAAAAACTAAAACTCAGCACTGGAGAGAAATCCTGTCCTCCACCATCCCTCATATCTGGTACCTCTCATTCTTGGAAACGTCCTCTTGACTAAGAAATTACATCGTTACATTGATATCATCATCATCCCCACCATCATCATCGTGTTACACTAAAACAAATGTCTGACAAAAGAACGGCACTTTATGGATGGATGACTGAAAGGATGACCTTCTCGATCTGCTGACAGGACATTTGTGAGGACACGTCAAAATGTGCCAGACTTAAACATCAAGGGAATTCAGAGGGTTTGTATGGATATCAGTTACCAAATTGTTTTATATTGTTGATCAGACAATCATGTTGATTTGCACATACATTTACACAGGTACATCTGATGTACCTGCTCAACAGAACAGGTGTTATTGGACCTTTTCATGGACCTCCTCCTTTAAAATGCATTGAACCCTAAATTGTTTAAACATTATATGTGTTTGTTGCTGTTGTGCATCTTCTGTTTCCAATGTAGCTGCTGCATATTTATTGAAAAAAAACAATCAACCCAGTCTTACCAGATGTGCGCCACAACCATCACGCCATATTCTTGTCTAGTTAAGAAATAAGTGCCAAGAAGTGAAGATGGTCTGTTACACTATTGTCGACTCTACACCAAAGTATACTTTTTCTGGTTGTATTGCCCTCACACACTACAGTCTGCACCTTTTTTTTAAAGCACAGGTTAGTGCTTACATAAACCTCTGCTTGAATAAATAATTGTGATAATGTTATAAATTCTTGTTACCAAGAACTTTGTGAGTCATGGGACAGATAACAGCTCTTGACCATGCAGGATTATTCGTATTATTATGTTGTTCACTTCTGAAAGTAAAAGTTTCCACTCCTGAAGAAATAAACTGTAAATTTCTCTATAATCTCTATTTTAAAAAAGTCTGTTTATTTTCAACTTTAGGACAAAAAGACCACACGTACAAGCAGACAGTTTGTATGAAGAATTAGGACACAGGCATTGTATTGATCTCAGTGGGATTAGGATATCCTGATATTGATTGGTAGACCTATGTTAAGGTACTGACGCAGCCCAGCGGCTTGAATTGACCTTGCTCCACAAAAACCTGTCCACCGTGAGCATGTTTTTACTGCAAAGATCCTATGCCTGAAATGTCATATGGGAGTAGAGGGAGGGGGTATTGATTGTGTGTTTTCACACTTGTCCAATTTCAACACAGTCTGTTTGGCAAGCTTCTGTTGCCATAACGACTCCGCTGCGGGTTGCCTTCCTTAGTCATCAGCCTGTGAGCAGCCCATTGTCTGTGGGAGCCTTCCTCAGTCATAGCACATAAGGACAACAAACAACCACTATGTACACTGTAGTGGAAGACATTCAGTGGGAAATGGTGCAAATACACGCATGACAAATCTTTCATTGATACTTGGATAAGGTTCCATAACTTCATAATTTAATCCAAGTGTTAAAATACGCAAGTGTAGATTCAAACATTTGATCACCAGCTGACAAATATAACTTTGTTGAGAATGCGGACGACCCCTCAGTAATTAAATGGATTTATATTAAGCTATATGCAGTGAGAGGTTTAACAGTGCACCTACTGCTCACTAAATCCTGGAATTTCCCATCTTCTGCTTTTTGATTTAATGCCTGTGCAAGAGACGACATCATGGCAAGATATCGTAACGCCAAAACTGAACGTTTCCGACTAAGCTGTGTGTGTGTGTGTGTGTGTGTGTGTGTGTGTGTGTGTGTGTGTGTGTGTGTGTGTGTGTGTGTGTGTTGTGTGTGTGTGTGTGTGTGTGTGTGTGTGTGTGTGTGTGTGTTCGGTGCGTGCGGTCATTAGTCAATGTAGCCATTCAATTCAAATTTGTTGTAAGATTACAGTTAAGTATAGTGTTGCCAAAGCAGGTTGTACAAGGTTTACAATATAGCGTATTCATAATATAATGTAAACAAACATACATAATTATATGCTGCACAATATGAAATATTGCTGTATAACAAATATAGTGTTGGAAAGTGACCATACAATATTATATACTACATACAAATATATTTTTATCACCTACAGTTTACTGTAATAAAAGAAAAACTAAGCGTATATTTATTCTTAAAGCCTTTCTAGGAAAACAATCTACAGTATCTTGAATCTTAAACTCACTCACTATAAAAGCTCTTGTGTGGGACTTTTGTTTTGCTTTGCTCCACTCATGTTATTAACAGCAGGAGGATCTCAATCTGGATCATGGAATTTCTATCACATACATTAAATCTTACAATTAAATTGAGTCCAATTTATCCAATACTCAACTATTCTTTTCTTTTATCCTTTAGCATTCTCATCTTTTAGTTTTATATGTTAGTTTCAAAGTCTTTTTTCATTCTGTAGCACTTTGGCTGTTGTTGGCCCATGTACACTAGATGGCCATGCAAAAAAAGAGCGCTGCTCTCATTGGACCACCCTGTAAAATAAAGTTTAAATCAACAAATACATTGTAGTGGTGAGTGTTTAACATGCTTATGTAAGTTTATATGCTGAACCTTCACCTGGAAGGGTACAAGTTTGCATAACACATGACTGATTTAGTAAGTCTTATATTTTATATTTAACATTGATATTTAGTGTACAAACTTGGCGCTCACCTCATGGTCATTAGGTAAGTTGGCTGAATCATAAAATCCGCAATAAAATAAAAACACTAATTAAATCACCACTAACAGTGCAACTGATCATTTTCAGAAACCACTTAGTTTTGCTGCTGTTCAGGAAAATAAATTTTGATTGATTATTGATTTAAAAGATGAATTGCACATGATTAAATCCCCCCTCCATTGCACCTGTGTTTTACATGTTTACTAAATCCAAAAGGTGACCATTCAAGCATCACAAATGACCACCCCCCACACCCCACCCCCCACCCCATAACAGAGCATACTCCTGTCTGCTCCCCATCCCGCAACAACAACAACCTGGAGGAGAGAGCGCGCAACTACATCACTGCCCCTGCCTCCTCCTCACAGCGTTGGTCGCCATCCATCCCCTCTCCTCCTGTACCATAACAGATGGTGGGAACAACATTGCATCCACCGGGTACCACAATAGACCGCAGCATCCAGTCCAGACAACGCTGGCCTTGCACCATCATGCTCCTAGTGCAGGACTGCGTGAGGCTGTGAGTGCCGTCGTGATTTATTTCACGCGGTACCACCACCACCACCACCACCACGGCCACGGAGGAACCTTCTTGCGACTGTTTGGGCTCTCCATCGAGTGGGGAAGATGGCCGCTATGAAAATATTAACCAGCACAGGGCTTTTCTTGGCGTTCTGTGCGCTGGGGCTGCTCGCCATGGCGATTTGCACCGATTATTGGTACGAGACCGACGCGAGGAGACATCGAGAGAGGTGTAAAAACTATGCCAACAAGCGAAACGACCCGGGGTACATCTACATTTCAAACCACAACCTCCCCCTCCAGATGCCTCCAAAGAGCCTGGAGAGGAAAGGTAACGGGCCAGATGCTGGAGCTCTCATCAGGGGGAAGCGGCACTTCCTGGCCGCAGCGTCTGCCATGGAGTCTCATTGCAGCCGGCAGTTTAACTCCACCATCTCCGGACTCTGGAGGAAGTGTCACCGGGAAGGATTCGACCTGGAGACCGAGGACCTTATTCACAAAGGTAAACACGAGCTGTCTGAAGCCTGCACCAGGCCGTGATGCTCGGCGGTGAGCTCACACCCAGCCTGACACACACACAGGATCATCCAGAGGCCCACGTCCTCCCCTCATAATAATGCGTGTCTGTGTTTTACATTTTAGGGTAATAAAACTAAAGTGGGGTTTTTTTTTGTTTTTTTTTAAGCTTGAATCTTTTTTTTTCTTTATTTGTGAAATTCGTTGTCCATGGTGCTGAGTGATCTCCTCCTGCTGAGTCCCTCTCCCTGATATAATGGCCGGTCTATTTTTGCTCCTTCTGTTTTCTGAACCCGTTTTGCATCTGTAGGAAATTTAAACAACATCTTGTGAAGGTTAATGTGGCACAGGGGGATTTTATAGAGCAGAAGAAGCTGAATCACTCAGGGACAACACAACATACAGCCCTGAATAAGACGCTCAACTCTCAGGCCTCACTCATTGATGCTATACCTGGTCCAGAACAAGGTCCTAAAACAGCAGATACACAGAGAGGGGAATCTCACTCTGTAGAAAACATGGTTGTCGCAAATTGTTGTTGTGATCACAGCTGCCAGAGTTCATGTAGATGAACCTTCATTCATCAGTATAACCTAAAAAGAGTTATTGTTATAATTGTTTTCTATTCCAAGCATTAACTGTCAGCTACACCTTGCTGTTTTTAAAAATCCGTTTCTGTCTGCGCCTGCAGCCCCTGATCTACTGTAAAATAATGATTAATGCCACTTTTTTGTTAAGTTTAACCACCGAAATCTTTAAATCTGCCAAGTTAATAACACAAGACTTAATTCTCTGGAATAAAACCATCCACAGTAGCCTATGACACTCTCAGTTCTGCTTTTCAAAAACCAGGATGTAGCGACAGCACTGAACAATAGATGTGTATAAAGTATAGTTACAGTAATTTTTTTGTTGAGCTGACTGTACCTCTCAGTCATACGGGGGTAGACTTTATGACACTAGCACACTACCTCTCAGAAAGGTGTTAACTACAAGTTTGTACCGGACGACATGCTCTCTAAAAAATACACCTGACTGTCTTTCACGTTGTGTCAGCAGAAACATACTGTATATATTACAAGCTTCACAAAGGGAATTTTGTTTTGCAGTACATGTGTGCATGACATTATGTCCACACCTTGTACTGCTCAACTTTGATCGTGGTCAAATTACTAAAATGAATTGAACTGCTATTAAAAGTGCTTGCTGCTACTAACTCATGCACCTCTGGGTCATTCACCATGCTGAGAGCAAAGCAGCAGGAATGAAGGTGCAGATTACGATTTGCCTCAGTTGCAAGTATGATAATGAAATCCATTCACAGTACTATTAGTTTGAGTTGCCCCAGAACCTAAACACTGTTTGTTATCTACTTTGCCTTGTCAGATTCTTAAAACTCCATTTATTCCTTTTGATAATTATGTTTAGTGTAAATATTAGTTTTTATATCTGAGCAACTTGATATCACATATTAATGCTGTTTTCACAGATTATTTATAAAGGCCACTAGTTTGCCAGAGTCGGTTTTATAAACAGACCAGTAACTGTTTAAAACAGATTAATGATAATGTTAAAATGGAAGTGAAAGAAAGCACAAAAATTGCCAGCTTTACTCTTGTCACTGCCATGTTCACTACACTGAAGACGCATTTGCACAAGTATGAAATGGTACACATGTCAAAGTGATATGCCATTCAAATCACACAAATAATTTAACATCATAATAGCTCTGACCAAGCTTGTTTTCAGAGCTATGGCAGCTGCTGACTAAATGTCAGTATGTTCACCTGTTTGGAACCAAGTGTAAACACAGAGTGAGATCAGATGTTTTAAACTTTCCTTATTGTAACTCTGTCTGTCATTACACCTGTAGGCAAACAACAGATACACAGCTCTCAAGTGATGCAATTTACAAAACTGTGTTCAAAATCAGACAGAATGAAAGATAAATGCAAATGCAAAATGATGCAAAATTTTTAAGAAGTGAGTGTGTCTCATCAGGGAACATAATCTGTTGAAAGTTATTTTCTCAAGTGCTGCAAATTGTGAACTTTGATGGTGCACGGGCGTAAAGGTGTCTGATGTCTGTCTAATCATGATTACAGCCTCGATGATCACAGCGTTGTGACAGTAGTGATATCAGGAAAAGAGCAGCGTCTGTGTTGAACAAATTCTGCCGTTGTGGACAGATATAGCATCAAGTGTTGATTTCCGTTTGTCCGTAGCTGATACGTTTTGGAAAATGTGTTGAGTTGTCCATTAATCGATTAGTCAACTGAAAGTTTCGTTAATCATTTCAATCTTCTATCAAGCTTCAATGCCAAACATTTGCTGGTTCCAGCTTCTCAGATGAAAAGTGAATTGGAAATGAATTCTTTGTCTCATATGATAAAGGGGAATATCTTTGGGTTTTTGAAGACCTTTACATTTTGCCAGGTAGCCACCATTTTGAAAGTTAAAGTTTCCTTAACATGATATGTAAATTTGTAACTGCGTGTAAAGCAGGTGCGTATGTGAAGCTGAAGTCCTCATATGAATGCTGGTGCTTTTTAGATCATTAGATTAGAAATGACAGAGGTTGAGGCTTTGACACAGCCGTGTGACAATACAAAAGGAAAAACTTTCCCCGTGGCTCTGGTGATTTATACCAAGTACTGTACACTAGTTTATAGAAATCACAGTTTTTCCCCAAATTATGAAAAATAACTACAAATATCACCAGGGATTTTCCTGCTAGGGCATTGATATAAATAATTATTAAATCTAAATGTAGCTAATTTGGAATACAGTTTACTGCACTGATCTTCAAGTAAATATGAAGACATTCAATTTAAATGAGAACAATTAAGGTTCTGTATGTGGCCTTTGGCGGAATAATCCATATTCCATATTGTTTCCTAATCCGTCCTTAATAACAGTGAAGGAGTGGTTGGGAACATGAGGTTAATAAGGCCAAGTCAGTTTGTTAAAACTCAGTAAGGTTTTTAAATAAATATGAAGCTTTTCTACCATTAATATATTGTTTCATAATCTCAAAGGCAGGCAAAGGTTCACAGTGACATTTATACTTAACTTTCCTGTTACCGCTCTCCACTTGTATTAAGGATGTTTGTGCTCCAGTTATAATTGTCTCTATCATTGTTCTTTACCAGGAATAATTCAAAGATGTACTCCAGTCAAGTATCACTACTCTTCGTCCATCCTACCACGAAATTTACCCATCAACATCACAAAGACCATACGACAGGATGAGTGGCATGCACTCCGTAAGTATGAAAGTGTTTGTCCGTCGTTTGTTTATTCACATTTATTTTTCTGCTTTCTCCGTCTAATGTATTCAATTAACAGACTGTTTGAGACATTAAAAAAACGGGAAAATATCGGAAAAGGTCGAGAAAATTAATGGCTTAATGGTTACATTTTAAGCCTCCGCCATCCTCTATACAAGCTTCCTTTGCATTTAGCCGTTTAGTCGAGTAAATGTGAAATCTGGTGAGCCAAGAGGAAGGATTTTGGGTCCCATCTTATTTTCTTTGTACGTGTTTCTCATAGGTCACTTTATTCACCAACATAGCCCTACCATAGTCATTCTGAGATATGTTTAGATTTCCCTGTGTTGTCATCATTCACATCAATCCTCTGTAAGTCAGTCAAACAAAAGCCAGTCAAACAAATTGTTTGAAAGATTTTACTCATCACTTTTAAGGCACAGCTTCCCCTCACTCCTGAATTTATCACTGATGTAGACTCTTCCATGTCTAGACCCATGACCAGAGGTTATCAGGTCATCACTATTAGGGAGCCATTGGCTTTGAAATGGCTTATCTGAGGACATTAGGTCAGACAAATCTCTCCTGAAAAGGAGGCTTGTATTACTTACTCGATATCCTTGTTCAAAGAGATAGCGTAAGAGTGCTGTTCGACCTTGGATTGCATCAGTAGTGATTTTCAATATGATATACAGGTGCTTTTATCTTAATGCTTCCAGGTGTGTTCTGTGCAGGTGTGTCTGTGATTTACTTCAGTTTTAAATTCAGTGTTGTGACTCTGCTGCAATGTGTTCTGCTTTACACATGAAACAATATCTATACAATATTCTTATTCTTATCATCATGCTGTTCCTGCTGCTATTATCATCATCCAATTATATCCGTCATTATAGCTTAGCAAGAGTAAAGTTTTATTTTATGGGTTCTTAATTTAAGAATTATTTCCTACTGTATTTCTATGAATTTTCCTGGAAAGAACTGCAATTTGGGTTAATTGACACAAGTGCAAAGCAGGTCAGCTGAACAATTTGCCTACAGGCAAACATACAGTTCTATATAAATGTACAATTTTGTTTCCAATAATAAATGAATAATGAACGAATATTTATTTGGGTTCAATTAGAGCTTTTCTTGCAAAGACATTCCTATTTTTGCCATCATTAAAATCAAATACATAGTACATTCTGTAAAACTTCCTGGGAGATCATTAGAAATTAACAAATGCATGAAATTAAATGCTAACCTTATTGGCTTTCAGTCAATTCGCTGACATAATTGATCATAGTATAGCATAGCTAGAATAAGCATAATACGAGTGTCTCTTAAAGCTAACATCAGGTCCTTGGTTCGGCTGTTGTGTCACATCTTGTATACTGATAAAGTAATAATATATTCATTTTCAAGTTACCTGCACAGTCAAAAACATTTTAGTGTGGTAAAGTGCTAGTAGAGTGATAGTGTGACACTAGCTGCTCAAACATCAGCGCTGTAGTTTGTAGATTCCAGCTTTAATTTCAGTTTGTTTGTGCATACTGGTGAGTAATCACCAGTTTCATTGTTCAGCAGCTGTAAGTCACAGTTCTCCTGGTGACGTTTTCATCTCTGCTTGCAGATCTAAGAAGAATGACGGCTGGCTTTGTGGGCATGGCCGTGTCCATCATTCTTTTTGGCTGGATCATTGGAGTGCTGGGATGCTGCCAGCAGCATGACCTCATGCAATATGTAGCTGGGCTACTCTTTCTCATGGGAGGTACTGTGAGAGCACATATGCTCACATCCACACACAAGCACACAGACAAAATCCAATTTTATTCAATTTCCGTGTTTATTGGGTGACAGCTGAGATCCTCTTTGGGTTACCATGAGATAGTAGATCAATGCTGTGCAGTAACACAATCCCTGTCCTGCAGTAAGATGTAAAGAACATGTAGGAATTTAGAAATCAGACTAGAACCGTTTTAAATCACTGCTTGTCTCTTCTGCTCACACAGGAACATGCTGCATCATCTCCTTGTGCACATGTGTGGCAGGAATCAATTTTGAGTTATCCCGCTACCCCCGCTACATGTATGGCCTCCCCGAGGACATTAGCCATGGCTATGGCTGGTCTATGTTTTGTGCCTGGGGGGGTCTCGGTCTCACATTGCTGGCTGGCTTCCTCTGCACCTTGGCCCCATCCCTGAGCACACCCGCTCGCACAACGACCCACAAGCCGAGGCAGGAGAACGGAACCGTGTGACAGGACCGAGGCGCCGAGAAGCGATTGACCCACTGAACGCACAAACCCCACCCTTCCAGTCTTGATGTGCAACTCTGAAACAGTTTTTGTCTGATCACCATCTCACACCACCCTCAACATCGCAATCGCCACCCCCAACCCCCTTCAGTGTTTTAAGTGTGCCTGAGTTGTGACGGAAGGAGCAAAGGAACGACAAACTTCACACACCTAATCTCAGAATTCGCAGAGGGACCTCCAGGAACAGCAAGAGTATCACCTACGTAACATATGACTGAGGCATGGCTCTCACAGCACAAATAAGACATTCTTTTTTGGTCCAGATTTTTGACATGCTGTCTTCACGCTGATCTAAAGGTGACTGTTTTCTCTAAAGAGAATTTGTCTTAAAATGGTGCTCTCTTTAATACATAAAGCCACAAACACTCCCACACAGCACAACACACACACACACACACACACACACACATACACACACATACACACACAAACACACGCATACATCCACACACACCAGCTTTTCCACACATGCTCAATTACTCTGAATGAATCATGAGAGAAATCCTCCAAAAGGAACAAACATACAAATATCAGGCATCCTGTCAGCATTCCTCTTTCAGTCGAGTGATGTGTGCTGTGTTATTGTTTGTAATGAAAAAAAAAAAAAAAAAAAAACATTCAGACGTCAGATGACTGGCCATTGCTTATCTTTAGTGTAGCACACTTACGGATATCAAACATGAGTCCCGGGGGTAGAACGTCTGCAGCCTCTGCAGAGCATAACATGGATATACCTGTGTGGTCAGTACGATAAAACACACACAAGTAAAATTGCATTGGAAGGTAAATCGTTTGATGCTTCTTTAAGATTCTATATGTACAAATGCATCTCTGTGTAGATCCAGATCATTGTTTGTGTGAAGTAGATTTTGAATAAGAATGTTTGTTTTCTGTTTGTATAGAGGTGATGATGTCTGAAAGTGTGCAGAAGGTAGAGAGTGACAGGATTGTGCTAGCAGAGTGAATCCATTATGTATTCAGCAACATGAAGGTATTTTGTGGTACGAAATGAAAAGAAAGGGAGAAGCAGGAGAAAGCGTGAAGTCACAGTAACTGCTGAGCTGTGACTTAAAGCTGCTGTGCCGTTACCGCTCTGACGGACCCAGTTGTTTGCTGACAGCTGAATCATAACCTGACAAGAGCAAAACAAAAAGCCAAACTGTGGGGGAAGTATTTGATAACTCCATTGTTTACCCTTAATAATGGTCAGCTGTTTCGTGTAACACTCTGAATACATGCAAGTTAAGCAATTTTAGAAGAAGAAAAAAAATTTCCCAGTCCTCATTTACACTGAATACAGTAACACGGTGGTAGAAGTGTAAGTGTAATCATTTCCTGACTAAAAATCGACTGATACAACAAAACAATGGAACATAATTTGTTGTTTTGTTTTGTTTACATGTGGGTTAGATAGCACAATCAGTAACGTCTATTAAGGCAAGTTTCATGACGTTTGTTTGCAAACCAGCGTGCAATACAGTTTACACATGACGTATGTATCATGACAACCAAACAAATTACATGGACACAATAATGTTCCAGTAGAGTGAATCATCAGCCGCCACTAAAAGCAAGATATTTCAGTCCTTTGTACTTTTATGATCCAGTAGTTTGATTGAGAATGCATTAGAAAAGCACAAATAGTAATCCAGAAAAACTCACTGTCCCTCAGCACGAAGCACAGTATGTACAGGCTATACTTTGAAAACAAAACCAAAAGGTCAAAATGAAGTAATACATCCATTGCAGTTTGATTGATCTTTGGAACACAACTTGTATCATCTCTTGATCAGTAAAAACATTTTATTTTATTGTGTACTAACGTAAAAAAAAGAAAATAAGAAAAAAGTACACTATATATTGTGCAGTTTGTGATAGGAACGTGGGAAGTTAGGAATTCAATTGTTGGATTACAAATTCATCCAAATCTTGTATCGAAGAAAAGCACAAATAGTGATTTAGAAAGGCTTAAGACTGCAGAGACGTACGTTAAGAGCTGTAACCCAAATACACTGTATACTCATTTTGTGTTTCAGTTGTGATGCGATGATTTTCGAAAAAATAATATAAAAACATAATAATTAGTGAAAATAAAGTAATATGGGAAACGCCATATGCCATTTCATATTAACAGTTGGACTAATGTGTGGTACACAACCTCCAATTCTGTCATTACTACAAATCAGTAAAATACACCGGTTTTGTGCACTAATGTGTCCTCATGAGATGAAATGAGATGAAGCTTTTGAAAAGCGTTGAGGGAGGGGTTTTAGTTTGTTCATTGTAAATGGAAAAGCAATTCCCCTGATGACATTTTAAGATAACTAACAGCAGACAATTTTCTGTTATGCAAATATTCTTTTTTTTCCCCCTCTCCCATAAATGCTGATTGCTGGACTCGAGTCATGGGATAATCTATCAGCTATGTCAATGAACTTTCTTAGAAAAAAAAAAAGGTGTTATAATGTGTGTTGACAACACTGTATGTGATGTTCAGTCCTTTCACCATCACCATTAACCTCCTCATGAGGCCACCACTTTCCTCAAGTCAAGGAAATTTAACTGAGGCATGATTGAAAACTGTATCTTCAGTGTCTTGTTGAATCTTTGCACTTTGCTGGGTCTCATAAAAGTCTGTGAACCTGAAGTCTGAGCAGGTGGAGTTATACATTATATGTTTGCAAGGCCACATACAGCAGCAAAAGATGATCAGAGCATGTAATAAGCACCCTGTTGTGTCTTTTACAAAGAGTTTGGGTTTATACCATGTTGTGTGTTTAGGGTCAGTCGGTCCAGGCTCTTATTGTGAAAATATTTATGCCAGAAACAAGGACATGCCATAAATATAAAAATATTTATATGTATGGTCATTACACTGACAACTGGCTCAGTGTGTTTTCTGACATGCTATGACTCACAGAATGCAATGCTGTTTGATGTTTTGGTTTTATAAAGTCTTAAGTTCACACCCAAACTGATACACAGTAATTTAAGTATTACTGTAAGCAGTAAACTGTAATGTATAAGTACATGGTGCAAGTATAATGTGTTAGCACAACTGCACACAAATCTTACAAGTTATTTTCCTTTTCCGGACTTTTCCAGTACTGACGTGCCACCACTGCACAAAACGTGTTACAAGCAAAAAACCGAAAGCACATATTTATGCCCCCCATATCCCAGATAGTGAATTTTAAAGTACACAAACACATAACAACTTCTGCGATTTCAAACTAAGCTTTCATCATTGATTGGATTGAGATTCAATACAGAAGAACAGCAGCACACAGTAGCAAGATTTACAAAACATTAAAAATAATGTACTTTAGAGAACGAATGAGGTCAGCACAGTGTAACAGCGTATTTGAAATTGTTGTAAAATCCCTCTCAAGTGGCAACTTCCTGTGTTTCATGAGGAACTTAGAAATGTATTCTGTGCAATGAGAGATGCCCTGTGAAAACGCCACCATTTAGAGTGGCGCTTGTTTCAGTAGCACAGCTATTATTTTCTACAAGTCATTTATACTGTTTCAATCCACTGCAGATGTTATGTGGGGATTAAAAAGACATTACAGTCTTGCATGAGCTCATTACAGCTAGTTTCTTTCAATATATTAAAAACTTGTGTCCATTTTTAATTAATTTATTTTACTGAAATAAAATATGTAATTACTAATGCGTTGTGACGTTCAGTGTTTACATTTGTATCCTAATTCTGCAGGTTTGCTCTCCAAAGTTGCACACTTGTCTGTGAATCAATAAGAATGAATGAATGAATGAATGAATGAATGAATAAGAAATGTATGTCATCAAGAGGTAAAACATGATCATTACAGCACTGTCCTTCAAACAAGCATGGAGGGGAGGCCTGGCCTTTTGTCACTTAGGACATGGTGCCATCTAGAGGGAGGACTTGATGTTTTGTGCCTTTGCCTTTTTAAGGCTGAGGCGATAAACTCACTGCTACAGGTATATATATATATATATATATATATATATATATATACTAAATCCATTGTGTATTACAGAATATTAAATGAATAACGAATCATGACACATATCAACAAAATGTTATAAGCTGTAATTTTATCTTTCAAACATTTTATTTTAAACAGAAACCAAAACAGATTTTATCCAGTAAAATACGGAAAAATAATTCCATACATTAAAAGTCACTACGCATGGATTTAACACTACAAACTGCTGCTGGAACTAAGGAATCCAAACTATCAAAAATACAACACCAAAAAGCTCAAAAATACAAATTCAAACTACAGTATCACGATACATAAACTCGGAGCTGTATGTTTACTAACTACTCTACAATAACACGAGTCACAGTCTGTTATAATTTATAATTCAGATTTGTTTTATTCAATAACTGTCCAAAACCCAAAGATATTTAGTCTGTGATCATGTGTGACAAAGAAAAGCAGCAATCCTCACACTAAGGAAGCTGGTTTGGCATTTTCTCTTGAGACAATTCATTGATTATCAATTTTCTGCTAATTGACAAATCTTTGTATACATACAGTCATGTAGCTTCACTGACCTACTGTTACAGTAGGTTGAATAATTCATACAGATAATGATCAGGTAAGAACTAGTCGTATCTACAACTTCAATAGAAAAAGTTGGATTTCTCTTTAAATTTGAGACAATACGGATTTGAATTATATGTTAAATCACTGACCTTTTACAGTTTGGTCTTATTAAACAAGAGGAGCCAGAAGCAAAAGTTTGAGTCTACTTCTTGCCACGGTAATGGGCGCCCACCACCATGTAGCTGTCAGGTGAGATGTTCAAACTGGGTGGCTTAGCTTTGTACCTACAGACCCTGACCTCAGACCTGCCGGCCGGTCCTCCTCTGCACGGGTCGTGTTTGTGCAGGTAACTTATAAAGGTCTCCCAGCCTCCGCCTACACGCACCATCACATGACGCTCATTCAGCATCTGCAGAGGTGACACAAGACAAGACGGGGATTGATAGGAAATAAAGTGTGCATATATTTTCTGGCTGGGTTATTGCAAGGATGTTTATGAATTCTCAATTACATGAAAAATCAGTAATGAAGAGGACCCCCACCCTTCCCCCTCCACACACACCAGTCTAATATTTACAAGCTTCTCCTATGCTCTCAGATAGCTTTGTCAAAATCTCATTAAACCAAATGAGACAACACGTCATGACACACGTCAGCTGTGCTCACACACACAGGACTAATCCACATACGAACATGCAAACACACGCATGCAGTGACGCACAAAGGCACACCCACATAGATCTGCTACACAAATTAAAAACACAAATCAAACTGACTACTGTACAGCCAGTCTATAGTTGAACGGCAGTTGCAGAGAGGTCAGTTGTATCTGAATCAAGACATTCTTCACAGGCAGCCGTCCTTACAGCTGAAAAACCAACTGCTGCCATGGCAACTACTGCCACAATATAAAGCCTGGGAAAAAAAATGGAAAGGAGAAATTGAGATGAGTTGAGCGCAGACCCTCAACTCCCAGGAGACATTAACATTCCCAGGAGGTGCTTCAAAGCCATCCGTTGTCCTGTCAGCACCGGCCCACCCCCTCCTGCCTTATCACCAATAAACCCTTCATTACGGAGCCATTAAGATTGTGATAATACAAGCAGATCTACTCTTCTCATGCGGGGAGGTGTGCGTCACGGGTACATAGAAAGAAAAATCAATGGTACAAGCAGAGACGACACGCAGGCGACACGGGCAGCTTTAGAGGAAACTGCAGACACGGTCCGTCTCAGCTGTCGTCCTGCAGATTAAAATGTTGAGGTTGACAGGGGTCAAGTCTGACATCCTGAATAAACCACTCTCCTGTCAGACGTGGAGGGAATATCATTCTGACTGCTCCTCATTCTCAAAAATTCACTCATCATATCATGTTTGTTTCCCAAAGAAATGTATGATCAAACTCTATAAATGATATCCAGCATTAATTATCAGTTCTTCATGTAAGTTGTTTAAATTTAAACCTTAATTTAATTGCTCATGTGGCTTTATTTGATATGTCTTGTTTCTTGTGTGCTGGTTGTCTGATTGTTGGTATATGACTGTTTCTTGCTCCCAGGTTTCTGTTAATATAAACATATATGTATAAACACGCATATGTCTTTTAATGAATTCATTAATTTAAGGGACATATGATTAACAACCAATATGCCAAACTGATGATTTAGTATAAAAGAAACACAGTCAGTGTTTCTGTACTGTAATATTCTACACAAGCCCTCTTTGTCAGGCAGACTCCTTTATTTCTGTCTCTACAACCACCCCCCACCACCCCCCACACCGCCCCCCTCCTTCAGGTCTCCGTACAAAGTGTGCTACGTCTGCAGCCCATAAACTACCGTCTGGATTCCCCTGTGTCCTCCCCGGCAGCTCCATTGATTCCCTCTCTCCTTTCCTGCTGAAAGATGCATGAGCGTACTCAGGAAAGACGAGTCATTGAAACACTTGCCAGTAGGAGGCAGGCTTTAGCCACATCCGCTGTTTTTGGTGCTGTTTTTGAGTAAAGCCAAGTCCTTTGTAAACTGAGGGCTGATGAGGGTTAGTTTTGCAATTTCTTAATGTTCACCTCTTTTTCTAAACCTTTTCTCTCTTTTTTCTTTTTGTTTTTTCCTCATCAAACCATAGGTCAGAGGATAGAGGGTGTTGTATGCTTTACCCCTTGATTTTATTTTATTTTGATTAATATAAATACAATGGTGGGCTGATGTAAATCATTATAATTTTGTACTCATGTTCATTGCACCCAGAAGATTAAGCTTAGTGACTTTTGTGATCCACTGATTTTCCTGTCGGAAATGAAAATGAATGAAATGTCGATAACTGGAATGATTGCCATGGAATCTGGTACAACTGTCCATGGTTGTAAGAAAATGCAGCCTAATTAGTTTTGAGTTAACATTTAAACAGACGTCCATGTTTTCCTCAAGTTGAACTCAACTAATTACCTGCAAAACTCGGCCTCAGCTGTTCTTTAGCTTTAGTGGTAATTAACAAATGTTAGCATTTAGATGGTGAAAATGGTAAAAAAAAAAAAAACGTGAACATGTTGCCATGCCGACATTAGCATTTAGCTCAAAGGTTTTGTTTGGTTTACACTAATAATGAAAATCACACACTGCTACACTGTTGGCAATCATATTTTCACTTTCCTCCTGCGATGTAAGGTCAGGGGTCAGGGTCACCTACAAAAAAAGACCCTGTGGCTTCTACAGAGTCGATGTCTTGCTCAAGGACACTTGAGAAAGGAGGATGATGAAGGGGTTTTCTATCAAGAGGCATGGGGGGGCGAGAAAAACAATAACCTCATCCTCATTTTGGTTCTTTTGCTCAGAAATAACTAATCTTCAAAAAATGATGTTTTCATTTAATTTTTAGGTTTATAGCACAATAAACAAAGAACTGATGGCGTGATATTGTGAAGTGTTTGAATGTCTTTTCCTTCCATTGACACAGTCAGACTGCATCCCCGCTACAAAGCTGAAGGAGAGCCTAATTGGGTTCAGAGAAGAAAGAAAAGCCTTCCTCTTTTTTAACACCAAAGAATGGCGGAGCACTCCAGGGCCGGCATGATTGAATAGTCTCCATAGGGAATAGAGGGAGGGGGAGAGGTGGGGTAGAAAGTTTACATGTGAGGAGGGGCGGTCATGCTCAGCCGCTCATTAACAAGCAGTCACATTAAACCCCTCGCTAATGACTTTGTCTGGGTAATCAATAGTATCTGCTCTTTAAAAAGGTCTGTACACATTGAATGGCACACTCTCCACGGAGCAGCACACGGGTTATCATGGTATATGGTAATTGAGGTTCATGGCGTGTTTCCCCCGCACACATGTAGGCAGCTGTGAGCTTCAAGGTATTGGATGGAGTCAGGGTTGATGGGCTGCAGCGCTCTATTCACACAGCTGAGGTGTGTTTGCTTGTCAGCGGTGAGGAGAAAAGGGAAGGGAGCAGTGCGAGCAGAGTCTACAAACTAGTAATTATAGCTGAAAACTGACAGATGGACACATAGTTTTGGTAAAACACTGTATTTTCAAGGCTAAATGGAGAAGGTGAGAACAAAAGGTCAACAATTGATAGTGTAGGAAAACAAATTCTAGAAATACTGGAATATAAAATAACTAAAATGTGATTTTTCTATTTTCTCACCATTTCATTTCCTTCATAAAAAAAGCATTTTACTGGACTTAATAATAAACTAATAACATGCTTTGGTTATCAACATCTGTTTGATGTTGTGTTCAAACACACGCTCCCGTGTCATTGACAGGTCTGCAGTGGAGAAACAGATGTGCAGTGACTTGAAAAGGAGCATTCTTTTCTAAATGGGCAGTAAAAAGATGTTGTCTGTCAGCCAGTCAAAATGTAGATGTTACTCTGTTGCAAGCAAACTGCTGCTGACGGCATTGATTACCAGTTTAGAAAGTGTTGGGTCAATGGGGCTTTCAATACATTTAACAAAGCATTAAATGGGTTTCAACTAGTGACCAGTTGACAACCAAAGCTGTGAGTGGCTCTGTTTAATGTTGACAATCATATCTTCATCACAAAACGTCACATTTCAGAGGGATTTTAGCTTAAATCATTAAGCTATTCCCAATGATTAGGTGTTTTTTTTTATTTACAACATGTACTGTCTTATGACTTTATGGACCATGGATTACTCATACAATATGCTCTAATATATACCACACACTGAAGCTGTTATGTTTCGTCTTTGTACAGATGGATGGTTTATACAGACACTTAGATAATAGCTTCTTATATTCAAAACCCTCCCCACATAGACGGACTTGGATTCCCGAGTGGGCAGCCATTTGAACCTCACGCCACGGTCATATCTTCGCAAAATCATCCTGAAAGAGATGTGTTTGTTTTTCCTTCAGGTTTGAACTCTTTGCTGAAGGTCTATGTACTGAAAATCATTGTCAGCCCAGTCCAATCCTGACCATTGGTTGCCAAGCAACTCTGCCTCCCAGAAGGCCATTCCTCGAGCCTTTGTACAGACGCATACATGTGAGGCACGACTCAGGGAGGCTGAAAGGCACTGATGTCTCCATCCTAAATGACAGGGTTAGGGCGCTCTGACACAATGCACTTGTTGCTGACTCAACTGTTGATTAATGACTTGCGGGCCTTCGCACCTAAAATCTTATTATGTGTTGCAGCATCTATGATGCATCAATTTGTCATGGTATCAAAGTATCAAGTTACCACATACCAGATTTTGCATCATCGTATACAATTTTATATCTGTAGCTGTAATGTATTCATTTTAATCTTTTGCATTATTTATCTATTTTTGGACTTAATAACAATATAAAAAGCACAAGCAGTATTAACATCAGTGGAGGAGGTGGGTGTGAACCAACCTTGTCCTCTGTCTAGAAAATACATTTAAAGCTACTACTAATTTGTTTTGCTCGTTATCTTTTGATGTGAAACAAAGTTGTGGCCTGGATTATGTTCACTGGCAATGTTTTCCCAAGTGTACGAAGCACTACATTTTTGTACTACATACAAAGTCGCAAGGAGCAGGTCAGGGTTGATGGTGTGTGTACAAAATGCAGTTCACATCCGAGTCCCCTGCGTGGTTAACTAAGGGCTGCGAGTGCACAAACATAATAGAGTTTAATCATGATTGTACAAACAAGGTTAAAACCAAGTGCTCCTGCCTCTTTGCAGGTTTTTTACGCTTGTTCGCTGCATACTCAGTCACTCAGACATTGGCATATACGTTCATTAACAATATTTCCTCATCATGTATGTTTGTTCTTTGTATGTATGTGAAATATATTTGGTGTTGCACATTAGTAGTGTATGAACTTAATCTCTAGAGGACCGAGATAGCATGAACACACTTACCCGAATATACAGAACTTTATCCCCAACACGGTAGCAGCCTTTAGGTTGCTTCTCAACCAGGAACCTGGTGGGACAGCTGCAAGGGGGGTTTTCAATAATGTTTCTCACCTGGAACAGGTTAGACAGAGGGAGGACAAATCAAGTACAAACATTCATTGCAAACTCAAATAAGCTTCATTTCACTGGATATAAAATAGTTACAATATCATCCAAAATGTTGTTGGTGCCTGCGCTCCTCCGGCTTGTGGATTTGCTTGAGGATCGAGGAGTCTGAGCTGCTGGTGGGGAGGTGGGGGGAGGTGTAGCTGTTGGAGTGCGGCTGTTTACTGTGGTAGGAGAGACTTTGGCAGTAGATACCAGGGTTTGGCCTGGTGAGGGTGCTGACAGTGGAGGTGAAGCAGATGTGTTAGTGGTGCAGGATGAAGAGAACAAAGGCGTTTGTGTTGCGACTGTGGTTGCACAAGGGTTAGAGGCTGAGATGGAGGACTGAGGAGGGGATAAACATGTAGGCACTGGGTTTGTTGTGGCTGATGGAAGATCAGAGGCGAGGGAGGCAGCGAGGGGTTCAGACAGAGAGGTCGTGCTTAGAGTGAGGGGCGCAGGTGGAGGAGGAGGAGGAGGAGGAGAGGGGGCTGGGGGCAGGGATGACTGTGATGGTGAATACAATGATGGAAAAAAGGAGAGGGGCAGAGGGGATGATGGAGATAAGCAACCCGCCTCCTCCCTCTCTATCTCTCTCTCCAACTTCACCAGCCCTGGAGGCTCCACGCCATACCTGAGAGAGAGGTTTAACAAAAATATACCAGCAATCAAAAGGATAAATCAACACTAAACCATGGAGTACATGGAAAGATGTGGAGTAACTCAACTAATTTGAAAAACAAGTGAGTAGAGTTTAAGCAGCTCAACGGTTCAAATACATAACTAAAAGTAACAAATAAGTGGTTTAAATAGTTCAATAAGAAAAGTTCAAAAAAGGCACTTAATCAGCTAATAGAAGGAGAAACTAAAATAGTTAGCTAAATTCTTGTTAGCTTAAAGTAACCAAATGGATAAACAGATGAAATAGTTCAAAGTAATGTTAGAAATAATCAGTTGAAATACAAAAGTTAGTCTATGACTAAAGGTAATGGATAAACAGTTAAAACAGGTAGGTATACAGGTAGGTATAAAATAAAAAATGAATGGTTTGAATAGATAGCTAACTGATGAATGGTTGGAACAGTTAGCCAAAAGTAATGGATAAATGATAAAATTGGTAAAATTAGCCTAATGGGCAACCAGCTGAAATGAAGCTAAGTAGAATAAAATGGTTGAAACACCAGCTAGTGGCAGCAGTAACTGCCAACATGAACAAACATTGACAGTTCAAATAAATGAAAAAATGCTCTAACAGTATAACCTTTTATATAGTTAACTGTATTAAATAATGCCACGTTTAAAATGACGTCAAATGAACACAATTGGAATATGATGGGTGACGTCAATGAGGAGTTACTTGAGTTCATCTGTACGGGGTTGTGGGGGATAGAAAAGGCAGATAGAAAAGTTTGCTTTACTATTGGTTCGAAGTTTTAAGCATGTTGAGTCTTCTGTGTCAAGATTTTTGTGTGTGTTTTGTGTGCACAGCAGTCTTCTACTCAGTGTAATTTAGTTTTGATTTTCTTTTCAGGAGCTGCACAGAGGGTGGGGCAGTCCCTTTTTTTCTAGTTACCTGGCTGCAATCCGTCCCAGTTCCATCAGGCACAGGCACACCTCCCGAGGTTGCTTGTGGAGGACTTCTCACAGCACATGCACAAAGTGCAAACAAAGAAGGTGGAGAGGCAAAGATAAAAAAAAATTTTAAAAAAGTTACTCATCTGAGAGGAAAGATGTTTCCGGAGATAAACTTCTGGCTGTGTCAAAAGAAAACAGGCGCTGTAGTCTGAACAGACAGGGCGCCTTTCAGGAGGTACTCTGTCTCTATTGTGCATCTCTATCTTTGAAGCTGAGCAGGAATTCCTGTGGGATCTGGATTTGCAGCTGAGGGCATGAGGGTATGAAAGCCTCTCCTGCCTCCAGTCGACTATTTATAAAAAGGGTTAGTTCATTCTTCGTGGTGACATGTGGTTGAGCATGCATAAAAGTATGCACAGCTACATATCTCAGTCCACGACATTCATGATTGAAAAAAAAAAAAAATGTCAGCAGAGCGAGTGTCACTATCAATGATGGTGTTTTATTTTCATTCAGCTGCATTTGACATCCACCATTACATCATGGCTGCAGCAAGAAGAAGAGACGAGAGGAAAGAAAGAGGATATCATCTGTGGCACCCTGTCACTGAGGCAGGTAGTGAAGCCTGAAGTAAAAGTACAGTAAGTTTACTCTCGCTGTCACTCAATTAGTCAAGTGAAGTAGGTTAGTCTGCCTGCAGGGGGGACTCATTGTTGCTGGGGATTAACCTGCACATTATCGTTCTCACGCATCTGCCGCCTTGCGTAGACATGCCCAGGTGAGAAGTGCATGGAGAGGAGTATGTTTATTGATATAGAACCATGTTTGCATGTTGACTGCAAGTTTTCTCCTCAGGCACACGGAGCATCATACACACAGAGGGGTGTTAATGAGAAATGATACAGGAAGTCTGAAAGCATAGAAACATATAATCATCATGACCCAGTCACATTCAATGTGATCATCGTGACTCATCTTGAAATCTGAACTTTCCGTACTCCTATTTACTCTTAATAAGTTTGTGAGCAGTGTTTTGAGTTTTGCAACATATTCAGCTTTTGAACACCACCTTTAAGTAAAAGGTGTCTTTTACTCAAGTGTCCCTTCTACTTTAAAAGGCACTGAGTTATTTGGGTTTCAGGAGACATTGTAAATCATTCTAATCATACTAATCACCATTAGTCAGAAACTGTACAAAAATAATATCACTTAAAAGTAATTGCTGGGAGGTCAGAGCTCCTAAACTCCATCATGTTAAATGCAATCTCCGGTCTTAACTCACCCAAATCCTCTGATTCAAAAAGGTAAGCCTCATCAACGCCAATCTTTCGACACCAGTAAAGGAAGTTGGCTGTGTTGTCTCGGGCGAAAAATGATCCAGAAGTTGCATCAGCTCGCCAGTGGATCACTCTTCTTATAAAGGGCTGTAATTGTTTTCAGTAGACACATACACACACTGCGGTTATTTCTACAGTAACACATGAATGGATTAATGTTGGCTCATGTGTAATTATAACCAATACACATGCCATCTGTATTATAACAGTATTGTTTAAATATAAAGACAGTGATATTGAAAGAGACATCTTCTTCCCTTATGCCAAGTTTTTTTTTTTTTTTTTTGGTTGTGCATTTAGGACAAATCATGAATAGGATCTTGTCAAAACAAAACCTACTGTAGCAAGGTGAAGCTTATTAATAGGAAACATGAACAGGCATAGATCATTCCTGAATTCACCTCCAGATATTGTCATTGCCAACCTCAGACCATTGCATCTAAAGCTCAGCAGGTTCTGTCGGCTTTACCTGTGACATCAGACATTACTGCATTTTCTTTGAGCAAAGATTCTTGACAACTGGGCCAAAAACTCGGTTAATCTGTTTAGACAAAATTGATATCTTCATCATCTATTGTCAGTTTGTCAGCCTTATTGTGACTTGTAAAGGGTTTGTAGAGTCATAGTAGTAAAGTGCACAACAGAGTTAAACGTTCTGAAGTCACTGAGCATAGATTATTATGATGGTAAAATTAGGTGATTTTATTTGTTTGTTTGTTTTTTGGTGGATTAAAATGACTTGCAAGGTGTGGTTTTGTGTTTTTGTGATTGCACAAGTCCTAACCTCTGTGTTTGTGTTTGTGTGTGTGAATTGAATGTGTGCGTGACTTTGTGTTGTTGCAGCACCTTGCCATTGTTGGCATGGATTATCTTCTCCTGGAGCAGCTGTGCCAGCTGACAGAGGAGAACACCATTATCCAACCTCTCCATCAGACTGTCTGCTGTGAGGTCCACACCTGAGGAGGATGCACACACATGCACACAGAATGACATACAGTAAAATATAGTTGATATACCAAGAAGATCTGATCAGTCTGAAAAAATTTTGCCTGGCTTGGCATCAAAAAGCTGTTATATCTCTTGTTTCAAGAGGAACCTATCCACTGTAGTTTTCAGGAAGCTCCAAAGATGAGATCAACTCAAAACAAGTTTGAAATTAAGAAAAGAATTTGGCGAAAATGAAAAAGAACTGCTGATTATACTGCTGATCAGCCAGTGTGTCAACTAGCTGTTGTCAACTAGCTAAAAAATAAAAACCACCCATAAAAAGCCCTATTAACATATTTACTGTAGAATCTGGACTAAAAAAATCTTATAACACCTCGGTTGAGGAGGTGTCTGAAATGAGAAGCTAACCATTTGCAAACAGATCATTCCTGCATATGTATATAACATAATCTACATGCATATTGCAGTTTTAATCACACATCTGCTACAATATCATCCTGTTGCAAACAACATTTTGATATTATGACACTGCTGCTTACCTCAAATCTCATTTTTATAGATTTACAAGATACCTAACGTGGCCACAGGAATGCTTCATGAGAGAAAAGCTTTGAAGTGTCAAGCAACAACCAACAATCAGGGTTTAACTTTAAGACATTAACACATTGAAACCCAAACTAATAATATCACTTTTCTGCTTCCAAACAAATCAGTACTCACAGGCCAATAAGCTGTTTGCCCTGTTTTAGCATCAGTCAGAAACTCATCACGTTGGAGTCTTGTCACTTTCTAGACGCCCTCCAACAGGTTGTGGCTTGTATACACGCTTTATGGTTTTCCTCACAATGCAGTAAAGTGGGAGAAAACATCCCTTTCCCTGGAGTCACAGCCATGCTTCCTCTAATGGAGAGGTATTTCAAGGATTTGGGATAATAAGTAGGTTAATGCGCCTCTGCAGCCTTTTTTCGCCGTTCTCTTCAAAATAAAAGCCCCAGTTCCAAACTCAAAATGGTAAAGTCTTGTTATTCATCTGTGTTTGACTGTGACATACAACATCCCAAGGTGATATTTTGTACGTTATTATTACTTAAATAAGTTACACTGAAGTTTTGAATTAACATTCTCTCTTGTAATTCAGCTGCACAAATTCAAAACACCTGTGTGTATTTTGTAAAAGAAAAGTCATGATCCCAGTTTTCAGTTTTACAGACTTTAACAATCAAATATATTTTTTGAAACACAGGACAACAGTCTCACCCATCATGGTGTTGAGCCAGAAGGCCAGGTCTTCTTTCATGGGCAGCAGGCTGGCGTCATGACGGTAGGGCAGCCACTGGTTGTACTCCTGAGGACTGGTGAGGCCCGGCCCAGAGTGTCTGTACTTTTGGCTTAGAAGACAGTTCATTCCCAACCCAGTCAGGTGCCTGGGGCTCAGAGGACTCTCGAGGCTGGTGTTCATCACTCCCACGTCACTGTCCATGTTTCAGCTCCAATCGGTCTTTGGCCTTGATGGAGATAATACATATGTTTTTTGTTTTGATCAATAATGCTCTTGGTTTTCTTTCCTTTTTTTCCTTTTTTTTTTTTTTTTTTTACAATTTTCATTAGTATCAAAGTCTGAGAGATTTTGAAGAAGGGGCGATATCATGTTTTTCATGCTCATATTTAACAATTTTGCTCTTAACTGCTTTCAATGAAACGGAATACATTATTTACAGTCACTTTACAGATGTTTTTGTCACATTTAAGACAGTTTGGCTTTAGCTTTAGCTATAAATCAAAAATTGAACTAGGCTCAGCTGCACCCTGCAAAGTTTGTCTTTCACTACTCCTTTGCAAAATACAACATTAACACACATGACATACAAATAACAACTGAAACAACCTACAAATGTTATTGATGTGTAAACCAATGGGTGCTCTCCACAAGTAACAACAAAGAGTAATAACTGATAGAGGTGGGACTGAGAAAAGAATGAAATAAAATAAAGTAAATACACATGAATTGAAGTAAAATCACAAAAACACTACAATTTCATGTTTTAAGGATTATCTATTCTTAACATTTTGTAAACTGTGATAATGTATACAGTAATTAGCTAACAGCAAGCTTAAGTTAAAGGATAGCTCCACATTCTTTCAAGTCTATCTCAAAACATTACTCACATGCCCAAATGTGGGAAAGTTAAGACTTGCTTAATCTTTTTTCCTGATCGTATTGTCTGTAGAGAGACCCCTCCCACCAATGTAAGTCCTCTTTTCAAGCGAAAATGTATTCATGTTCACCTGTGGCTAATTTAAGCTTCAGCAGCCAGCAGGAAAATCAAGCAGTCACAAAGTCTTACTAATGTAAAATTCCCTCTTTCTTTTTCAGATGTTTTTCTTGCTACTGACAAAGTCATTTTTAGGTTTCGCCATATGCCAATGCCAATTAACATGTGGCGAAATGTACGGGCATGTCAGTGTTGTTTTAAGACAAACTTGAAAGACGCAATAAATAATTAAATTGTAATTGTTTTTGAGGTTACTAATGGGCGTTCATTGGCATGAAAACACAGAAATGTTCTGCACATGTACAAAAGCAACAATACATGCTGAAACGTATTTTACACACTCCCATGCATGGACCTTATACTCACAACCACACAATACACACAATCATTAATCAAAGGGATTAAACTGACTGGCTTAATAAGACATACAGCTCCAGCCCTGAGCCAGCCTCCCGGTGCTGCTGCATGGCTCATTTGTCCTGTTCCCAGAGCAGCCTCCATCATAAAGCTCAGCCCCATGCAGAGGCATGGTCTGACTGCCAGTAATACTCGCTGCTAATCAGCTGGAATTGAGACAACAACACATGCAGTGGGTCACTGGGTCTGCGGAGTAATGTACAGTAGACACACAGACCTGGTTTGTGCCAAATGACTGACTTTAAAGTTTCATTGTAAAGTTACAAGACCAAGCGGGCATTCAGACCAAAAACTGTCCTGGGTTAAAACAACACAAAGGGTTGCAATTTCATAGGTATGTTGTCTCAGGTACTAGTTAGAGTAAATTTTAAGGCTGCACAGATGCAAAAATGCTGCACAGAGGTTTACAATACACTATGAGAATTTTTGATCTATTTTATGTTCTGTTGTGATGACAGCATTCACAGTACAAAGCCATTCATCTGGAATGTGTGCCTGTGTGCTGAACAAAATCGTGTTGAAGCAAATATTGAGCTACATTCAGCTTTTTGCTGGTCGACCCTGTGTTCATTCAAATGAATGAGAGGGCTGCGTGTTTTTGCATAAGAGTTATGCTTTTTAAGGCTTTACTTGAGCTAAATGCTAGCATGTTTAGCAGGTATATTTTTTACAATGTTCACCATCCCAGTTTTCTAGTGTAAATGTCATAGCATGAATGTCAAGGGACCATTAATGTCTGTACAAAATTTCATGGCATCCAGAAGCTGTTGAGATGTTTCAGTGGTGGACCGACAGACCAACCGACTGAGTGATATTGCCATCCCAGAGCCCTGCCGCTAGCTTGACTATTAAAAATCTTTAGCAGGATAGTCAAGTGAAAGCACACCTGGAGGGCAGGTCCCGGACCCAGACAGGCAGCATCACAGCTGGCCTTCAGAGCTCATTTATAGTTGTGCACCACCTGTGTCTCTGCATGAATGTACCTGTAGCTCAGAATGGCAAATCATCGTTACAAGTTCAAGTGTAGTTCGTTGTAAACTTGCCTTACATCAGCAAAAAATTGATGACAAATCCCTCGCACCGTGATTATAGTGGAAGTAGGGCAAAGGTGTATGTGCAATATGTATGTCAGTGAATTCTGGGCTAAGGCTGTGTCAGATAAATGTGAGGATGTTGTAGACATAAGGTTCCAACTGGACGTGGTTAAAAGGGTCTTTTGTAAACAAATCATGCAGACATGGGGCAGAGACAAGGTATATGAAGGGGCTTCCTGCCAAGTTTGAGGCTGGTTTACAGGTTGACCAGCAGGGCATGAGAGCCTCTGTCTCTGACAAAACATCCAGGTGCAATATTCACACCTCTGCTACAGGATGGCTCTGCTGGGAAGAGAAGGCAAAGGTCACCCACTGGCCTGACTCTCAGACACTAGCAGTCTTTATATTCCTGCAGAGCAGAGGGTCCATGTATGTAAACACACACTGGTGCACAAGCAGACACACACACACACACACACACACACAGGCCCATGCATGTATTAGTGTTTCTATTTCACCTCATTTACTTTGCGCAACCTTTAATGTTTCCAAAGTAAGACTTGCTTCACTGGTATTTCACAGCCTTTAATTGTCTTTTGGCAATAAAAGCAAACGTCTTCGGTCTAACCGACTATTTGGAGGGGAAAGTTACAATTACACACCACCCTACCTGAAAAATGTGTGCAAAATGAATGATCTGAGCTGCAGCATGGACTTAAATACCTGAACATGTAGTGTATGTATATAAGATGACAGAGTGATTAATGATCGGGTGCCTTCAGCACAGCTCGAACACTGGTGTCTCCAGAGAATGAAACCAAAGCCAGTGTCTGGTAAACAACTAACTTCACAACTAGTTACCAAAATTCTGTTTCCCTACATGACAGGCACGGCTCTCCCCTTCTTCAAAAAAAAGTTTAGTTCGCAAATCTGTCAGTGAAAAAATTATCTCTTCATTCGGGAAAATGTGTTTTTGTTTCTACAAACAAATTTCAGTACAAATTGAGTTTGCTGTTACTGTAACCTGCAGGCTGGTGCGTTCTGCTTTTGTCCTCAAAGTCTGTTCAACATCCACTGCATCTGTCAACTTTTTGAAAAAAAAAAAAGCTATTCATAAAATATCAGGATGAATGACTTCAAGTGGATGTCCGACAGCACTGATGGCAGCAGTAGCTCTCTTGATCAATGATCTGCTGTCTCAAGTGTTAGCTGGAGGATTGTAACAGCTTAAAAGAGGTAATGTAAAACTAGCGAATGAATAACAGATATTGAATGGATACGACTGCATAGTTGAGGTATAGGTTTCAGCTTCAGTGGTGCTCTCACCCTATGGCTTTTCTTCGGCTGCTTCTAGACTAAATAAACCTCATATCAACACAGGATGGAAAGGTCTGTTGCCTGCTTCTGGTTACACACCCTGAACAGTGGAGACCTACTGTACCCCAGCTCCAGTGAAACACAATAAAATACAATTTTGGCACCAAGATGTTAAAAAAAAAGAAAAAGAAAAAAGATTGTTGTGAGGTAAATCAAATAAACAGTGAGCACCTCAGAACAGTTGGTTCATTGACTGAATTCTGACTCAAGTTTTTGCTACTGAGGCCATGACAGGTCAGACACCATGAACATGCTGGAGAATTCATTTCTGCATCAATCTTCTGAGCGCTCATGTAATAACATTAAACACATTAAACACATTTTCCCATTCATTGTCCCATTCAGACACATATTTAGTTACCTCGTTTTTTGTTTGCGTTTACAAACTGCTTATTCAAGAGAATATCCAATCAAATCCAATCAGTCACTTTAAATTCTGAAACTGCTGTGTTATGCTGTTATAAACAAAAAGGATAAAAACTTAGCATAGTGACAAACTTTTCCAGAAACGGTTAGATTATCATATTAATGAGGGACAGTGGTGGAAAGTACTTGTGTTTACTGCACATTTATTTCATTGCCTATCTTTACAAATCAAGATCTTATATGTAAACAGTTATAAAATATATGTTGTTTTCCCCGCCATATGTAAATATTTAAATCGAAAAACTGTTAAAGATAAACCTTAATTACATTATAATGCTGTTCACACGTGAATTACACACAGTGAATCATAACATAATAAATTATATTAATAGGCCTACATGACAAATGCATTTTGCTCAGTGAGTACTTTTACTTTGATATTATTATTGAATTTTGCTGCTAACAGTTATTTACTTTTACCTCAGTAAGATTTTGAATGCAAGGTTTTTACTATATTTACACTGTGGTATCTCAAACTTAAGTAAGTAGGCTACGTCTTCCTCCACTGATGAGGGAGCTAATATTTCCATTAGTACAGTGTTCATCATCATCATCATATTCACTGTCAACATCAGCACCAAACTTTTATAAAAAATTAACACACAGTTTATCCTGCAAATATACTTACAAAACGCCAACAGGATTCTTCAAAAGATTAGCTTTTTCATAAAAGTTTGTTTAGTATCTTCTCGCCCGTGTGTGTGTCCTCTCATACACATGCACTCATCACGGAGAGCCAGATGTTCACCGCCCTCAGGTTCGCCACATGTAACTACACCACACTGTGACAGGGGCCGACGCTTTTAAAACAAACTCTCCTGAACACGCCTGCAAGTTTGTGGTGTCAACTTACAGTTCCTGAAGAGTTGGACTGAAAAATAAATCATCACCGCAGTTTGGTCATGTTTTTTTTTTTTTGGCCATGTTTTTATTTAACCGACATATTATAAGCAATGTCATTCCATTTCTACTTTTCAGATTAAAAGGTTCAACATACATGATCAGCTTCTAAAATATGACGCATGTTTATAGATAAAAAAAAGTGCATAATGTAGTTTTTAAAAAATTACTCTTAAAAAAGCAGCAACATAAAATGATATTTCAATATTATGTATGATACATTTAACACGACAAAAGGACAGTCAAATAGGTTTTCCTAAACCAACCAATGTCAACTACTTCTCATTTCTGGGCTATTAACACAACACCTTGGAGACCATACAGTATGTATATCATCACGTCATCAAAGTCCAGGTCTCTGACGACTTCCGACTCTGTTGCCAATATTAATAAAGACTTCAAGCAACAGGTAGAAAGTAGTAAATTGTGGGGCTGCTAAACTGGTAACCTACTCAACCCACTCAGGTGGAGTTGAACAGGTGTCTGTCACAGGACTGTGGCTCTCTGCCTCTGTTTCATGCTGATGTTCAGCTGAAGTGGCTGCTGCCTCCTTACTGTCCTGGCATCATCTTCTTTGCTAACGCTGTCAAGCTCAGTAGGTAACTTTTAAAAATGTTAGATAAATTGTATCTTCGTCTGAATTTTACTTTCTCCTTGTCCTTTCCTTTAAGACCATCTTTTGCAACCAGCCGACTTTGCCGCTAAATTCCCACGGTCACCACCTGAACACTGACATCACTCGTCATCATGTTACAGGGTCCATGCATGAAATATAATTCTTCTGCTGTTGTTCACGTTGTCTAATTAAATATTGGTTAGTTAGTTAGTTTTGTTAACACCATGTTAACAACCTTGTTCATACTGAGTAGTTAAAGTATAAAAAGGGTTTGATTTTGATCCCCATACATCTATACGGTATTTTGTCATAGCTTTTCAAACATGTCTGCTAGAAGCACATTTTCAAAAGTTGAGACCCATTTCTCAACTTATCTTTTCTTCAAATTATGCGATGAAGCTGAAGACGTAAATCCCTTCTTTCGCTCCCTGTTTGTAAACAAAGTTTGTTAGCTGAAAAAGTTTGGAATTTATCATCATGCCATCATAGGACAAATAACAGTTCACAGTTCTGGCTATGAATCACCAGTGAGCTTTATTTACACGTTAACTTCGTTTTTTTTTCTCGTGACGTTAACACTTGGGTTTGTTCGTTTCGTGCTTCTTTATTTACCGTTCTTCATTTGTGTTATTCTTTTTTTTTTCCGTTTTATGACGCTTGATAACCGTTTTATGCTTCCGGGCTTCCCCTGTAACCACGGTAATTCCCTGTTTAACGTCACACCGCTATGAACTCTGGGTAAATCGGTAGAAATACGGACATGTGGAAAGTGTCCATAAAGGGCACAAAATGTTTGCTGGAGAGCCACCGTGCACTTAATAGTTTTACAGTGGGGCGGCCTTAAGCCCTAGTGGACTTGCCGTGATACCGTGAGGGTGGACGCTGAACCAGTTAGCATTAGCTCAGAAGGCTAATGTCTGCTTTCAAACTAGCATGGTTGACAAAAGGCATTATCCAATAACAGCGCATTCTACAACTGGCATAGTTTCATCACCAGGATCGCTATCTTCACCTTAACTTTCTGGAGTCAAATCTGAACGGAACGTTGCAGGGAGACTTCCCGTTTCCCAACTAACTAAAACAAGTAGCCTATACCCAAAAAGAGGCATTTTATGAGGGAAAATGGCGGAAATGTGGAGTGAAGTGATGCTAATGAAGTCGCCGACAGTCTCTAGTGGACTTCATCATTGGCAACTTGGAAAGCTTTTATTAAAGACCCCTTTGAATGTTCTGATCTGTGGACCCGCATGGACTAAAGGAACATAATTAATCGAGGATTGAACAATCGGGCTAGGCCCAAGACGGCTTCTAAGGTAGGGATTCGCCATTTTGCTGGTTTACAATGTTGGTAAATATGAATGAATTGTACTTTCTGCTCATGGTTTCTGTAAAATGATCTAAACGGATGATTTGCGGAGGCACTAACTGATTGATCATGTGTAGAATGTTAGTATTGACAAAAGTTTAAGCATGTAGGCTTACACCTTTGTGAGTGTTACAGTTCAATTTTCTCAAAAAATTTAGTGAGTACATAAACTGGTCCCAGGTGACCTGGGTCTTCAGAGGTGGTCTATGGGGAAATGCCTTTGGGGCTGCAGGGGATTTTTTCGTTCCAATACTGTGAGTGGCCACTGGGATAAATTGCTGGCAAGGCTGAGTGACTGCGTTGCAAATCAAGGTCTCTTAATAAGTCCATGCATGAGGTAGCCTACTCAAAAACTTTCTAGCTTCATGCTACAGATCAGTGTAGATGTATATCTGAAGTCTGACTGTTAGTTAGATTTAAGCCATAGTCAAAGTCTGTCTTTGTGAAACTGGCCCTTGGAAAAAAGAGATGAAAACACACTTGTCAAATGCTTTCAGTTCTTGTGTCCACAAGGGCCCCACTTGTGACCCCTTGAGGCTGTGCAGGTCCTTACAGAGAGACAAAAAACACCCAACAAAGGAGTGTTAGACCTAGTAGAAGTGGCACAGCCACACACTGTGTGCTCCATAAAGTTAAATTTTCTGTGTTTATAGGATCTCTGAAATTATTCTGATGAGGAGGGGGTGTAGTGGCACACATTGTTGTCTGATACAGTACATGCTGCTACACCCTCTTGACACTCCCATTGAATGGTGCCAAAGTAATTTATTTTTACATCCTACACATAGTGGCTTTAAAGTTAGGGTGGAAAGGGTGTTTGGACAAACTGTATTTTTGCAGTTACTTTGATAAATACCCATTTGAATTACATCATTCTATCACTCAGCATTAGTAATAAACTGAATTCAATGTTTCACTAATGCATAGTCGGTTGCCCTTGCAGAGCAACTGCTTTCAGCATATTTATACAACTGTTCGATTTTTCTTTAGACTCAGTAAAGAACCTGAACTTTACCTGGTGACTCTGTGCTCTGATAAGATGTCTGTAGTGGTGAATAACATTTTTTTAAAGCCAATTCACTCTTTATCAAATTAATACTCAGCAATAATGCTGTTTCTGCAGCTGCTTGGGACCATGTCTTATTGGCCGTATTTTATCTCAGACATTTGTCCTTTTTCTTACAAGACTTGATTGAGATAAAATGGGTAATTATCTGTATTGACTAACTAATAACTGTTCCACTATTTCTTGGCCAGTAATATTTTAATTTCTGCTGCCAGGATGGTATGGGTGTTAATTACACTTTTGTCAAAAGGATAAGGTGTTTTTTTTTTTTTTTAATACTTGTAAAAGACAGCTTCAAGGCATCAATCAATCAGGTATGTGGTGGGGGCAGCCACATGCTCACAAGCAAACCCAAACATATGTGTGTGTGTGTGTGTGTGTGTGTGTGTGTGTGTGTGTGTGTGTGTGTGTGTGTGTGTGTGTGTGTGTGTGTGCATGCGCATGCGGGCACGTGTGTGGTGTAGTCCCAGGTGTGGCTGCTGGTTCATTTGCAGCTCTCTCCCAGAGGACAAGTCCCTCATGTCACTACGTCTATTAGACCCTCCCCTCTTCCTCCATAGGTACACCTCCCTGCAGCCCTCCTGCTCATTTGCACTGGTTAGCATTCATCTGACCTATGCTATTGTGAATAATAATGAGTGTGTGTGTCTGTTGGTGCATTAGTCTCACTTCATCCCACATGCATAGATAGTGAGATAAGATATTATCACAACACTTTCAGAGTGTTTTAATCACACTGAAACAACGAGCCATTTTGAGTGACGTTTTGCTTTAGAGAAGCTTCCGAGACAACGAGCACTAAACTGAGTCTAAACAGAGTGTGAATCACATCCTGTCTCTGTTATAGGAGCAATGTGCCTTTGAGCAGGTATAGTACAGCGGACATACTGATGACGTTTTAAAGACCTGTTAAACCAATTTAATAATGACTCAGAAGCACCCACAGAGTTAATAAATAGTCCCTCAGCATCTGGAACACAGCCTGGATTGTAAAAGGAAGCCAGACAACACAGTCAGGTACACTGTTTTATCTATTTCCTTCTTTAAAATGTAAAGTATGGGGCTGGTGGTATTCCTGTATTTTTCTTTTTGTCAGTAAAGCGCATGAAAAGGCAGAAAGCGGTGTATTGTCTGTAAAGCAAAAGCCTTTTACAGCTTATTCTCCTGTGCCGCTGTTCAAAAACTTTGAAAACCACTTAAGTTAGCCACACTGTTGCAGTGGCTGATATGCCTCATCATTACCATGGGCATTGGTACTGTAGTTTATTTTGAGTCAGTCCCACATACATTGGAGCTGTCGTAAATACTTGCTAGTGCACGAAATCTGTAGATCAAAAACAGGTTAAGCAAGGTAGTCTAGATGTCCCTCTCCCCAGCTTCCAGTTTCTCAACATTTTGGAAATTTTGCTTCCTCTTTTTTCTTTTTTTTTTACATTTACATTTGCAGTTACGTGAGAAGACCACTCTAACATAATATACTAATATAATATATTAATATCAAAAATAGGTCTACAGCTGACAACTTGTTAGCTTATATCTTGCTAAACACAATAAATATTGTACATTGCACAATAAAATTGAATATATGCTGACATGAGTTCTTGTATTTTAACATTAGGTCTCTCTGGCAGTGAGAAAATGATTGAATTAAAACAATGTCTCAGCTACACATTGTGGATCAGTACACACATGACAGATGGCATCTCTGGTTGCCAAGACAACTGAACCGTAATCCGCCTCCCTCTTGTCCCCACTGCAATGGGGGTGGTGTTGGTGGGTTGGGGGGTCGGTAATTCAGCACAGGGCACCATGTGCTGTGTCCCACTCAAATTGGTCCCCTGGGTTAAGAGGACCCAAGGCCCATCAGATGGGGACACAGTTATTAGAGACTTACAAGTGTTTTATCATTCTGTCAGATTAAAGCAGATATCGTTTTTAGGTAGAATGAGCTGTGTTCATGTAATTGAATATTTTATGTGTGTGCTGCTGTTAGACAGATATGTATATATCTGTTTTCTGTTCAGGGTTCGAAAGCTTTCTAGTTGCCCTCTTAGAAAAGTCCCCCCCCCCATCGTATATTTTCACCTAAGGATTCTTGTTTTATATTTAAATTTAAAGAGGAATTCCCCATATTTTGCGCAGAAAGGTCAGGCTACTTGTGTGGCTCTTGGGGAAATGTCATAAGCATAGGCTTGGAGGCATGGAGTGTAAAACATGAGGGCATTTACCAGGCTGGGCAGTATACAGTGTATTTAGACCTTGAAATTCAAGATATCTTGTCCTTTTGCTGCATCAAGTTTCTCTTCAGAGCTCCCCAACTTTATGGAAGTGCAATACATTACAATTTTTACATTACTGTGATAATCTGACTGGATTTGCATTTGTTTTTTTGTTATACATAGTTCATTCTATTTATTTAAATGTTGCTTTTATTTGAAGTGCTCAACCTATCAGAGATGCAGATGGCAATATAAAGGGATGGAACCAGGCTATTTTTTTTACTTGGCATTTAAAAATACTTCTGTTACTAAAAATCCCATTAACCTTTTTTATGCAAAACATTTTAAAATTATTATTTATTTGCTTTTTGACTTTTTGACACAGGCAGATCCTTGTACTTGGTAGCTCAGAAAATGTGCTTTCATCATCATGTTTGGAAAATACTTTTTTTCCATCTCAAAGGAATTTACTATGATTTAGCTAGATCATGTCATTGCATGCTTAATTACTGCTGATTATTAAATATTAAAACTGTCTCACTGTCACAGCTTGTTGGTGGGTGTGTGGCTGTGAGGCGTTCATATAAATGACTAATAAATTATATGTCTGCCAATCCTGCACATGACAAATGAATGGTTGTTACCTTGGCTCAGGCTGGCAGACTAGGGGGTCACTAGCTGCGGGGCAGACCTTTACTTTAATTAAACTACCTGTCACACTGAGCGTCTAAATGTGGAGCCAGTCTGGAATCACTGCCAGGAAATTACTGTACTTTACCTTCCAGTCTACATCAGGAAAGGGGAAATAAAGACACCTAAAATAGATTTATTTATGCTAATGTTAAGCATATTTTTGCAGTTCTCTACAGCACATAAAACAAACCAAAATGCAATATATTCCATGTAGTGTTAACAAATGGCCACCAGAGGGCAGCATAGCTATTTAATGACAAGCTCTTGATGCTAGACTAAAAAGGAAAAAGAGGAGCCTTTACTTTTAATGGAATAGGGCGCAGCCATTGTATAGGGATTTCATGTATCTGCTTTTTAGTAAAAAAAAGAAAGAAAGAAAGAAAGAAAGAAAGAAAGAAAACTGATCCAACATTGGTTGGTGCAGGTTCTTCACTTCCTACTAAAACTGCAAGCTTTTTGATGGGAACAAAAGGGGAATAGCCTACCTGCATCTTAAAGTGCGTTTCAGTACCTGTATGCCTATGCAGCTCCATGGTTACCTGACAAAAGCTTAGTGCACTTCAAAACCTTCAGTCAGATGTGGAGAGGGCTCGGCTCCACGGGCAGCTGCCTCACTGTCATTTGTCTCTCTGTCACTGTGATTCCAATCACTCGGATTTTAACAAGATTACCGGGAGCGAGTGGAAGCAATGGAGTACCAGTGTAATGTAATTATCAAGTGATGGAGTGCTTGAAATGGCTGTGTTATCACTTGCAAGTCGCTTAACCCCTGTCAACACATGAGGGATCACAGCCTCGCTCCCTGTGTGATGATGAACAAAGATTTATCAGCGTATATGGGCATAACCGTGGGTTAATGTTTTCATTTGACATTTTTGCAAACACAAACAACACATGGGTGGATGCAGATCTTCGTGTCAGAGCCCTTTATCTTTGTGGATTTGTGTGATGTAATTAGCTGAAGTACAATTACAGCCGGAGCTTTAGTAGAAAAAAATTAAATATGAATGTACTTCAGTGTGTAGAAAAGCAAAGACCTCAACCTAGAGTCCACACACAAACACATGCATGCGCACATACTCTGCAGGCACACACACATTCAGCCTCAACCTCATGGTCCTAGAGTCTCTCCTGACAACCAGATTTCTCTCTTTTGCCACTTCCTTTTTACACAAGTATCCCAGTCTCCATAGCAACTCATCTCAGTTTTAGAAACATGGACAAAAGACACATGGAAAAAAAAAAGGACATGCACAAATAATACATGTGGACACACATTAATCAATAGAACATGCACACAACTGCACACACAGTATCTCACACACATACCCACAGATGTGCATAAACAGAGGTGCAGAGGCACTAAAGTATCACCTCATCTATACACCCTTCATCACTGAGAAAGCAGGAATAGTGTTTTGGATTTGGATAAGCTGAAGTAAAGCTGCTCAAAAATCGTGTTTTCTCCGTGGTATTGACAAATGGGAAATGGGATGTAATATCAGCGTCATTGAGGCATTTGTTCGTCATAATGACATCACTCCAGCCTGAAAATGCTGTGTCATGGATTGGTCATGTCTCATCTAAGATGTGACAGAACTTTTAAGATATCTTTCACCTTCTGTCTGAAAAAAAATCAATGTAGCAGAACCAGAAACATTGTTGTTTTTACTCCGCAGATTGTTCTTCAGGCTACAGCGGTCTGGTAAGACCCACACCTCCAGATTTCTTTCCACTTTCAATTGTGTTGTCTTCACACCCAACCAACGCTGCCTCAGGTGACATCACTTGAGGCAATTCATCAGATTTAGAGCAGTTCCCTCTGCAGTCCCAAAAAACACTATACAGTTTATTTCACATATACGGTAGCACTCCCCAAGACCTGTAAACAGACTAGTATATGTAAAATCATATGTAGTGTATAAGAAGCAATCCCAGATATAGCAATATAGCAAGTAAAAGTCCCTAACGTTTAAATTGCACTTTAAGTTTCAAAAGTAGAGTATTACTTGCACAGAATCCTCTCTGACAGTGTTGTGTAGTAAGTGTACTTAGTTAGTTTCCATTCCAAGGAGCCTTCTAGCTTAACTGACTTGTTGTTGTTGGCCATAGAAGAGAAAGACTTTACATGTATTTATATTTGTGTGTGTGTGTGTGTGTGTGTGTGTGTGTGTGTGTGTGTGTGTGTGTGTGTGTGTGTGTGTGTGTATGTGTGTTTGTGTTTGTATGTGTTAAGACAGAGAGTAGGGTGTGTAAGTGGTTGAAAACCTTCAACACCACGTCAAGGAGCCGACTCTGCGTTTGAGTAGAAGGGAGAAAGACTGACAGATGGACAGAGAGAGCGAGGGAATGAACAAAAACCTTGCCCCTCTGTGGAGCAGTGGATTGACAGATTTACTGTGTGTGTACAAGTTTCTGTGTAGCAGCGGTCAGGGCGGTGTGAAGGGAACACCATTAAAATCGGCTTGTTTGTTTAGTCAGGAGGGTAGGTGCAGAGTTGAGCCTGAAAATAAGTGTTTGATGCATCGATCATGGCAGCTCACTGACTGTCTGCCGAGCCAAAGCCAAATCTGCTGGAGTTTGAGTTTGAGTCACAGTCTTTCAGAGGTTATCACCTGCCAATGTGTGCCTGTGCAGGGTTCGTGTATTTGTACGTAGAAGAAACTTTTTCCAGAGATGGACAGCGTCCGACCGGTGTGTGTGACTCATGCTCATATCATTCAGATGTGGCATCTCTGCAGTGTCTGAGTCACCATGCAGTAGTGACAGAGGGAGGAAGAGCACGAGGGAGGGACAGAGAGCCAAAGGAAGAGAGCAGATAACAAAGGAGGCTGATATGATGAAAGAAAGATCATGACATTATCTTATCCTTTTCATCTGACTCTTTTCTGCAGCCTACACTCAGAGGCGTAATCTAGTTGTATGACTGATATCTTGTGAGTCTAGTCTGTCTGATGTTTTAAACTTTAACAGAATGTCTGGCTTAAATGATGCAGTATATATTTCTAATAGTCAATTATATTTGATGCTGAAAGTAGGTTTTTCTTTAGTATTTCTTTAAAATATTTACAGAATATTTCTGTATGTATCTTATGTAGAGAAAATTAGCTGAATGTAGAAGGTTATACCAGTAATCCATGAAAAAACATTAAATATGCAAACATAGTTTTAAAAATAATTTTCTGGCTCTTAACTCTATAATTCTATGTTAAAAAATGCAATCCAAAATAATAAAACGTAAGCCTAGTTTGTGTAATATAGGAGTCTTGATATAAAATCAATGGGAGTTGTAGCTTTAGCTCTCTGTGAAATATGAAGCTGCCCATTTTACCATCATCCTTCCAAAGCAAATGTCAGAGGCAGTGTCTCCTGTGTGCTTTATCGTATTTGTTTATTGTCTGTCCCTTTTCTCCCCACACCCTCGTCCCAAGGTGTCTGATCTCACAGGCTCCGCTCTTAAAGGCACCATGCATCAATATTTTATAACTGCGGTGACACAAAACAAAATCCATTAGACAAATGCAAATGTGTGCTGTTAAGTTCTCATTAAAATGGCTGCAGGAAGTGAATAACAAAGAGTGAAATGAATGACTGTTTGTATTAGGCATTTTTTTTTTCAGTTGAGGAGCAAGTGCATGGTTACTGCTGTGGATGGAGAGTAATTTCCTGCAATTGCAAAGCAATTTCTAACCCTAATGGGTAAATTGCAGGATGTGAAAAGGGGCTTGGTGTTGTGCCATTCATACCAGCAATTACAGTAAATGGTTTAACGTGATATAATAAAAGGCCTGTTTTTAAGATTAAAATTGTTGAAGGCGTTTTTTTTTGGACGGGTCCGTGATTATTTAACACAGTTGTAGAAAATGGATTAATCACAGTCAGCTCTTGCAGGCAGGAGCGTGAACTGAGCCATCTCTCTAAAAGGGCAGGCGGTGATAGTGTTGTTCTTGTATTATTGCTCCACTTCGAGACCTCTCTATCGGATGTGTCACATCACTGTGACTAATGAAATCAGATGGACAAGTATCAGCAGCAGCATGAAATCAATAAAGCATCAAAGGAAGTGTGTGTCTGTAAACGTGTGGTTTACCAAGTCTATGTTGAAATGTCCGGTTCTCCTTATTTTATTAATATGATATTCTGTTAAAGCTACAATTAAAGTCAATTACAGAATGTGAATGTAGTGATAATATAAAACAACATTGCTTGCACCAAGTTATTATGCTTCCTCCAGTCCTATTAGACATGAAAGCACCCATCCCCCCCCCCCCCCCCCCCCCGCATCTCTCACTTTTTAATGAGATTTGGAGTGTGTGTGTCACCCCACTGTGAAGCCATCGGTGACAGGCAAGAGGACAAAAGGAGGCCTGATGCGTGGATTTTGGGAAATACCCCCCTCCTAACCGGACTCCCACACACATACATTCATACACACACACACACACACACACACAAACACACACACACACCTACTGCTAGCTCCCATCTGGTGATAGGGCATTAAGAGACGAGCCTGAATAAAGAACTACTGGCGCACACACACACACACACACACTTCAGTTCAGGTGCTTTAGCTGCATTAATTGAGAGAAAAAGGCTTCCTGTCCTTCCTCTCCATGTTCCCAATGTTTTAATCCTCGTCATCATACTGTAAACTCTGCTCTGTTTTTATCAGCAACAAGTAATTTTTGTTTTAGAAAAACAAAATTAAACCAATAAATGAATAAATTAAATAAACAAACTTTAATATGAAATCCTCAGATGCTCCTAAAAGACCGTTTACACAAGCTTCCTTGTATCTCTCCAGACATAAAATATGCTTTACTCTGAATAATGGAGGAATTTGTCATAGAACCAGCAGTGTATTTTAGGATGACGGCTCATTTCATCCTCTTGAAAAAAAGAAATTATTTTCCATTTCTTTTTCCATCTATTTACCTTTGGAATACCTTCATTCTTAAAGACAAAGACCAAAGAAAGAACATTTTGTCTGCCACCATGTGCAGTGTGTACATGCCTATATCTGCACGGATTCCAGCTCTGTGTACATAATCTTGCATCATAATGTCGTGTTTTAAGTGTCTTTCTGTGCGCGTGTATATGTATGTATGTGTGTGTGAGTGTGTGATCTTGAAGGAGGCCTGATGAAGGAGAGTTTCTGACTTCCTAATATTAGAGTGCCTCGCCCCAGAGGCTCCCCCTTGACAAGCCTATGACGCACTTCCTTACAAGGTGGTGGCTGTGTATGTGGAGAGAAGGAGGAGGGTGGGAGGGGGGAAAGGTGGTTGATGGGCTGGGTGGTGTTGGGGGTGGTGGTGGGGCGGGCAGCTAAATATATACCAGCTGTGCTGATAGTGCTTGAAGGCTGGCATGTGCAACCAATCATGCTTCCTGACTCGTGCAGGAGGAGGATCCTGCTGCTGTTTTCTGAGCCAATCGGCACTGATCCAGAGCCTGTTGTGAGGGTGGGCGGGTGGGGGTGGCGGGCGTGTTATCCAGCATTAATATAGAAGTGCGATGTATAGAACATAGAGGATCATTTAAGGTCTTGAGTACTGTGACGCTATGCTGTGTTTTATCTGCATTTCGCATATCTATGCACAGCTCAGTGAACACGCCTGTAGTCGTGTTACGCAGTGATCCTTCATTGAGCACCATGGACAGCTCACGTGTGGATGTATGTGACTCCAGTAGAAGCTACACAAAGTTAAGACAGTATTAATACCAAAACAAGCTGTGTTTTGTTTGCAGTTGTAATTAAAAAGTGATCCTGAAAGATTCAAATTATTTGTGAGATTTAGAACAAGCCAGGCTAACGCAGTGTAAATGTTCTGTTTGTGACACTTTTGGGATAATAATTCCTATCATTAATTAATTCAAGCCGAAAGTGATCTTCATGTATCCATCTCGGCCTTAAATCGATATCCTATCCAAAGACATCCCTTCTCATCATCCTGTGACCAGCTCAGAGGTGCTGGAGGCACATTGTGCAAATCAGGAGCTTATTTATGAGCCACATAGGATCTCAGGGGCCCCCAGCACAACATGAGCGCAGCCCCCCCGAGTCATTAAAGAGTGATTTTGGCATCTACTTCCACTCCCCTCAACCCTCCTCCCCTCAGCTCCCTTGAGGCTGTAGCAGCACCTGCCCCCTACCCACATTTGAACAGCCATTTAAGATGCTGAACATATGCGCACGCATTCTCTCAATTTAGCATCCATGCTGTCAGACACGCACGCCCACATGCTGTATTTATATATATATATATATATGATGCAAATGAAAACATTAAAACTCAAGAGAACTTTGAAAGAGCTGCTGGATGACGTCTTCCCGCTCAAAGACTTGCAGATAGATACGCCGGTAGAATGGATGATTTTTAAAAAATTTTTTAAACCTATTTTGCTGGGGAGACACAGTGGCAAGTTTTGTATAATTGGTGGATTGATGGTCAGAAAGGGTTATGGGTCACCTCCCTCACTTGCACGCAGACAGGATGACGGTTCTGGCTGGTTGACTGTGCGAAAACACCATTTAGGGGTGGTTGGTGACACGTTTATTGAGCCTGTCAAATTAACAAAAGCAATGAGCTGAGCCGGGACAAGAGTCACAATAACACACACACACACACACACACACACACACACACACACACACACACACACAACACACACACACACACACACACACACACACACACACACACACAGACAGACAGACAGAGGATGAGGGACACAGAGCATGTTTTTAATATCACCTGATGCAGAAGTTGTGCATCAATCAAACACTGATCTCTGTGTCACCTTGGGCTTTTCAGAGCTCCTGCAGAGCTGTTTGACGTCAGTGATGTTAGGAAAGAAAATGCAGTCTGAATTTTACTTTACTAACACCGCTCTGCACAGTGCAGGAATCCATACAAAACGACTTTAAGAAACAGACATCAAGGTTCAAATACAGAGGATATGAGACGTCTGCTGTATGTGTTAAATTATGCAATTTGTCATTATCTTATACCCTTGATCCTACATTAATATTTATGAATTATATATATCTATAGCATTTTGTAAATTATTTAAAGACCCTTTTTAGACATGTTTAATATGTATAAAAATACTTTACATCAAATAGGAATTTGTGTATTGTTTAGCTTTTCTACAAAATTGGAATTATGAGTAGAAAGACGATTTTCTCCTGCTTGACAATTATCTGTGTGTGTGTGTGTGTGTGTGTGTGTGTATGTATGTGACACTTGTGTAAGTTGCATACTGGACCACGATTGGTGGTTTCCAAACTGACGTCAAAAAGTCCTGCTTAAAAATGTACTCGTTAAATGCAGATTTTAGGCGAGCACAGAGAAACATTCCCCCTTTAGCAGATGAATATGAAAACAGCCTTCAAGTGTCAAACTGTGTACAAACATTATTCAGGTTGACAATCCAAGTGAAGTAACAATTAGTGAAAAACATTTCTGAGTAAAGGAGGACTTGAATATTTCCTCTCTGGATCACTTCTGGATCACTTGAAGTAACACATCAACCAGTGGCTTTTATGAATTAGACACTGACCTTGTGGACACTTTGTGTAGCCAAAAACATTTTCTGAGGTAAAGGTGTATTTTTTGCATCATATTTATCAGCCCTGATATCAACACTATATCGTTGGCTGTGTGTAAATAATCCCATGTAACAGGACGCCTTGTAATCATTATTGTTGGATCTTAGTTTTAATCCTTCATTCATGACTGTGCTGTCATAACAGGAAGTAGATGTTTTTCTTGTAGTAGAACAGTGAGCACAATTAGTCAGAAGACATAACTAAAGAAGGCTGCCCTCTCGGCCAAGTCTTTCTTTGATGCTTAATGCTTTTCTCAACCATTTTGTATATGGCACATTTTGAGGTGTGATATGTGAAGATTTATGAGATAAAAATTATTATTTTGTTGAAAAAATTTGTTGTACTGAACTTAACCTGACCCATCGACAGCGCTCTGCTGAGGCATACTAGACCAAAAGAAATTCCCAGAGTGCACTACATATGCAACATAATAGTTATGAAAACTGAAAAATAGGATATGGAGTGATACTGACATTGATAATAATGATACAGGAAAAGACAATTGATAAACATCACTCTTGGGTCAGTGCAACTCCTGCCCGAAGGATGTGTCCAGACTATAGGATATACAAAAAGAGGACCCATCACCCAAAAAAACTTTTATCTCAATGATTCATTTACATGAAAGAAACAAATATAATTTATCTTTACTCAGGCTCAGGTGTAGTGTTTTGTTTGGTGGTATCTCCTCTGATGACCATCTGTGAGAACTGAGCACCGAAGCTTTGTTGGTGGAGGTAGGGGTCGGCTCCTAAATCGAAATAACACCTCCAAATAGCTCAGTAAGTGCTCCTCCTCCCTCTCATCTCCATTAAGAGGTTAGAACAGTCAATAGGTCCAGCCGAACACTCGGGACTTACCCTATTGATTTCACCGACAGCGAAGGAGGGCAGCCATTAACTCTGCACTTCCTGTGGCCTTGGTGGAACAGCTAAGACTCAGTCTACTGAAAACCCCACTGTAATTATCTTACACACTGATCCCATATATTTTTTTTTTTTTTAAGTAAATTAAATTCTTATTGTATGTTGTGAATTTTCCCGACATACTATTTCACAATATATGATAGAGAAACAACCAATTGAGATGCAACATAATGCATGCTTTGGAAATCAGGCCTCATAAATGAAAATTTTTACATCCTGCATATAATTAGCATATGAAATCTGTCATGTTTACCACAAAGTGCAGGGTAACGTATTTTGCAGCTCCTACGATTTGGATATTGCACTTGGCCATATTGCTATTTTATGGCATTAGCTTTTTTTGTGGATCACTGATAATGAAATCAACTCTTTGCTTCACCATGTGTGTTAAATGTTAATAACAACACGTAAATACATAATTTGTCATATTCTTCAGTACAGACTAGTTTCTTGAATGGTTCTCCTTTGTTGCCAATACAAATACTCAGGACACACACAGATTTGTTTGCTTTTTTTTTATCAAAAAGGATATAGAGTATTTCATGTTGACATCAACAAACCTCTCAATTTACACAGCAACAGAAGCCATAGAATCACACTTCAGAGGCACAAAAACAGGAAACTTTTAACTACTTCAGGTTGCACATTTTTCATTTTTGAAAATGTTGAATCACTTGGTTAAGTTTCATCCATAACTTCGATGAATCTTGTTACAATGAAATCAGGGGTGTACAGAGGGAGGAGGAGGTACGTGTGGTTAAGTAGGGCAACGAGGGTCCAGCCACTTAATGATAAACATGAAAATCAAACTAAAACCTGAGAGAGAGAGGGGGAGGGAGAGAGGGAGAGAGGGAGAGAGAGAGAGAGAGAGAGAGAGAGGAGAGAGAGAGAGAGAGAGAGAGAGAGAGAGAGAGAGAGAGAGAGAGAGAGAGACACAAACTCCATGTGGACCAAAACAGAAACATGAAGACGAGCGCCCGCCTCTCAGACGGAGCTCGTTTTATCATTCTCATCTGGTGAGCAGCCCTGTCACAAACTCCTTGCACTTTCTTGTTGTCAAAGACGTTTGTGTTGGACTCTATTACTATATTTTCATACATACAGTATATTTCAATGCTTTTTTTTCTTTAAGTGTTTATTTTCTACATTTGTTATCACAAAAAACACGACTTTTGAACAAATGCATAAAAAACAGTTACATAATGACTGTTCATGACGTTTGACCAGAACTGTTACTATGGATTTATTGCTTTGTACACTGAGTAATGTTTGGTGCCACCTGCACACTGGGGGTCCGTAAGCTGAAACTTTGCTGCTGATGGTCTGTACTACCTTTAAAAATATGTGACTTCCAGCTAAAACCCAGCTCTGCTCTTCACCTTTGGTTAATTGTGCAAAGAAATTGAAGCATCAGTAACAGTTTCTGAGACAAAGACAAAGAAGTTTGAAAGAAAAGGAAACAAAAACAAAAGGACATACTACAAATTTCACTTTGTTCCATGCATAAATACACATCCACGCACATCTATATTGTGAAGTGCTGACTTAAAGTCTCCACAGACAGTGAAAAATTAACCAAATCGGCCCCTTCAGACCTTGTCAGTCAGTGTAAGTGCAGAATGAGAACAAAACAGATCCTGAAGATAGGACGTGTTCACTTGGTTCCTCCCATTGAGGAGCCTGAAACACTTTTCATTCGGTGAAGACAGGTCATTACATTATACATTAGTTCATGAAATGTCTCATCAGTTCTGTTCTGTAATGGAAATGGACAAATGGCTGTCCAAATTGCACACATTTGCGATTGCCTTTCGTAGTGTATCTTTTCAATAACTGTAAATCCTGTTTTGGTGAACTCTATGCAAAGTATAGATAAATGTAAACATTCAAATACTTGTTTAGGAATGTTCACTTTAGCTTCTACAATGTCATTTGACATTTTTAAGTCTTATCCCTTTAGCTTTAAAGGCCCTGAAAACGTATTTTCTCAGCTTTTCACTTTAACCAATTTCTGCTTAAGTTAGCAGTTTTGGTTATTTCATAATTTCATTTCATTCATTCATTTTTTATTCTATTCACTGGTTCACAGTGGGCGGGGCTCAGCTGAGTTTAGTAACATTTACATCTGATTTCATGGTTGATGGGTTTTGTCACTGTCAGTCAAATTTGTTCAAACCAAACCCACAAAGTCCTGATGAAGCAGAATGAGCAGAGTTATTGTATGTATTCAAATATTGGATGTTATAGAGAAATACTTAGTTTTCAGGAGCTTTAACATTAAAAATTACACACCTATCCCTTTTATCATGTAAATATTTTAAACATATCGGCTGGTCTGTAATTTCTCAGTCTTTATTGCACAAACTCTTCTTAAGGTCGTGTATGACCATGAATCTCTTCTCGAACAATATTGAATTTTTATCTTTAAACTCTTACACATCTTTACTCTTTGCACCTATAGTTATCTCTATGAAGGACAAAAAATTACATAAGTATGAATTAATAAATAAATACATTTTGATATTGAAAACTACATTTATTTATTTATTCATTTCTGTATTTCTGCATTTATATAATCATTTATGTATTTACTCATTTATTTATTGGTGGATTTCTAGATTTCTCTTCATTTATTTATTTATGGGTCTGTATGTTAATTAGGTAGGAGGTCCTACCTCAGTCTAACACCAGACTGGTTATAGTGGTGTAATCGATTGGGTGCCTTGACTTGACTGGTACACAGATTCTTTGCTTTTAGCTAGCTACTAGCCACTTAGCTTAAGTGAGGTTCTTTAACTTAATTCAGTTTTATTTATATAGTGCCAAATCTTATAATACATTATCTCAAGGCACTTTACAGAGTAAACTTACAATATTATAGAGAGAAACCCAACAGCTCCCTCCACGAGCAAACCACTTGGTGACAGTGGACAGGAGTATCTCCCTTTTAACCCCCAACACCCTGATTGCGCCCACCCTGAGTCCGATTCTGTCAGACTTAACATGTCCCGCCTGGCCGAGTAAAGAGGAGAGAAATGGGGGGGAGAGGAGGAAGAGGGGGGGAGAAAGACGAGATTAATGTACAGAAATAGTATTTTTCTTTACCAAAATGTATTTATGTATTTAATTGTCTTTCTGCATTTATTTATTTATTCTTATGTTATTTTTTTCCTTCATATATCTCTTTCATATGTTTTATTTAAGACAAGTCTTTCAACAATGCATTGGTACAACTAGACTTTTTGTGGCTTAACAGGAATGTGGAGTATGATAATGAGAATGGCTTTACTCCTGCACTACACTGCTGAAATGTGGCGGGTCGCTAAATGCTGAACTGAAACTCTTAATGGCAGAGGTACAAAATGGATCACATATAGCAAAGTGTAACCAAACAGTCATCACAAGTCGTTACGCCACTCTCAAATCAAATCTCTACAGCAGGTCACTTACATGTCAAGGACTTAAAGTTACACACACAAGAAGCCGTGGATAAGAAAACAAAAATCATCATATTGTGCATTAAGAGGTCACACTACTCTGAGTGCATTCAGGAGAGATACAGTACAATCTATATCAACAGAGTGTCTAGTTTCTGTTTACAATGCTGTGCAGTGACATATTCATACACTGTAATGGCTGGCTTGTAGGACGTCGGACTGTAACAGTTAATTTTTATAAATAAGGAGCTGGCTCTGATGGACAGCTTCTATGTAACCCTACAGGCTTCAGTGTGGACAGGAAGCCTTGGCTGATGGGGATGAAAATGTTCACGTCTACACACGATTGCACTCCAAATAAATATATCTATTATCAATATGCATAATAATACATTTACATACTGCCAATTTGATATGTGTTACACCTCTATTAATCAAATATCTTTAAATTTTCTATATATTTGAGTAATTTTTACAGTAGGTTGATCATTTTTTAGATTTTCTTTTTAGAATTTGTGCAAACAATACAACAATGGATTGTAGTTTTCTTGTTTCTCGTTTGTTGATATTTTTCATGACTAAACTGAAGCACACTCAGGAAATGAAGTCTACTCATGTCAGTGAATGCATGTTTGGTCTAGGAGTATCCCTCATCCTGCCTGTATCCGTAGCCTCCTCCCTGTGCTTCTTCTTGGACGTACTCCTCTGTCTTCTCCCAGCCGGCAGCCCAGCCTCCATTTACCTGCGTGGTCGCGCCGTACGTCTTAGCTGGACCTCCAAAAGCACCATAACTCTGAGTAATGTCGCCTGTCTCTTCTGCCAGCTCGTCCTCATCGATGAAGCCACACTTCTCCTCACTGGTCAGCTCTGGGTCAGCCCACGGCTGTTTTTCCCCCGAAGCAAAGAGCCCATAGAAGATCACGCCCCCATAATGCACCAGGGAGGCAATCAGGAACACATACTGCCACTCCTCTCGAGTCTGAAAAGCAGATGAAAACATAGAAAAACTATTCATTTTTCTTGTCATCAACAAATCCCATGAAAATAACTTAAAACAATAATGAATTGATCCTGCTAACAAGGATTGCTTGTGTGCTTTAGACACTATTGTGCAAAACTGGTTAAAAGCAGCCACACCATTGGACTGGGTGACATGTTCCTTCATTATCATGAACACATACTGTCCTGTGGCTGCAAATACTCACCAGTGCAATAAATGTGTGTTAATACGCAGCTGAAAATAGTCCCCAACAAATGCACATTATCCTCCTGTTTGAGTAAATTGCTTTAAAAACTACAGTTCCCAGCTGTTTTAGAAAAGCTGATACAGAGTACATACAGTACTATCACACAGTTTGGAATAAGATGATATATTAACAACATTCAAGCTTCTTGAGACTAAACAAAAGCAGAAACTATATGTTAAAGGATTAAATTCATCTATAATTCATAGGCTAAATGAATAATGCATGTAGCCTATATAATTGCATATTTTTAACATCTGCAACAACTACACTAGGCACTAATCTAATATTATGATACCATAAGTCAAGCTTAACTTAGGTTGGAAATTTTTATTAAAAAATGAATAAAGCTTTACAGTCACTGAAATTTATAATGTTCTCCATGTATTGTTAGTGCATCGGGTCCCAAAATCAACAAGCGCGTGTTACCTATTATGAACTGTTAAAATGTCTATACAATCTAGTATAGTTCAACATAGAGGGAGTACGCATTGACCAGACAGATAAAAGTGCTGCTGAAAACAATAAATGCACTTATTGATGAGCCTTCGTGGGAACAACTAACGTATTTGACATTCATAACATAAACATTTAATATATGATTTATAACACAATGTAATGTAGTTGTTTGTAGCTATATGGTCATTTTTAAAGAACAGAATTTGTCAGCAATTATGAAGACTTGGATGCTTCACAGGAAGACTTATAGTTGTTTTCAAGTACATTAATGAACACTTAGATCTGCTTACAGCTACATTATAGTTTACAAACTGTGTATTAAACAATGTATACTGTATATATTGCTTACAAATAATTAAAATAAAGTGTTGCCCATTTATTTAGATCTCCTTTAAGACTTATTGCTCACATATGAAATGAGAGGCTCTTTATTATGTTTGTAATGTTTGGAGCCTGAAGGGGAAAAAGCCCTTACCTTATTCTTTGTCATAGCACCAACAATCAGTGGGCACACCATCCCAGACAGGGTACCCACACCATTAGAGATGCCCATTAGGATACTGGCATAACGTGGAGCAATGTCCAAGTGATTGACGTTAAAACCTAGTGGATTAAAAAAAAAGAAAGAAAAAAAGGGTTACATTAAAATATTGTTGATAAAATTTACCATGTGAATTATGACAAAAGAAGGAAACACTGTGACCGTGTAAGTAAGTATTAAGAGCAACAGATTGAGGGCATAGTTGTGGATAAAAGCAGCGCAAGTGGTGACTATCGTGTTGGAGTAATGGGCAGTAACTTGCCACACATCTTCCTCCTCCCCCACTCGGACTGGCTGAATGAGTAAGTGTCCTCGCCGAGCTGCCGGCTGCCCGGCAAATCCCCCAGGACAGCTAGCACTGAATTATTAAACACTCCAGGAGAAGGCTCAAGAACAACGGGCAAGAAACTGATTTTGCTCTCAGTCACAGACCTCTGCATCCTCTGTAGCCAAGCATAAACATAAAAGATCTGTTGAATAAACGGCAGCAGGAAGGTGAAAGGTTGATTTTGCCAGCAAGTGAAAATGTGGCATGATTGATATCTGAAAAATGATGTTATAAAGAAGTGTTTAGCGGCACAGCTAAGTTTGATTAAGCTCGGTGCTGGTATTATTTGAATGATGTGAAAAATTTGGAAAAATAGCACTCTAGAGCAATACATGCATCTGCAACATCATATTATCAAATAACAGCAAACACACCGGTGCTCGGGACGTTGACAAAACTGTACGGAATTTCAAATACATTTAAACGTTTGTTATAATATCATAATATAATAATACTCACAGGTGAGCCAGTGGTCAAATAAATAAATAATAAATTACTAAATGAAAAACAACTGCAATGACACAGCAACAGTCTGTTATCAACTGCTAAATTATAGGAGTAGTTTGACATTTTGGGAAATATTTTTCTCTTTCTTGTCAAGAGTAAGACGAAAAGATCGATACCACTCTGATGTCTCTACAGTTAATATGCTGGAGCCAGGAGATGATTAGCTTATCTTAGCTTAGCATAAAGACAGGGAGAAGAGGGAAACTGCTAGCTTGGCTCTGTCCAAAGGTAAGAGAGGTCTTCTTGGAAGTCAGTGCCTCCGGCCAAGAAATGTTCCAGCACACGACACCCCCATAATACCACAACAACTTTCTGTGACTTAAAGAAGTTGCAGTGTGTTAATTAGTGAGCTTTACAATTTCTGTTTTTTTGTTTGGTTTTGTTTGGTTTTGTTTTGTTTTTCTTGTTGTTTTTTTTCAAACCTCTGGACAGCTACAGGCTCTTTCCCCGTTCCCCGTCTTTACAGTGAAGCTATGCTAACCATCTCCTGGCTGTAGCCTCATGTTTATATAAGAGTGATATAAATCTTTTCATCTCAGTAAGAAAGGAAATAAGAGCGTTTCTTTAACTACACTTCTGAATTTCATTGTTCACTTTATTTACAAATTGAAAATCACACCAAGAAACAGTTCAGTAAACTGTTGTTGTGAAAGGTATTCTACATATTCATATGTATATATCCCATTCAAATGTGGCTTATTAACCTTCTCTTTAAGACCAAATCCTCTTGCCCCTCTGTTGTGAAAACTATACAGAGGCCCACTACATTAAATCCAGTAAAACTGCCCACTAACAGTGATCACATCGTTTCAGCTACAGTACATTATATCCTAAATTGTACTTAACTTACATTCTGAATGAGCTGATAATGTGTGTTTTACTTGTACTAACCTGATATAGCAAATCCACTGAAGCCCACTGCCAGCACCAGGAAGGAGATGGCCACCCCTTTGCTGTGGGAATATCCTACCACCAGCAGCAATGTGGCCTCCATGCCAAATCCTAACAGAGAGAGACAGCAGGTCACACACACACAAACGCACAAAAACACACAAACCCACGGGCTGTTGGTCATGGCGGTGCCAATTGAATTAAGCATGATACATGGTCTGCACTCAATTACGTCAGTGACGGATACGAAATCAATGCGCAGTCACAATCATCAACTCAACTTGTGTACAAGAATTGAACAGATGGATTTTTACAAAAATACAAACAGGAGCATCTCTTAAACCCATCTGGCAGTGAAGAGTGACTGAAAAAAGAACAGAATGGATCCAACACCATGAGAATAACACCCTGTAACAGTGCAGAGAGAAGGTGTGGAAACTGATTCTCAGCTCCGACTTCTCACCTCCACAGTTCATCATTTTCCTGACAGTGGTAGTTGTCACGATGTTCCTGGTGCGCAGGTAGTCGGCCAGTTGGCCGCCGATGGGCACAATGATAGTCATCACCAAATGGGGGAGGGCAGACAGTATGCCGACCTGCAACCACATACAGAAAATTAACTGAATAATCTGCAGCACAACAAAGTTTTTTAAGGCAACAATAAACAATAAAATTATTTTCAAACTACAGATGTTGCAAGTTTAAAACTATTTCATCTATTTTTATTTTTATTATAAAGGTTCTAACAATCATTTTTTAATCAGCTTCTTCCTACATGGACATAAAATAATCTGCAAAAGTTAGGACAGTTTTGGTTCTTTCAAATGAGAGAGTGCTGTATTTGTATTTTTCTCTGTGCTGCTCTCACTGGTTTTAAGTGGTCAGGACTCAGATAGAAAAAGGTTTTTCATTCACCATGATTTAGTGACATTTGAATCAGGGACAATAAAATAATTCCCTCATTCACTACTCTCCAAAAAACTCAATAATTTACAAAATAATTTACTCTGTAGTGAGCAGTAAATGCACATTTCAGACACTAGTGAATCATCATCACTTTGTGTCATCACTGACAAGTACAGTGTCGGCCAACCGTTCATTTTGCAGCTATGAAATGTGATGAGTTGAATTGTGAGATTTTTAGCAGAAAGTAGTGTATGTCTCATGGACACAACATTTTTTGTTCTACTGTTAAGGCTGAGGACCATGTCGTGGTTAATTTCACACAGAATTCAAACACTCATCTAAAATGGCAGACGGTAGTATGAAACCAAGCTTCAAGAGGCTTTAAGGGACTGTGTACAATACTAAACAGAAATTGTGACATTTAATGTGTTGTATTATAGTTAGCAGAGTTAGTGTATACCTGGTGTTACTTTATTAACTGCTGATCTTCCTAGGCTGTTTTAGGAAACACAGTCGCACTGACATTGATTTTGAAGTGTTGCATGCTCAGCACGCGAACGCTACTGTGGTGTTTTTTCCATATCATTTGAATTTTATGGATCGCACAATCCATGCTCCACATTTGCCACTTGTCTACTGACTTGTATTGTAAGTTCACCTTGCTTATCTCAAAGCCAAACACTTCCTCAAAATAAGCAGGTTGGCTGATTAGCAGCAGGTAGAAGGTCCAGCTCCTGCAGAAGTTGGCCACAATGATTGCATAGACAGGCATAGAGGTGAAGAACTTCTTCCAGGGGGTCTTGAATTTCTGGAACAGATCATCACAAAGGATTAGATTTTACATAGCCTGTTGTGTCTCTCAGATAAAAGACAGGAGATGGTGGAAATGACTGATGGTAGTGTAATTTTGTATTGTGTTGGTATCTCTTGTACCAAAGGATTGAAAAACATATATATTTATTGTTCAAGTGTAGTTATCAGGAGGCTGTGTCCTCACCTCAGAAGGACCCGCTAGCTGGGCACTCTCTCCAATGCTCTCCTCAATGTAGCAGCGTTCCTCATCAGTAATAGTCGGATGTTCAGCAGGGCTCTCATAAGACACAAGGATCCAGAACATATACCAGAAAATGCCAAAACATCCTGCAAATCACAGACAGATTACATGTCAGAATTTAATAATTATAGATGAAGTACTGCAGCTAATTTTGACCTCATCGGTAAGCACACACACATACACACGGTGTTTGATAGCCTGATCTTTCCAAAATGCCCGAGAGAATAAAACCCAGACAGGAAAGCTAACTGTATTCAGTCCAGAGAGAAAGATCTGGGATTATTTATTGACACACCAAAACATTGGGGGGGGGGATCAATACACAGTCTGCCTGGATAAATCCATTTGACTTTCACTGGACTCTCTCACTGTCAAACTCTTAAGGTTTAAACCGAGCTCAAAAACACTTCAGACAAATTCTTTTCAACATATTGTTGATGTATAAATACTGTATATATCGTATGTACTTTTTTTTGTCATCTTCTTACCAAAGAATTACACCTCATCTCCTATTCCCCTGCGCAATAATACACACATGTATCACATGCGTGTCCTCACCGATCAATCTTACCATAGACATAGAACACTGAGGACCAGCCTGAATACTGAACCAGGATCCCGGCAAGAGGCATTGCTATCACAGCACCAGCGTAGGAGCCTGACAGACAGTGAGATGAAGGAGTCAAAGCTTGGAAGCTCAAACTTAACCAACATCGTAACATGCAACACATCAATTCTGTACCCAATCTATAAAGGCCAACAGGGAGTATTTACCACAGAATGATATGGTGGCCAGACGACTCCGCTCCAGCGGAGGAGCCCACTTACTCCAGATGCCATGACAGGCCGGGTAGGTCACTCCCTAAACACATCACAGAGCAACAGACTGTATCAATTCAGAGTGAAGAAACATGCAAAAATGGTTTGCAAGAGAAAAAAACATGTTCTTTGGCCAATTATTCTGAGCGCTCAGTCTTCTGGATACGAACGGTTTGTTTTGGAAATGTGCATTCAGTGAGAGTGGACAATGCTCATGTCATATGTCTTCCCAGGAGCCAATGGGATGATTTAAATTCAACTTACCAATATGTTAATATAAATGTATAGGTGGTGCAATAATTTGCACCCAACACAGTATTGCCCTAAGTAAATAATGTTCTCAAAATACATATAATAAGTAATAAAAATTAACATTTACACCCTTGTAATTAACATAAACAAACTGAGCAAAGAGGACCTCGTGAGCTGTTCATGGAGCAAAGCTGCCCTGCAGCTATTAAATGTTCATCAGTCACTAATTTGAACAAACTATGCTGGTGTGAAATACAATCTGCATGGGCTATTGAGGAGAGCAGTGCAGTGCCACCAGTCTTTATTGGACGAAATATTAGATTATAATATTAGATTGCTTTTATTCAGTCTCCACAAGATGTATAAGAACTATTGTTTTTTCTTCCAATTAAAACGAGCTGCAGCATGTTATATGATGCTAGGCTGCTACTGATGGAAGACTTATTTCCCATTATGATTAAGCGTTTCTCACTAATTGCCTGAAAACATTGAAATAAGATTGAAAAGCCTCAGCCAGACCTCCCCCTCTCCTAAAAGGGGATCTTCTAAATAATTCTTTATCTTAAAATGTCATTATCTCTTATAATATCTCTTATATATTATATTATATTATAATATTTGCATATCGAAAAACAGTAGTATCGTGTTTATGTATTTTTCACTATGATAGACAAATTTAATTGAACATGCCAAGATTTATTATACAGCAGGGTGTCTTGTTCCACTACACAGCCAGAGGATTGATGTGCTTTTGCACATCAGCATGTTTCTTTTCATCAATCTGTATACAAGCACTTTGCTGCTGTGTATCCAGGATATAATGTGTGACAGTAAAAAATTAACTGGACTATCCCACAAACACTCAGCTATAGTGGACTGGATCAATACAGCTCATCTCATATTTCTACTGGCTGAATATTCGGTGCACGGTACTACAGTGCCTTTGGCTTTGGAGTAAAATTTGCCATAAGCCCCTTTGTCTAGTGTATCACTACAAATCCCCAGTTATTCATAGCCATGAGAACAGAAACCCACATCAGACATGTGTAACCTTTGTGTTCTGTTAATGGTGAGAATAAATGCTGTTTTGTATTTACTTCACACACTATAGTTTTTATTAAAGGGAAGAAAGGTTCAAAAATACCACACCTTTGGATGTTAACAGTCTCTTACCTCTACCAGCCCTTGTAATATCCTGACAAAAATGACACACCCATAATGGAATCGCGCAGCCGAGGGAATGAACATGTTGAGAGTCGAGGTTAGGACAATGGCTGCACCAAATACCCTGAAAATGATAAAAAGCATTTTAAACATAGCATTTAGCACCTCCCCTTATAGTCATTTCAACTGCATTTATTTATGTATTTTAGGTTTGGTGGTATGGTGGCAAGGAACACTGCACTGAAATATCACATGAGATGAAATATAGCCTACCTTTTGTTTTTTAGGAAAATATTAACGTATTGTTGGCCTTGAGGATTTGTGATTGCACTCTTCACTGAAAATATCTAGTTGTGGAAAGTAACTAGGTACGTTTATTAATGTACTGTAGCTTACTTAGGTACAGTTTTGAGATACAGTACTTAAATTTGAGTAGTTTCATTTTATGACATTTTAGGAGGAATTTTTTTTACTCAAATACATTTATTTTACAGCTGTAGTTACTAGTTACTTTACAGATTCACATTATTGAAAAAAAACATAATCAACAAATGAATTATGATGGATTATTATAGATTATGATACCTAGAAGTAGCCTAGTATATAAAATAGTTATGAGATTAGCCCTACATTTAACATTTGAATTAAAATGATATTTATACACTGATGCATCAATAATTTAAATCAAATAATAATAGCCTATATGTTATTCTGCAATGGGCCAATCTGCATGAATGCATGACTCTTACTTGTGTATTTTACGCTCTGATTTTTGCAAGTTATACTTGATTTGAGCAGTTACTGCTACCATCAGTGAAAATATCTGTGAAACATAGTCAATCCATATTTTTACATAAAAGGCCAAAGTGTCCTCTTTGTCCTTATCTCTTTTTGGAAAAAAAAAAAACAAACGCGTCACATGTAAAATCTCTGTATTGTAAAGAGTAATCGTCACAGCACCATAGAAGAGCGCAAGCAACGCCCTTGTAACGGTCACAATGATTGTATGTGTCGCCTAGCAACCATTTTCACGTCGGTTACCCTTCAAGAAATATGTTTTTCATGAAAAACGACATTTGAGTTTGATTTGACATTGAATTTGAGGAAAATAGAAGATTTACTACTTATCACATTTTTTGCAATTAGGCCTACTTTATTTATTTATAATGACTTTGCTAATGATCTGTGAGAAAAAATGATTCATGCAGGTTATAGTTGTTAAAAATCTTTCTTTTTTTCAATTAAGTATCCTAAAAGAAGAACATTTTTTATCGTAAAGAAGCAGCTGAGCCAGAGACATCGGGCGCAGGGAGGACCAGGCCATCCATAAACACCGAGCTATTTCTCATTTCTGTCACGTCTCTCCCGCCCCTATCATCTGCACGCGGGGGGCAAGCCCTAATCCGGTTGAGACTACTGTTGGGCACGAGACCAATTGATTCGAATGCCTCCTTGTGTCAATCAACAGGGGCGCGGTGCAGAGGCAGGGATTGAGAAAATGTAAAATGTTTTTTCTTAAGGGATGCCTACATTAAATGCGGCTACAGCAGGTAAATTCATAATTGGCTGTCCTGGATGCACTAATTATTATTAGGTAAGCCTAATATTTGTTTTGTATAAAGCTACATTTGTAAAAGCGTGCTCAAGATTTAGGCCTCTACTGCATTTTTGCCTTTATATATTGTGTGTGTGTGTGTGTGTGTGTGTGTGTGTGTGTGTGTGTGTGTGTGTCATTGTGTTACCAGTAGCCTAAGATCCTACATGAGCAATGTAGCTATAGCTATAGCAGTCTATATATCAACATTCAATCCCTAAAATGCGCCTTTGTGTTATTGTATGGCCTACTGTCTGGAAGCTATAACGTAATTATAATGACTTTATGCGTTGGCAGTGCTCATGTGAATAAAAGCCTTTGGCGACAAGACAGGGTCTGGTGTCCATGCCCCGAGAGAGCGGCAGATTAAACCCGGCTCCCCCCGGGGAGCTCATTAACAGGTGGCAGGAGGCCCTGACACCAGGAGCTGCGAGGCTGCCAGCCCGGTGCCGTGCCTGCAGCCCTGCATCACTTCAGAGCAGCTGACTGTCTGCTGCCTGTATGTAGCGATGCTCAGCCTATAACCGTGAATTGCTGATCCGAACAATTCATATAACATTTGTTTTTTATCTATATCTTGCCTTTGCTGTTTTACTCAGATTTTTTTGTTGTGTTAACTGAATTAATTCCAGTCCCCATGTGTTCAGTTTCGTTTCCTATCTATTTTTAAAGAAAGAGAAAACACAATGAAAGTGAGAGGAGAGGAGAGTCGCGCCAACTGTTCAGTAATTTCGTTTAATAGGCCAAAAATCATAAAATATCACGGGGTTTCATCTGCGGAAATGGATGGAGCTGTGTTGTGTTTATGGTAATTCAGGGTGAGTGCCGCCTACCTGTTTGCTGCCAGCCTGGAGGATATGTATCCTCCCGGGATTTGTGTCACGATGTAGCCCCAGAAAAAAGATCCGTGAATCATTCCCACCGTCTCTGGATCCCAGTTGAACTTGGCTTTCTGGTAGATAACATGGAAAACAACACCAATAATAACAAAAAAAAGAACGTAACACTGGGGTTGAATATATGACTATGCATTTCTTTTGGCTTTCAATCGGGAGATAAACGAAAAAAAAAACATTATTGTCTGAAGGGGCTGGTCTAAAGGCAGGCCTGTTTATTAAAGGCCTGCAACGGTTTATTTCAATGAGATGACAGATCTGATCACCAGTGATTCATCTGTTCTGTAATGTCACAGAAAATATACGGAGAGGCTGTGTGAGAAGTAAATAGCTGCTCAAAATGGGTGTAGATGATTATTTGATTAACACTAAAAACGCAAAGACATAATTGCAGAATTCATATTTAGAAATATATATGGTATATTATGGATTCACTTATTGAGACGTCATTTGAAAGCTGAGTATGCTTTTTTAACCTGGCACACATTGGCTCTTTCTGCAAGCATGTGCTTTTAGGGAAATGTATTTTAGATTATTGTCAGCTGTTCATGTTTCTGCATGTTTTAGGCTTTAAACTCAGGATACAGGATTTGACTCTGAATCTATTTATAATTAGGCCTACATGATGGGCCTATAAGGCTGACATTATAAAACGTGATCATATATAGTTCATTAAAGATTAAAGGTGCAGGCCTGTTTAAATAGGAATAGAAATCTTACAAATGTCCACTTAATTTTTTGAAAAAATACGTTCAGTCATAATTATTGGGGGGTCAGTAATGATTTGGGGAATTATTGCATGGCCTGATATGGCAGTAGGCCCTTGCATATCCTGTAGACTTTCTCATGTGTGGAGAAATTCATTCTCCCCTCACTCCCTATCCTTTCCTTGATAATATAAGAATGGGGTGTCTTGGCTCGTGAGGCATGCAGCCTGCGTTGTTTTTTACGTCAGGGGCTCTCGCTGCCGTTGCCACACCTCTTTGATGATGATCTTGCCGTTCTGGTGGATGGTGCTGTTGTTGACCATGCCCACTATGGCCACGCCCAGGTTACACCGGATACCGAAGGAGATGCAGAAACCAAGGCCGCTCATGATGGCGATGATGTAGCGGCGGGGCAGACCGAAGCACTTGCAGTCGCACAGCGGGGGTTTCTTCTCCGCGGCCTCTCGGGGCCGCCCATCCTCCGTCAGCTCGATTACCTCCCCGGTTTTCTGTTTCCTCTCTATCACCCTGCAACAGCCAGGTGAGGACAACACTGTCTATACTCATTCCCCAAATAAAACAACATCATATGAGATGACGATGCTCGAAAAATAAATGCATAATTCCTCCTCTAGTGGAATATATTTCTCAGAAGGCCCATTTATTTATTTCCACTGTGTATGACTCTTCTATTATTGGCTGGATACTTGGATCTTGGGTGGTTTGTTGTGGTTTGTTTGTGATTCCAGTCAAGAAAGTGCAGGAAGCAGTTGTTGCAGAATCAACATAATAACAGCCCATAGCAGGGAGGGTGGAGAGGCCTCTACACTTTGTTTTCTTACTGAACATTTTCGTCTGTCACACTGAGAAGCGTCATATCTATGAGCTTCAATTAGATGATTCAAAGAGACATGGGCGACGATTTCAAACCAAATAAGTTCATAGATTTGCGTTTAAGAAAACAACACGATGAGAGAAAAACAGCGAAGAAACAAACAAAGCCTGTATAGCTGAAAAGAGGCGAGCGTGTCCCTGACTGTACCGCATTGCAGCAGCCCACTCACTTTTCACACTAATTAGCATTCACGGGACCAAGCAGCAGCTCCAGCCTCCAGACACACGTCTGTGGGCATCCCTCAGTCCTTTTTTTTTTTTTTTTTCTCAGGAAAGTCACATTTATCCACCACGCGTTGTTTGTCCAAATGAAGGATGCAAAATGACAAAAACCCCAATCATTTAAATTGCAAACGACTGAGAAACTTCGAGGCTGATTCAAAAAGGGCAGAAAATGATCGAATAAAATGTAAATAGATGCAGGACTGGCAATGAAATCAAAGGCCTGACGCCTCAAAAAATGCATTTTTCTTAAAACCCCATGACAATCAAATGTTGCCTGATCTGATATAAATCTGATACAGTTTTACTGTAACTCCTGCAGATTTGGAGAAATTACACACAGGAAATGCCCCAAAATGTTTGAATTGAACATGGTCGATAAATTCACAAGGGAATAATCTAAATATAGCTGGAAGTCTAACATTTCATTCATTCAGCTGCAGATGCACAAACTCATCAGTATCATCTCGAGTGAAAAGAAGAAAGTGATGGTTTGAAATTAATATGGGACACGGGCTGTGTAGGTTTATTAACATGCGTGCGTCACTGGCCTTTAAGGATAATATGAAATGTTTCATAAATTATGAATGAACCCCAAAAAGATTCGCGCGCGGCCTGTAAATGCTGTATAACCTGTCTGCTAATGAGATTCACGTCCGGGCCCCTGCATCAGGAAGGACTGACTGCGTGCACGTTTTCATACAGTGGCATCTAGGTTCATCCAAACCCCTGCCATCACGACTGCACAGACACACACACACACACACACACACACACACACACACACACACACTTGATTGCATAATTTTCTTCTCACTTGTAGAGGCGTGACCAGAGATCCCTGTAAGTTGTAAAACAGTTTTAGGTGGCCTTCACACCCACACATCACCGTGGCTCGTGTCTAGTTCAAATCCATCATGCAAATAATGCAATTGTAAAGATCAGGTAATTCACACGCGCCAATCAAGATGAAAAATAAATGCCTGTCCTTACCTGTACATATGACCCAGGGTCTTCCCCGCAAATTCCTTCACCCCCGCCGCAGCTCTGGTCCTCACTGACTCCATATCCAGTTTCTGTGTGTAGGCCTGTTTTCTTCAATATTATTTTACTGCTTAATCGTCATGTTACGGCGCGGGATGGCCGACTGCAGCGGCTTCAAGGAAAACAACGAACAAACTTCTAACTAAATCTGAGCCCAGGGAGGCGACGATCCAACAAACCACTCTAATTTTCACAATGAGAGCGCTGAAGCAAAAACACCTCGGTGTAGCCTACACAATAGGAATCAAACGAGCTGTGCGCCTTCATCCACCACCAACTCATCCCCTGCCTGGAGTACAGTAGCTGCGCCGAGTGCCATCACGACGAAAAGGAAAAGGAGTGAAACTGAAAATCAGCGTCGTCGACCGATATGGATCAGTGTCCGAGACAAAAAAGAGAGAGAGGGAGAGAGAATGAATGGAAAGATGAAAAAAAAAGCTCTCAAGTTTAGAAAGCAGAAGTGGTTGTTTGAAGTAGCTTCAATAAATCAAAGAGGGAGTGAGGCTGTATCGTGTCTCCTGTGGTGAGCGCAGGTTCATCTGACGTCGTGTTCAGCACCGAGGTCAGCGACAGCTGCTCCGCTTTCACACATCTGGCCAGCTGCTCAGCGCAAATGAAGGCCAGAGTCAAAATATAACATGCTAATGGACACACATGACTCTATTTCTATTAGTAATTTCATAAAACACTACGGGAGGTGGGAGAAAGAGGGAGGGAAATGTTTTGCACTTCAATGCGTCGCTTATTTCAAAACTTAAATAATAGCATAATACAATTCTACTTCCATTATTTAATTTTATTATTTCGATTTTATGCGTAAAAACGTTTAAAAAAAAAACAAAAAGAAAAACAGCACAGTAACCCCATATATGAAAGCTGCAGCTCTCACGAGGGCGGTGCTATGGAAACCAAATGAGCAGGAGTAGACCCCCCCCCCCCCCAACAGACTCCTCTCCTCAATGTAGAGATCCATCAATAATTTAAGCGTCTCCCCGATTTTTATCCCCCCGACAAACCACATCCTCCCACAGAAGCATGAACACAATTTTGTAAACGTTTTTTTAAATGTTGATGTAGCCTCACGTGATACCTGTTCCTCTACAGACCAAATTTAGCCAAATAATAAAAAATGCATGTTATAACAACCTGCTACTACTACTACTACTACTACTACTACTACTACTACTACTACCACCCTACTACCCTACTATTACTTTACTACCACGACTGCTACTACTAGGCTATTCATAATAATAATTATAATAATACTAATCATAATATCTCTAATTTTAAGGTAGATCTTAGATGTGTGATTAAAAGATAGAAGAGATGGGAGAAAAGCGATCAGTGCCTTTCTCGTTATTTGTGGGTATTGGCCGCCACCTGGTGGTCACTTATGACACTGAGGTTTACTGAAACATTAAGATGCGAACCTTAAACACAATTACATGGGTTTTTTTCTTCTTTTTTGTGTAATTATTGTGAGTTGATTGGTACTAAATTACTCTGTTATCATTTATTTTCTTTTTATTTACGCTATATGTATGTTTTTATATATTTTTTTTAAATATTTTTTCCCCCCTCAACTATAAGATAAGTTTTGTATATTGTTACTTCACTGCGATGTTTGACCTTCGCTGTGGACAATGGTGTGTGTGCACAGTTGGACACTACAAAGCGTCCATTTCCTTAGTGTTTTCACATCCATCTGCTGAAGCAGTAAAGTTTCTCTGCGGTTACAAGTGCATTCAGAAAAGTCTTCAGACTGCTTGAGTTTTTCACAATTTGTTACATATGTTGTTGCCTTATGCTAAAACCCTTTTCCTCATCAATCTGAACTCAATACCTTACAATGGCAAAGCAAAAACAATTTAAGAAATGTTTGCAAATTTATTAAAAAGGAGAAACTGAAATATCATATTGACATATGTATTAAAGTATAAGTAGTATTATAAGTAATATACGCTTTGCCATGACACTTGAAATTTAGCTCCTGAAAGTTTGGAACAACCAGGACTGATGACCAAAAACCTGATGGTCACTCTGACTGAGCTCCAGAGATCATGTGTGGAGATGGGAGAAGCTTCCATAGGGACAACCATCACTGCAGCACTCCACCGATCTGGGCTTTATGGCAGATAAAGCTTCTAAAGTACTCTCAGACTGGGAGAAACAAGATTCTCTGATCTGATGAAACCGAGATTGAACTGTTTGGCTTCAATTCTAAGCGTCATGTCTGGAAGAAGTTTTTTCCCCCATCTCCACACAGGATCTCCAGAGCCCAGAGTGACTATCAGGCTCTTGGTCACCTCTCTTACCAAGGCCTTCTTCCATTGAAGAATTATGGAGCCTTCCACTGACCTGTGCCTTGACACAATCCTGTTTCTGAGCTCTGCAGGCAGATCCTTCTGCCTCATGGCTTGGTTTTTGCTCTGATATGGATTGCCATCAGTGAGACTTTATATAGACAGGTGTGTGATTTATGAATCATGTCCAATCAGCTGAATTTACCACAGGTGTGCTCCAATCAAGGTGAAGAAACATCTCAAAGACATCTCAGTCAGTATGGGGCAGATATATGAGTGTAAATTGATAAGTGAAAAATATGTTTTTTTTTTAGCATACGGCTGCGAGAGAACAAAATGGGGGGAAAAATTGAAGGGGTCTGAAAAACTTTCTGAATATACTGTACATGAAGTGTGAGTTTAAGATGATATGTACCAGAGGGAATATGCAACATGACAACTAATTTGGAAGCCAGTGTGGTTTTGGAAGTAATGAGAATGGCCTTTTCAGTGTAGAAGACATCTTGTCTCCACCAGTATAACTTTTGTGACAACGTTTGCATATTCATATACTGTGTTTTTACGAATTAGTAGTAGTTTATTGAACTTTTTTTGTAGAAAAGACCCTTGGAATTTTTGTAATGTCTTGAAACATGTCTGGAGGTGACCTTTAAGTTGGGGGAAGGTGCATGTAAAGTACAAGCCTTTAACTGTCACATCTGTTTGTTTTTGTGCTCTTGGGTTTTGTGCAAGTGAAACTCAAACTCAAACTAGTTGTTTCTTCATTTATTGTGAATGTTATTTACTACATTTCTGTACAATGGGCTACAGTGAGTGTATGTATGTAACAGCATCACATAACAGCAATTTCTGCACATCCAACCAGACAAAACAGCTACTTTGCAAAAACTAATGATATGAAACAGGTTTTGAATTCAGATAGGAAACTGTCATTACAAAATCATACAAAAACAAGTAAACACAGACGTTTAAGGCATTTGTTTGCTGGGAAATACATTTTGCATCTTGCAGGATCATGCACACACCCTTGCCCACATCTGCATATCGTGTCAGCAAGTGATGCTCAACAAACATTGGGAGATGTTTAATCCTGAGACTGGAGTAAGTCAGGCTTTTACTGACTTGTCTGTCAAATGTAATTTGCTGTTAGCTGGAGTCACAACTGCATCAGTTACAGTGTAAACCACAAGACGTCTCAATAAAATCCACATGCATGTTAAGCTAAAGCAGATTAAAAAAAAAAAGTCTTACAGTATCTGATAAATCACTTATCTACTATGAAGAAATATAATCAGATCTCTGTCTCCCACAGAATGTGTAGGATTTTTATTTGTCTGGTCCCTTGATAAAGTAGTAATTTATAGCATAAAATGTAGGCTACTTGAATAACTAGCACTACTTGATGGTCTTTAAATGAGGTGGTGAATAGCAGAAAATAGGAAATTGGGTGTTGCCACTAAATTGATGAAAAAGAGGATTATGAAGTAACTCTAAATACAAATGCTTCAGGCTACATAAAAGAAACGGATCAATAAATTAATGGCTCTACAACCCATTTTAAATAGATAACATTCTTTATATCTACAGCAACATTTAGTATCCAGCTAGAGAGTATGAGCAGGGTACTAAAAGTCATTTATTTTTTCACTGAAATCCTCACTCGCATGTATTCCAACCAGGGTATTAAAAACTTCTTCTCTTTTCTGTGTATCTCTGAAATCAAGGTTACAGTTGTTTGTGCCTACAGCATATGGAGACACAAATATCTGAGAACAGATATATAGGCCATTTATTATCCCTGTGTAACACAAGGAGGAGTAAAGCCGACGCATGATCAACCTGAACTCATCCACACAAAATGATTGTATTAAAACATAAGATCCGTTCACAGCTCTTCCAACATTTCCTTCATGTAATCTGTTCTTTTGGTAGAAGTCTTATAATTGGTCCCGTAGCAAGTTGGAAATACATTTGTAAGATGAGACATGATGAGCCTGCAGCTTCTGTCTCACCACAATACTGTTGAAGCCCCCTCCCCCCCCAAACGCTGCAGTATAATGGAGGTACTTGGTTTTCAAATGCACAGTTTTTAATAGGGGTTTTCCCTAAATATAACACACTCTAATAACAAAACTGACAATCTTATAGCCCAGCTATAGATCAGTGGAACTAAACATTATGTAGCTACCAATTTGAAAGACGATTCAAAAAGAAACTGTCTGAGGAATAAGCACCGCCTATAATTTTCTTACATATAAACGTGTTTCCTATCCGCTGTATTTAAACATTTGTAAGTTTGAGTGTTTTCTACATTTATAGTTAAATGATATGAACTTCCGACCACAATTATCATTCAAACAAATTCACAACTGACAAATACTCTAAATTCTTGTCTGCTCAGTTCAGTCCTTCATCTTGTATTCTCAGTAAAAGAATCACATGCAGCGCATTAGAATAATATCCTTTCCAGCTCTTTAAAGGGTGATTACATCTAATGTATTATGTTCAACACCACAAACTTTAACTCTGTCAACACAAACAAAGACATTTGGTTATGACTAATGGAGAGTTTGATTGCATTACATGGGGAATGATACAAACTGCAGTTACACTATTTTTGCTCCTTGCTGTTTTTTTTCTGTCCTATAACCTTCCAACATTTTTTATGGCACAGAAAAGTTTCATCCACCCAAGAAGCTGCTTTAAAGTATGTAAGCAAAATGAAATGTTGCACTGGATTTTTTTTCCTTTTTCTCATGCCTCGATGCAGATAAAATTAGTATATCTCGATGTTACAGTCTATTTAAAAAGAAAAGATAATAGCGTTTTTATCCCCAAGACAAAAGCCCTTGCATATGCATGTTCTCAACAGGGTATTAAACTCCCAGACATGTCCATTTTTGGCTTGGTTAGTTGGAGGAGTGAAGCAGGGGGCTACAGGCACTCAGACAACACTTCATGCTTGTCTGTCATCAAGGACATTTCTGACTGTGGCTCTGTGATGAAACTGGCACTCAGCTGGAGTTTTAGCTTCTCCACCTCGTAGTTATGTAGGTACTCTTGAATCAGGTAGCGTTCTCGCTTAATCCGCGCCTTCACATCAGACGGGATGTCTGGGATCATCCACGCCACAAAGAACTTCACCACAAAGACCACATGCTGCAGGTTGAGGGGATAATCACACAATATAGAGTTAAATCAATTTCCTAAATTAATTCTGAACATTTATTCTTAGGGTGTGATGTAGAAAGAAACTGTGTTGTCTTACTTCCATGATAATAATGAAGGCCATTTTGGCTGCCAGGATGTGCCAGAACTGCATGGTGTGAGTGTACTCCATCTGGTGGCCTGGAGGGTAACGGTAGTCACGGTATCTGTATAAAACAGCAACAGGATGGGCATCATACAGGGAATAATGTATACATTCATATAAAAGTGTACTGGTACAGCAGTGGTACACAGTAGCAAATGCAACGGCGCAGAACTTCAAAGCTTACCTCAACGACAAGATACAAACACTACTAACTACAAACACAAGCAAAATGTATCCTCCTGGCATACAAAACATACAAAACACTAGAATGGAAATGTTTAGTTAATTAAGCAGTTTAGTCAACCAACAAAGAATTAATTGCCAACAAAGTTGATGATCAATTATTAATCACAATTTTCATTATTCTCTAGTTTCAGCTTCAGATATCACTGTAAACTGCAATGGTGCACAACAAGCTCTTTCCCCAATACCTGCAGGTGTCGGTCACATTGTCAAGCCAGTTGTTGCGTTCCTCCGGCATGTTGCTAATGTGGATTTGTGAGATCTTGTATATCGACAGGCTGTCGTTGACGTAGCCCTCCATGCTGGAATTATTGCTGTAGGCATACAGGTAGACCATACGGGGAATCATGTCTGAGGTGAACGCCATGATAAAAGCCTGGAATGAAGGGAAACACAAAAGGCTGTTGATACAATGTGATGAGATAAAAATTCTGAAAACAGGAGTTGGTTTGAAGCTGCTGCCAAACATTTATAGTAAGTGAAGATGTAAAAATGAATATAGATTTAGAAAAAAAAACTCACTCAATGTCTATAGTGTTTTACATTTACCGACGAACAAAACTCACATTGGTAACAACGGATAAAATGGCCACTGCGTTGAGGATCTCTTGCCACGCTCCAATGTTTCGGGCCTTGGATGCCACCGGTCGTCTGAACTGAGTGGTGAACTTCCAGGCGTCCACCCTGATCTCCAGGATGTTGTTGAACAGAGCGAGGAGGGGAGCCAAGGGGAAAGAGGCCACAAACAGAGTGATGAAGCCAAATTGGATCACTGAAACGACATACAGGGAGAACAGTTGGAGAGAGTGAGTGATGAAAAAGAAAAGGCAGAAAGTGGAAAACAGGATAATGAGACAGCTGGCTGTGATCAGTTGACATTCCCTGATAAGTCTGTAGAAATATGTGAATTGTAATTTCATACATCATACAGCCAGACCAGTTTTGTATCTCACCCATCTCCAAGTATTCATAGAATAAGCCCAGTTGGGTGAAGTTCAGCAGGACGTTGTCCTGCTCCCAGCGGCTGTAATGGTTTTCAGGATTGTGCCGCCCCTTTCTACTACTCCACCAGTTACGCATCAACCTATCAATGAGCCCATGAAGAAGAACTATATGTCAATATGGGAATAAGTAAATAGAGGTAAAATCAGATTTTGGACTTTGCACAAAGCCAGTAAGAAATTTCCGGAGAGCAATGACAGTGAAATGATCTCTGTTTTCATTGGCTGAATCATACAGTTCAAAATGAAAATCAAATAAAGTCCTGGCAACAAGCTCCATATGTTCTGCACACAATGTCTTTATCTAATGGAACGAGTTATCTGAAAGTTATTTGGAGGACAAAGATTTGATGGACTCACGGCAGCAGGGCTTCCTGAATGTTTCCCCACAGTTGTTTCCCAGCCATGACGATCACCAGTTGCGTGGTCAGCTCGATCAGACAGCCACCAGGGTCGCACTAGGACAGCGAGAGGCTACTAGTTTTATATAACACACTTTTATTTTATTTGACTTCCTGTTTTATAGCCTTCCGATTATGAAGCTGCCTTTATTTGTAGAAAAAAATTCACCTCCTCATTTCTCAGTTTGCTCAGTTCGCCAAACATGTAAGAGTAGTCACCAGGGAAACCCACAAATTTGCCTTTGAAGAAGGCCACATAGAAGCACGAGGAGTAGTAGTTGACAAACTGGAACAGAAACATCTTCATGGTCAACCTGTTCTCATACTCCAGGTGCGTCTTTGGGATTTCTGTGAAGCAAAGGGTTTGCAGATGATCTCATGTTACAAGCAACATTCGATAGTAGAGCATGAAGTTACATAATGATGAACCCGACTCTGTTGTACACTCCTGTCATTGGTGTTTAAGCTCTTAGTTAGCCTGTTGGGAATGTCAGGTGAAACCTCATTACCCATATCAGTGATCCAAATGGCAACCCTCTCATAAAAGAAGTTTAGGATCATGATGATGACAAAGTTGATGCAGGAAGCAGTGACAGAAGTCGCTAACTGTGGGGTGATGAATCTGCCCACCACCTGGATCTTTCTCATAGGGTCTTTAATGATACTCGCAAAGGCAGCATACACAGCCAGCCTGTATGCTATGACCCCGATGATACAGGCCACTATCAGAGAAATCTGCAGAGAGCACACACACATAGAAAGCTTGTTGACAGTATGTGACTGGACATAGAAATTATCTGCTAAAGGTATAATGTACATAAGACACACACACGTGCGCATTGTGTGTACTGAGGTGAAGATTCAGTTACCCAGAATATAACCGTGGCTGCAGAAAGGCAGAAGCGAGCACACTTGCTGGTGATGGGGAGATAGGGTTCCATTTCCTGAAAGATTTAATTACTATTATTATTATTATTTTATTGCTTCAGAATTATTGTTTTAAAATTGCATATTTGTCATGTTTATTCTCATGGTCGAACGTTGGTTCTAAAGCACCTGAGTGATCTTGTTGAGTCTCCTGTTAGTGCATCTGATCTCGAACTCTGGTCGGATCTGAAGCTGTTGCTGCTCTTCTTCGAAATCCACCAGGTCCCACTCGTACTCCAGCCGGGCCTGACGCCGCTTCCAGAACTCCAGGAACAGAGTTACTGTCAAATTGATTTGAGGAAATGAAACCTAACATAGATTTTGTTGTACAATGAGAAATTAGTCTTTGTGTAAGCGTGTTTGTGTGTTTTGGACAGATTTTTTTTATGACTTTAATCAAGTTGTGGCTTTTGCACCAACTTTTTTTTGTTGTTTTTTTTTTTTTGAAGTGTAATGTGTTTCAGCTGTGCCGCGACTCCCGTCACTTCTTGGCTAACTGCTGCGCATGATGCCAATTTTCAGGCATTCTTTGTCCTGCACTGTGCTGGGCAAGCTATCCAACTGCCTGAGCATAACAACATAATGGTGCTGGCAAGTTGTTCTGGGCTGAAGCAGTATGGGTGAAGGTTGATGCATCAGTGTGAACAGGCTTTAACTGTGAAAGTCTGTCCTACATTAGGAGGGGGTATGATGGATCTTAAACAAAGTACAAGTAGCACAGACTGACACTTACCCCAAATCCCCATAAATATGGCAAAGAACACCGTCCCCTCATTATCAAACAGATGGGATTGCTGGGAGAGGGAATATGAAAAAGGATGAGTTCCTTAGAGAAGTAGAGGAAGTGACATGCTGGGCATAAAAACGGTGACATACTGCCTTCTCAGGAGGATACTATTTACAGTATTTACTGTATTTGTGGGATTAAATGTGGTTGACAAAAACATTTCAATCATCGTAAGAGATAAAAAATCTGCGTCAGTGAATTTCACCTATGTAATATAAAGAATAAGTGTTACTCCTGGCTTCAGAATCATGTCCAAGTAACATATGAAGTGAAATGTTTTACCCAGGACGAGAGACAAGTAGAGTTGAGCTTCCAGAAAGGGCATTTTTTATCACAAAGAGGACACATCACAATGCTGCCTCCAATATAGGCATCACATATTTCTTTGCTAAAAAGAGAATAAACACAAATTAACATAAATAAATATAATCAAAGGTAAACACAGCAGTATTTGTTCAAAATGCGATGTTAAAATATGATGATGATCTAGAATCAGGTTCTGAGCTGGCCGTCTTCTAGTCCTGCAGTGACGCTAACTTCCAATTAAGGGAACTTTTAATGTTACAGCATACAGTGAGATTTTAAACAATGTTGTATTTATAACTGTTTGACCCTTTCCTGTTTCAACATGAAGATGCCCCTGTGCACACAGCCAGGTCCATAAAGAAATGGTTTCCACAGTTCTATAATCTTGGGGAAAGCGTTCCCAGAATAGTGGAAGCTGTCATAGCAGTATATGAATACCCATGAATTACACCTATGAGTGTAGTGTTTGCTTGTCTACATACTTTTGGCCATATAGTTTTCAGCTCCCTGATGCCCTCTGGTGGTACTAACCTTGATATGTTGTCATCATAGCTGAGCACTCCATAGGTGAAACATATAAGGCCCATGACGGCTGCAAAGAAGAGCATCTCTGTGTAGAAGCCCAGCCAGGCAAAGTAGATCCCAATCTTTTCTCCATAGTACTTCCTGCAGCAAAAGAATTGTGTTAAAGTCGTATCTAACTCAGATTCAGATTTCAATTTCAGTCAGAATGAGTGATAAAAGTAAAAAGCGTCTGACTACATTCAGATGTGGTTCGTTTACCTGATGAGGTTCAGAGGCTGCTCTTTGTAAAAGCAGAGGAAACTGGCCCAGTGCTTGTACAAGTTGTAGCGCTCACTCTCACATTCAGCATTTCTTGCCCTTTTCCAGTATCGACACTGAAAGGAAAACAACCATTGGAACAACATCGAGCAAAAGATGTTAGGAAATCAAAGAGAAAGTTCTTGGCAAGAGAGTGAATGAGCGTGTTCCCTAAAATATAACTATTGCATCAACCCTCTCTGAACATCAGCATTATATACAGGTAGTATTGAGAGTAAAATGTACTCATTCTACAGAACTGCCTGTGTCAATGTGTTTTCATCATCATGGGTTAATATATATATATATATATATATATATATATATATGTGCAGCATTTTAATGTTGTGTGTGATCCAGGAAGCATTACTGCTGAGTTCTTAATATGGAATTGTACTTATTTGTGTCGTGGCTTTTGCATTCGTGTCATTGCTTCTACATTTTTGTTGTGGCTTTTGCATTCATGTTGTGGCTTTTGCAATTGTTTATACTCTATGATTCATATCATAAATCCTGCATGTTGAATCATGATCTGCAAGGAATTACAGATAAAAAATAGTAGCTGGACACAGTGATCTCCCTCTGTAATGCAGTAGTTATAAAAGGTCTGGGAGTGCTGAAGTGGTACTATCTAAAAGTTTCTGTTTACCTGAGTGAATCTACTTTTATTGTTTGACATTTACATATTAATGTTCTTTTATTCTATGTGAGCTTACATCATGAAGTGGGAAGGCGGCCGTGTAGGTCCCGTTGCTGAGTAATCGCTTGATTCCCGTCTTGTCTCTGTCTTTCCGACCCTCTTTGTAGTACGGACAACGAGCCAGGATGTAGAACACCTAGCAACAAGGAAAGGATTTAACCAGAGATTAAGGGATTTGGATTCATTTGAACTTTTTAGCTAAATGCATTTTTTTTTCTTCATTGTTACACAAGCATTTCCTAACACTGTAAAAACAACTGTTAACTTGTGAGAGCATTTTCATACACATATACACTGAACAAAAATATAAACGCAACACTATTGCTTTTGCTCCCATTTTTCATGAGCTGAAATGAAATATCTAAGACGCACACACATTTTTCTTCACAAATGTGTTTAAATCCATGTTAGTGAGCACTTCTCCTTTGCCAAGATCATCCGTGCACCTGGCAGGTGTGCTGATTACACAGCATGATTATTGAACAGGTGTGCCTTCGGCAGGTCACAATAAAAGGCCACATTCAAATGTGCAGTTTTATTTTGAAAAAAGACATTTATTAGGTTCTGAACTGTGTGACTTGGGCTACAGAAGTGTGTTTTTGGATCTGAAAATGAATCTGAATCTGGTGTGACCACCATTTGCCTCATGCAGTGCAACACATCTCCTTTGTAGAGAGTTAATCAGGTTGTTGATTATGGCTCGTGGAATTTTCGACTGCCCCTCTTCGATAGCTGTGCAAAGTTGGTGGACATTGACAGGAATTGGAACATGCTGTCGTACATGCAGATCCCAAACATGCTCCGTGGGTGACATGTCTGGTGACTGCCTAGGCCATGCAACAACTGGGATGTTTAAAGCTTCTAAGAACTGTGTACATGATGCTGCACCGTGAGGCGATGGTGGCAGATCAATAGCAATGGGCCTCAGGATCTCATCACGGTATATCTGTATATGTGTATCTTTTGTGTTTATAGAAAAAAATCTTAGATCATTTATTTCAACTCAGGGAAAGACAGTGTTGTATTTATATTTGTGTCCAGTGTATATACTAAACTATGAGACCCAAGAGAAACTGGCAATGTAACAAGTGAATTCTGATTTGAGAGAAGACATACTCACAATCCTGTTTCTTGTGGATGGTGGGAAGAACGTATCCTTGTCAGTGATGAGGAAGAAGTCAGTCTTGGTCTTGTCAAAGGGGTAGGTGAAATAGTCAGGTTGTGGGTGCATTATGTGTTCTGGCAGACGGAAAGGATGCGAGAGCCACTCCAGTGGGACCTCCTGACCATGAGGGATATCACTCTCCTTGAAGGGAACTTTGATCTTTAAGACATCAGCGTAGGTTGCCAGTACGTCCCATGGAGCATGGATCTTCAAGAAATATGTCTTCTGGTCTTTGGAGTCCTGATACAAGCATAAATAGATTGTAACTATTTACACTATTGCCTTAAATTAAGTAAGGATAGCGGTTTAACATGTCTAATACTGAGCCATCCCTTTAAGACTTTTTCTGTAGGAAATGATGTGCCTCCACAAACTATCCACTAGGTGGTGCAGGTACCCTGTGGTTGAGTTTCTTACTGATTTGTCCTCTGTCTCCAGCTCCAGTCCTGCTTTCTCAAGGTTGGCTTCAAACTCCCTCCTCCTTTCCTGTGGACACAAACACACACCACAGCCATGAGAGCCACGCAGACTTGCACAGCCTTAGTGTGTATTCTGCTTCACCTATCCTCGTTATAGAAGCTTAAAAAAGCACTTTGTTCCTATGAAAAAACGTGTCTCTTGTTAGATGACGCATTCTGCAGTTCATCCTGTCTGTCTGTTTGTTTGATATATCAAACTCAACAAAATTATTACAAAGAGAGGCCATGGCGACTGGTCCAAAAAGGGGCTTGAAAGGGGTGGGGGATTTATTAGCATTTATAATGACTGACTTTTGCTGATGGCTCATTAGAAGTTGAGAAACCTGAGTTTTTCCTCTAGATCAACAGCTAGTTGAACTCTGTGGAGAAGTTAATAAATGCTTATAGGACATAAATCATGTTGTATGTGTTAAAACAGTAAGCTAAATGGATTTTTGGTCCAGATGTTCTTGACCCTTTTCCAGAGGGCAGGCAGTCAAACTACAGTGCTGACTTACAAGCAGAAGTTCTTATGATGATGAGTAGTACATATCTGAAATCTCAGTTTACTGCTGACTTGAACCTGTGAAATCTCTTTTTTGTTGTTGTTGAAAACAGCAGCCTGCTGCAACCAAAAATAAAGCTATGAGAATGAATCAAAACAGAAAAGTTACAGTGCAGACAGTTTAACAATGAGCTGAAGCTCATTATAAATTCTCCATAAAATCCAGTAGAGCTGCAGAATCAGGTGATAATTCACTCTGGGTTCATCACTGTTTTCACATTCTGACTGTGATGGTGAGAGACAGGCACAGGAAGAAGTGATTTAACTGGTTGTGACTTGTGAAAGTACACCTCCTTCTTCCTCCAGTCATCCACAGTCCTCCCGTCATGTGACTGATAATCACATCATTTACTTCACACGTGACATAAACTGCATGTATTCATGAATACCCTTTATCTTTAACATTTGTCTGTCAGTAAACAGCTGGTCTCATTATTACGAAATAATTAAAAATCTGTTCTTTTCAACAATTATGTCGGATCACAAATGTCATATTTCTATGGAAAATATGTTCTCACTTCCTCTTTGTAGTATCCTTTCCTGTTCTGGATATAAATGGTGTAATAATGTCTGCCGCACTGTGAAATACTGAGTAGTCAAGCAACATATGACTTTTCTTTTACACTTACCTGTTTCTTTTCTCCATCTTTGTCATCTACATAAGACAAAACAAAGTCTACTCTTCGTACTCCGTCCCTGAAGAACACGGTGTCTTTGTTTGGTTGTAGCTTGTCTGTCTGAAGGACAAACAGCAGACATCAAATGACACATTTCGTTCTCTCACAGAGTATGGGAAGCAAAAGCAAACAGAAACATGCAATACTTGTAAAACAAATACTGAGAAATGAAACTGTCAAGATCTTGATGACAAACATAACAGGCTCAGACTTCAACAATGACAGATATACAGTACAGTATAAGATACAGAGGGAAGCGCACTGTGTCCCAGAATTATACATGTAAGTTAGGTTTACTGAAAACCGCTGACTCCAGGGTTTAGACAAACACTGTACATGGGATAGTAATGAAAAGTTTTTCAAGAGAATGTCAAGAAAAGTTTAGAGGGAGGCCATGATGACTGCAGAAAAACCCCATAAAACTGTTGGACACCACAATCACAGGCTGTCATTATATAAAAATAGTCGATGGTGGAGGAGAAACATGTACATGTTCTATATCAAGTTTTGTATTTCAATTATTTTCTTAACTCTGAGACTTTCCCATAATTTTTTCCCATTAATGTGTAAATGCTTTTTTATTGACATGACCGACATCTAAGGCCATTCTGTATAAGAAACTTCCCCTCTTTGCATCTAAGACATGAACTGTTATCTTTACCACTTGAAACAGCACTCTGCGGGAAATGATCAAATCATGGAAGTGATCTACAGAATGTAATATACAATAATGCGGATCAGTACATCAGTATGAATCTCGTAATCTTTAACCAATCTGGAATTTAAGATACTGCTATACTGCTTCAGTCTATGCTTGTCATTTTGGATTTTATGAGACTGAACTTTTGTCAAACCAAAAAAAACACATTTACTTGTCCGTCCACCAGCAATAATAGTCCCCCAGCAACCAAGACCAATACTATAGAGCTCACTGACATTGTGGTTTTTGCACTTGTGTTGTGGCTTTTGCATTGTGTTGACCCAGCTGGGCCACCGTAGTTTAGTCTCTTTAATTTGAACTTAATCTGAATTATTTTTTATTGACAGAACTTTACTGAAATACAATGTATTCTTAAAACGTATAGTTCACGTAGTTATCCATATCAATAAATGCTTCACTTAAACCTGATTTTAAAAAAGGGTCTACTCTTTTTCCAGTTGGATTTTTGATGTCATTGTTTACAGAAAGACACATCAACAGGCAGACAATAACTGGTTCCAGTTTGTTGATTTTTGTGCGTCTGTCTGCTGTGTATTCAGCCATATTATAAAAGCTTAATAACAACATGGAGTACGCAGTTATTGAACCCCACCCAGCTCACACTGCACTAAGTGATTTTTTGTATCAGAGACATGAACACTCGCTTGTTACAGTTATTTAATCATGTTCTGACTTAATGAGATAGATTAGCGCTGAATGGAGTCTGTTCCATTGCTACACCAAATCCTGAAGTCATACATCACAGAAACATAATATAATCAGTGTTATGAATTAAGATGGATAAACCATCTGCTTGATGGCCTCATTGTATCACTGAAAACCCGGCGGACTGACAACAGGCTCGTGTTTGAGCAGCGACAGTTTATTTCTTTCTCACTGTTAGAGGAATGAGGGGAGCTCTTTGAGACACAGAGGTCTTGTGACTCAGCAGTGAGTTTGAGTCAACAAAAGATCAGTGAATAAGTCGACCAAAATCACACAAACATAAACAATGACATAAACCATCTGGTGGCTATAAAGGAAAAGAACAAAGGCTTTGGAAATATTACACAAGCACCTTAACTATTGTTGAAAATCTTATGTAAGGCAGTTGATTTTGGATTGTAACAGATCAAATCAAAATAAAAATTATTACTTAACAATATAACAATTAAAGGAATGGCTGAACATTTTGGGAAATATGCCATTCTTCCACACAACTCTTATGTCGGTAAAGTACATATGAAACCAGCAACCAATTTTACCAATGTATTCGACCAACCAATAAAAACAAACAATATGATGTGTTAACTTTTTTTCCCTTCACACAGAGCCAGGCTATATCTTTCCACCTGTTTCCCGTCGTTATGCTAAGTTAGTCAACTGATGTAGCCTATATGTTGAAACGCCCAGAGATGCAGCCAAACTTACTTCTTTATGTCCAGGCAGTGTCCCTCTTTCAGATAGTGAATTGACGCCATTTCCACTGTTTTCATCTGCAAAAGAAATATAACAATAATAAGTACAGAATCATCTACAGTATGTATTCAAAATGGAAATTTGTGTAAATAAGTTTTCATAAAACTGAGTGCAGCACCAATACTGTTCATATTTGAAAAAGTAGTCTTAAGTATGCTATTGTTGTGTCGACAAACAATAGTGCAATTATTGTTGCTATATCTGTTGTGGGGTTAGTTTTAGTTGAGTCATTATTTAATATATGCATAACTTCGATTGCTACTAAAGATCAGGGAGCACAATTTAAATGGTCTAACAATTTAAAGATGTTCATTTTGACTTACAAGTGTCTGTGTGCATTGTAATGCCTCATATTGTCCCTGTGACACTTGTCATGCATGTGTCTTATACAGTAAAAGGTTAGTTCAGGTTTTTTTGATTCATTTTACATTTGAGTGGTATCAGTTCATCTCTTATGTATGTTCCTTTTGTTTATAGGCCGTGTTAGTATAGTCTGAATATTAGCCCAGTCCAGTGTTTCCTCTAGGATTTTTTTCAGCAGTGGGGGTAGAGTCAGTGGCAAAGTGGGGGGGGGGTAGAGTGGCAAAGTTTGCACCCAGGCTCATCTCTCTCCCCTGCACCTTCACCCAGCTCTCCCGCTGCTCTGCTCTGCTCTCCTCCACTTTGTTTAACAACTCCTCCCTGTCTAATGTTACTTGTCTAATAAGATTACATTAAAAGTGTAGCTTAAGTTAGCTTAATGCTATCAATTAGTTTACCCAAGTTAGCGTCACTGAGTTGGCTAATAAGTCTACCTTTTCTCCGGTAATTCGCTGCCTTATTCCTCACGACTACACGGGCCGCCACTGCTAAATGAATGTAGAGGAAACACTGCAGTCATTGGATGGCTACACGATCAGTATCAGAACTCTAAGAAAGGCCCAGAGACTGTTGGCTGGTCAAATTAAACATGTAGAGATGTATGTATTTACACAGTTGCAGATTTTATCCAAGAAACTTTTCTTTAAAGAAAAAATGTCAACATCCATTTGTTTACATGCACCCACACCAAAGGAGGGACAACATAGTTACAAAAATAATGTCATGATTATTATTTCACATGTTCTTGTTTATATATTTTAGAAAAATGCTAATGCTAGACTAAAAATAGACAGTGTGGGATCAAACCTTTTAGCAATAGAGTAGGCATTCTTCTCTTCCTATCCCACTGACATTCAGTAATTTAGCTAAGCTAGCTTAAGGTCTGTTTATATCCAAACAGGATATGTGATATGCAGGATAATAATAAGGTTCACTCCAAACCACACTGTCCCTTTAAGAGCATTGGCCACACATGCATCACGGACAAACTCAATTTAACAAGGACCCAATAAAAATCCTACAGTCTCTTGGCAACAGCAGCAGATACAGACTCTTAACATATTGGTTAGCTAATAATGAGCGATGAGAAGCACAAAGATACACACACACACACACACACACACACACACACACACACACACACACACACATACACATACACATACACATACACACACACACACACTCCTCTTCCTATGACACACAACATTCCAGCAGTGCCTCTCTCTCCCTGCGTGGCAGACTCTGGCAGAGGGAATGTGCTCATGTAGCACTGCCCTGCTCGCCGCCTGCTCCCCCTATTATTTCCTGAATGGTGGGAAAGCTGCACTTCCTGCATGGGGGTAGCTGGAACGTGCTTCAGTGAGGAGGAGGGACTGGCTGGCTGTTGTACCAGAAGTCCAACCTTCCCCCAAGATGACACACTCTCAGCTCACAAAGGAGACAAAGATCTCCAGCCTCAGCTTCAGCACAGACTCACAAACAGCCACCTCTGATTAGACACAATGATCTGACAGACAGCAGTGTGAGCCAATAAAGGAGGGACTACGGGGTCTCCTTATGGACTCACTAGGATGGAGTGTAAATGAGTTAGACCATAGGAATCCCTGAAGTATATAACGAGCAAATGGCAATGTGATTTTTCCATTTTGCTCGTGGGAAGCATCACTGACTGTGTTTTTTTCTCTTTCCTTTTTTGTCTCACTTGATTGGTCATACTCCAACTTTCCACAGCCAGTTATCAGATTCTGGCTTGAGCAAACAGAAGCAATGAGCCTGCAGTGTGTAACATTTACTGCCTTAGAGAGACAAACAAATGAAAATGGGTCAAAAATGCAGAGTACTAAAAATAACAACTGTATATTGAAATCACACAGTTACCAAAATTACTTCGGCAAATGTGGCTTATGAGGACTCAAATTAACTAAATTACACTCATTTGAAAGTAAAGCTCAGATACTCTGTTTTCCAACACACTTTCCACCCAAGCAATCTAATTACACTTCAGATGCTGTCTATTTACAGTAGCTGAGATATTCTCCTGTGAACACGTTCGCCATCAGAACAACAGATTATTGAAAAAATACACCAGTAACCTCCAGTGGTTTCGAAATCAAAGTCACACTTTTAACCACCACGTAAGAGGGAACTAGTGCCCCAAATGGTCAACTGCTGCTGAGCTTTGCTCCCTGATATGACAGTGACAGATATCCATAAGCTGTACTCTATGAATAGTATGACTGAGATATACTTCTCTCTTGCTTTTGATCTGATGTCATACTATGGGATACAGAGACTTTTTACCTCTTTGTATACCAACTCTACTAAAATCTTGAGAATGTGATGGACAACTTACTAGTGCAAATGTCGTGAATAAGGAAACTCTTAAACCCGACTGGTAACACCTGGTGGAGTGTACACACCACCCTGCAAGAGAACAAAACAGGAGCAGACGTGCAATACCATCAATGAGGCAGTGAGAACCATCCCCCCCTGAGAGGCTTAGTCAAGGACAAAATCAACTAGCCTCTCATCCTAAATTCCCTTAATATGTCCAGAGACACATGCAAAACACAAAACCACATGCATATCCAACCATTGCTGTTCTGTAGAACAGAGTTTTAGGATTTGGACTTCAGTGTTTTTCTTTTTCTTCTTTTTCACAAGGGACAGATTAAAAAAAGAATCGTCAAGACTGAAGCAGCAGAGGCTGAGATATGATAAGTTTTAGTCCCTGGTACATGTCAGGTCTAGCTCCAAAAATGCTGGATCCTACACTTCCCATAATGCAAAACCCATGTCTGTTAAACTCCACTGCCAAAGATTGTAAGACCAAAGCTGAAATAACTTGATTGTGATTTTACCCAGGTTATTTTTGGAATTAGAAAAAAAGACCTGCCTCAAATAAAAGTTACATTCTGGAGTTGAGGTAAATAAAGGCTAAACAATTTTTTGTGGGTCCCACACTGAGACTGAGCTGCGTGAGAGACTAAATTAGACAGATAGTCTGTCGCTTTTCACTTTCTCTCTGGTTGATTATTTTATAAGTAAATATAGCTGAAATCACAGCACCGTCTTTGGTCATCTGACCATAGGCATTCTGGTCATACACTAGGTTTTGACGTAGTCTTTTTTTAGATTTAGGAAAGCCTCCAAAACCACAGAAAATATCATGTGAATGCTCTGACAGGCTGAGTATTACTCTCCTTGACCAGTCAACTCCTCTCCACTTATAAGATCAATGTTCCTTTTCAGGACACAAAACGGGGTTATAAGCTCCAAGGCCACCGTCAAACTCTCTGAGGCAAACTGAACCTACACAAGGTGCACATAGTAAAAAAAAAAAAAAAACTTTTCCACTTTGCTTTCCACTCAGCGCCCATAACAAGGCTGTACTAAATGACAGCAGCTTCCTGTGTATTAGCTCAGTTGGCTCAAAGGAATGGCTGCTAAGAATCTGGCATTTCCAAGGAGGGAAATAGAAATATGCTTGAAAATGCCTCCTTCATAAAATCAGCATGTTTGTTTAACCAGAGAAGACAATGCTGGCCCGCTGTCTCTGCTTTAAAATGTTGCCAAGCAATGGAAAAGCACTTCTTGGGTATTACCCCACTTCTCCTCAAATCCTCTCCACAGTCCTCAAGTTAAAACACTCACAGGTCAGGCCCATAGAGAAATCTTTGTCCATGTTCCAAAGACAACAAGTTCACAATTGCTGCTTCACCTCTACTCGCCAGAGTATTGGAGGCCAGTGAGGACTGATCAGAATTGGGACCAGACAATTCTCCCTCACTCTGAATAATTAAAGAAATCAGAGGAGGAACGTTACAGTATAGGATAGTATAGTATATCAGAATAGGAGGCCACTCGTGCCAATGTATCGACTCCCAGAGGCATATGCTGATCATGCAGAGAGAAATAAATCAGCAGAAGCTGTACATTCTCTCTCAACCCAGACAAATCCATTATCACCCAGCTGCATTGTGACTAAACCGGATTCACTGCAACCTGGAAGAAGAAGTTTCCATTCCTTATGATGGTGGCTGCCTCTGGGAAGACAAGATTTTTACACCTCTGAAACATAAAGTACATGGCCCCCAGATGAGATGCACGTTTAGTGCTCCACAGTTTCACTTTGCCTGCCAGCATGAGTAACAGCCAGGAGAGGAAAGCGGCCCTCTTCACTGAATCCCTTAGAGTGAGTCATCAAAACAAGAGGGGAACCTGCATTATTCAATCTGAACTAACATCCAGCAACTAGTTTTTGTCTGACAAGAGGATGTGAAAGGATGTGTCAGCCACCCACACACCCACTTACCCACACAAGTACAATACATAATGCATAGTTATCAATATCAAGAAGTTATCATAAACTTGTCATGTATTTATGACACTGGAGAGGCTAAAAGCACATGTACACCAGCAGTGGTGGAATGTAATTTACTTAAGTATTATTTAAGTTCTGTACTTAGGTACAATTTTGAGGTGCTTGTATTTTACTTATGTATTTATATTTTTTACCCCACAAAATCTATTTGACAGATATAGTCATTATATTACATGGTCAAATTGCCCATCCCCAATTGAAACATTACCATGTGCACATGCCTCACTGCATGTATATGAGTGCGTACATCAGTGCTGATCTGACACTCCAGCCATGAACACAGGACACGGCACAACTACCAGGAACCTGGCTCTGCAGATGCTGTACAACAAGAAGCAGAGACAGAGGCTGAAAGATCAGATACACAGACACTGGGTGTGATCAGCAGACGATCCACAAAGCAGCAGATAATTAACAGCCAAAACAGAGACAGAAACATGGTCAATTATTGAGGAGAGTTCAGCGTGATGAGAGAGCAAATGGATGAAAAGAGAATCAGCAGAGGTTGACAATGAGAGGACGGACAGACAGGCGTCACATAAAGCCTCTGATCTGCCCGTACCTGAGTGCAGGTTTATCCTGAATGCGGTCAACACTGCAGGACCATCTTTAAAGGACAGACAGACACGGGTTAGGAGGTGGTTAGTATTGAACTGTTGGTCAGGAGAGGTAAACATTCATGATTATTAATTGCTGTGACATTCTTGACTTCTTAAAAATAAACAACATAAAATCTGAACAAGCACTACTGGTAGCGTGCTGCGTAGTATACATTTGATTCAGTGAAACACCAAACAGTTTTTTATAATGACTCAAGCAAGCTGTGTGGGTGTGTCGTTTGCACTCAGTTAAACCACAGATAACACCTCTTTTTTTGGTTTGTTAACTCTTCAGATCACTGTTTTGCCCTGCACATCAACAAACACAGACTAATTAACCACAGACATTGTGACAGCATTAATCTTTTCTCAAGGGAAGTGACACAAACATGGTACAGATTGCTCTACAACTTCCCTCTAGGCAGGAGTTTTTTTAAGGCCAGAAAGGCTGGGCTGAATTGTGTGTAGAAGTGTATGAAATATTGATTTGATTAAGGTTAGCACTCCAGTATAAATGTAATGAATCATAGTGCGAGTCAGCCACTATACTATATCAGGAAAGCATGAGTGGCTTTCTTCATTATTAGGGTGCATTAGGTGAATGTGGCAGACCCTCGCATATGAAATGGTAAAAACACTTAAATATTCAATTTCATACAAAAACACTTGAGTGAAGTAAGTCACGAGCGTCTCAGAGGCATGGTGCACATCATGCTACAGTGAAACCACAGCATCCTGAGCTCGAACTGGGCCTAGGTCTTCAATGTGAAGACATCCTCTCTATCTCTCTCAACACACTTCCTGTCGAGTGGGCAAATACACACGAAGGGAAAATGTGCACCAGTCAAATGTGAGTTTCAAACACACATTGAAAATTGTGGAGTCAAATTTGCTAAGACTTAAAAACAAAAACTGTAACAAGTTTCAAGGTTCATTCCTGATCTTGGAAACAGCAGCTGATGAAACAATCTCACATCAATGTCTATTCAGTAGGTGTTCTGGGGCTTTCAAACATATCACATCATCTTCATTTGCCAATGGCGTTTTTCCCAGTTGTCGTAGAATTGTGGATGTTAAACAATTAACAAAAAATATCCTCCTGACAAAGTTGTGTGGTTAAAGTGTAAGTTGTTTTTTTGTTTGTGTTAGGGTTGTATTTTCATTGTTGTTTAATTTCCTTTCTTATCTTCAGGATACTTAAGTCCCAGACGGGAGATTTCCTGACAATCCTCCGGAAAGCTTGAGCAGTGTAAATATACCACAATCACAAGAGGTCATGTGCAGGGTAGATGTAATGATGTCTTATCTTCATGAGACACCATGTTTGATATGCTTGACAGTCTGTAAGGGGATGCATGTTTGAGGGAAAGAGTTTCTAGGGAATACTGGTCAGCACAGACAGGACTCAGAAAGCAGCTCTCTTGCTTGCATTTAATGCATCTTTGGATGGTTTAAATGGCGAACGGATGAAAGTATGTTTGTTTCTGTTCCCTTCTTTAATCAGGTTAAGCTACAATTACCTAGAGATACTATGCCCTTACAGGCAAAGTTTTTTCATGTACAGCTCATAGATAAAACATAATGTAATGACCTACCAGAGTGCTTGTTTTTTCCCATCTAAGTGTTTCATGTCCATGTACCCAAAGGCCAAGCAAATAGGCCAAAGCAAAAATGGAGGCACATTGAAGCCATGTTGTAAACACAGACCAAAAGATTTTATTTTAGTCTGAAACTAGAATTACCACCTTGTGGTTGTATGCCTTCACCATCGAGTCTAGCGGCAGAAAATATGGTCACAATCTCTCCGTCTGTTCCTGAGTGTGTTGAAAAGTGGCCAGAGGTGTTTGCACAACATTATTGTCACAGTGAAGTTGACCTTTGACCATTTTGATATAAAATGTCTTTGCATGTTAAATTGTGTTGTAATTGGAGTATGAATTCTTGAGTTATGGCTAAAAACTTGTTTTGTGAGGTCACAGTGACCTTGACCTTTGAGCACCAAAATCTAATCAGTTCATCCTTGAGTCCAGTGAAAGTTTGTGCCTGCAGTCACAGCTGTCCCTCGCCTGGAGACATAAAAATAAAGTCTGTAACTTGTTCTGGCTCAAACACAAAACAAGCTCTAATAGTTCAACTGTATCTGTCCTCTAGTTTGCTCAGAGGAGATCTTGGTTTCTTTCCACGTCTTACTCAGTATCATGGCTCCATCAAAGGGGGTAATGCAATTACAAGGCCTGTTTCCATGGCAACTCTTTGGCTCTGTTTCACCTGACTGAAAGATCACGTGAGCGACTAGGCTGCAGATACAGAGTGAATTCACCTTAAATGGAAACAAATTCCTAAAAATATGAGTTATTTCTATTAAAAACATTTAAAAGGGGAGTCATTTGATAAGAGTTATTGCCTAATTGTCCCTGATAGATGCCAAAAAATGGCAACCTGCTACAAAAAGCTTTGAGTCTAGTTAAAAATGTGTTACTGAATGAAGGTATCACCAAGTGCCTGCTACGTTTAAGTGTTTTAAATTAAATATAATGTCACAGGACATCTGGTCTCTATCCAGTAGTCCCACGTCAGCCATGACTTGCTGTGAACCAGTGTTTGGCCAGCTGTGAACAAGGCACACACTCCAAACACAAGGTGAAGACAGACCCCTTCCCCTCTCTCTGATTCCTCTCTGTGGCTGAGGGTCTGCCATGATAAGTGCCTGAACAAAGCTTTTGAAGCTAAGTCTATTAACCCACAGCTCACCCTAGATAAACAGGCACATGTCTTTATTAACAACTCACTGATTAACACAATAAAGAGTGTAGGTTTAAAAATTGAAAAGGTCTGAGATTTCATTATGTTCACTCATCACACTCCGATTCAACATGAATGCCGTGGAATAAATCATCTTCATATTTATTTTGTGTCTTTAACTGAAAATAATTCAATGACATACAGTACAGCTATCTAGAGATTTCATACAACATTCATGACCACTATAATAAAAACCTGAAATGAGCTTGACATACAGACAATCAATATGTTCACATTTATAACAGTGCCATAACTACATCTTCTTAATGACCAATGTATCTGAATGAATAACTTGCTTGATAAGCCGCTAAGCTAAAATGTGCATGTGGACTTCTGGATTTGATTCTCATCTAACGGCAAACGTCAGTGTCTCATTCTGTGGACTATCTTCATTAAAATGCAGCACTGCTCTTATCGTAAGAGCACCAGACTTTTCCTTTGCACTTCATCTTGTGTACTGACAAGCAGGGGTCAAAAGATAAGGTCAGACAAAACAAGCCATTCACTTACTGTATCTCCAAGAGCGCCCATTCTTTCATGTGTGCTTTTCCTCTTATGGATTCACAACCTGCAGATTTCTGCTGGAAACAAATTTGTCTTCTGACCTATTTGACATGACACAGTTCCTTCTAGAGATTTCTGTTTTGAAAATGATATGAAGTTTACCACTGCATATGTGACTATGGAGTTTAAAATGTCAACAAGACGGGTTGGAAAGAGGAATTTCAGTCCCTGACTTAAGTAAGACATGGATTATGTAAACAGGCATACGACATCAAATCAGCATGTTCTGAACAGAGAGCCATTACTGTACATCAGACTGATCTAAAGGTGAAAAATAGAAGTTTTTGGTTTCATGCATTGTTAATAAGAACTTGTAAGTGAGCCTCTCATTATTGCAGAGCAATTAGTCTTTAACCACAGTAAGGGGCCTGTTCCTTTTTTTTCCCCGAACTCAATTTACTTTTCATTTAACTGTAGATGTATGAAATTCCAAATATTAGAGAGAACACAACCTATGTGGTTGTGCCATTTCTGGTCAAACAAAGAACTGTTGCCTAACACAGACTGAACTGTCTTTTAGTATATAGGTCAAATGTAAGAAGAAATTCTGTGCAACCTCAGCACCTTTTTCTGTTTGGCAGCTACCGGATGTTACCACAGTAATGTCATCGCCACAACCTGTCATGCTGTGGGAGCTATGGGAGACATAATTAATTAATTCATTCATTTTCTACCGCTTATCCTCTAGTAGGGTCGTGGGGGGGCTGGAGCCTATCCCAGCATCTTTTCGGGCGAGAGGCGGGGTACGCCCTGGACAGGTCGCCAGTCCATCGCAGGGCAAACACATAGAGACAGACAACCATTCACACTCACAGCCACACCTAAGGTCAATTTAGAGTATCCGATTAGCCTAGTCCCCATTTTGCATGTCTTTGGACTGTGGGAGGAAGCCGGAGTACCCGGAGAGAACCCACACTTGCACGGGGAGAACATGCAAACTCCACACAGAAAGATCCCACGGCCGAGCCGGGACTCGAGGGAGACATAATGCTCAAGGTTTCTGCCTCTTAAAAGGATGTTTTTCCTCGCCACTGTCACGAGGTGCTTGCTCATGGTGGTAATTGTTGGGGCTCTGTAATCAATATTATAAAGAGTAGAGTCTAGATATGCTCTATTTGAAAAGTAGCTTGAGATCAATTCTGTTGTGATTTGGCGCTATATAAATAAAATCGACTTGACTTGAATTAAAAGACCATAACCCTCCATTATGGATATGAGCTGCCCTATGGAAGTGGAAACTCAATTTCAACTCATTTTCTGGTGTCCTTGGAGATTACTTCGCATGGAAACAACGAATACCCCAGGAATTCCATCATGCTAATGGAGGACAGCATATCTTCTGTCCAGGCTGTTAACCTCCAGATGGAACCTTGTGAGGATGCTGAGGATGAAACCACAGACTGACAAATGTTTCGCTGTTTAGTAAAGAGTCAGTGAAGCCTGACTATCTTACACAAGGGAGTCCTATTCTATAAATACTGAGCTTGACACATCACAGAGAGGAGGAAAACGTGGATTTGTACTGGCGATCATTTTGTCCTTTTGTCAAATTAACTTCAACTTGACTTTAACTACAGTGACAATATCTAGGTCCTATAGCTGTGACTAATGAACCCAGATCCTACAAATGTGCCTCAGTTTGGCCAGTCTGGCCTCACAGTCACAAGTTTTAAGGGACACCCCCTCAACCAACACACACCAACAGTGTGCACGCACAAACACCCAGCATGTCATGGGATCACTGCTTAACTTAACTGCCAGTATAAACTCTCCTGTTTTACAGGAAAGTCATTTCTACATGGTGGGCTTATCCTGCTAAAGGTCTGACCCTAATTTACCCGAATCCTTCACCGACTTTATGCTGCTGTATGACGTCACTGTGCGCGGTCTCAGTGGACAAAAACAGCTCCGAAACTGGCACAAAGTACATAATTTAAAAAACAACATATTTAATTAGGTTGTGGACAAAACATATGTACAAGCCAAGTAACCAAATTATATACAGACACTAAAATGAGTGTAAAAATGACATTTTGATATAAATATTTAGTTTGTCTGCTGAATTGGGAGGTTACTAGGTTTATTGCATCTTTTAGGCCTATGTGTTGCTATAATTGTGTTCTAAGGGGCTCCAATTTTGACATGAGGATATATTCTTCATAAACTGAATTTAATTGCATTAAATAATCAGTTCTGTGATATAACTATTAGTCTTACAGCATCTCATACTTTCCCAGAGAGGCTACTACAAGCAGTATAACAGCACTGATCACAAAAATATAACAATTGGACACAACATGGTGACTACCACATGCTGTTAAAGATTAATTAGAGCATTTTTATATTACCTCCAGTCTGTGAATCCGTGGTGCTCTGCAGCTCGATCAAAGTTTCATCCTTCGCCTTTCCTGTTATTCGCCTCATAGCGGATTGCGGTGTTATTATAAAGGCTTTACCTTCTCGCGGAAAGTGGGGAGGGCAGTGAAGATGCCAATGTAATCCCGTCGGGTCGATGAAGGCTCCACCATGCAGTCATCGGCTGATCACACACTGAAATCAACGAGTTCGATCCTGATCAATAGATGGCAGATGGATCATAATTCCGTTATCACCGATCCCCAATGAAACTGTGCCCCGCCGGGTTCCCTGGCTCTACCCGAGAAGACCAGCCACACATAAAGGGGAGTGGCAGGGCCTTTTTTCTTTTTTTTTTTGGTCGGCAGAATGGTGTGTGTGTCTGAGAGAGTGAGAGAGATGATGAGAAAGGGGAGAATTTCTAAACCTATGTAACGTCCAGGGAATTAAAGTGTAATCCGTAAAGTGACCTACTGAAATGTGGGTCGTGTTGATGTGATGTCCGCTGACTTAAAAAGCAGGTTACCTGTATGAGCTTTCAGAGAAAAAAAAACAGTATGACTGAAGTCTTCAATACGATGAGGACATCTTGTGGCCGTTTCCAATATTGCAGACATGTTCGCTTACTATGGGATCTGTCATTTCATCGTTTACATAAAGAGAAATTCGTTTCCCAATAAGCCACTATTTATGAACAATTTGTAACTAATAGTTTTAATAAATGATTAACTGATGTTTTATAGATCAGTTAGGCCTATAAATCATTACTAAGAACAATACATGGGTTTCCAGGTTGTGAAAAATCTCTCTGGCTGGTGTTTGTCCTCCAGCTGTGCCCTGGCTTTTTAGTTCACTTCAGTCTGTGGGAGTTTTGCAGGAGACATTTGTCTTGCTGCCTAGCGCAATCAGCCACACCAATGCAAAAGAAAAAGTAAAGAAAAAAAGGAACATAGCACCATAAGATTGGGGCTGTGTTTTTGGTAACTATGGTGCAAATTATTTGCTAGAGTCCAAATTAAATTGTTGCACATGCATTAGTTCATATACCCTTGAACGGACCATTTGAACCACAACCTTCTGGAAAAGAATTGCAGGACATCAGGCCATTTATTAACTATTTACTGATGCCTGGTTATTGTAAAAACGCACATCAGTGCAGATGACTCATTAACCTTTGCTGGTTGCTTGTTGAGAAATCAATGGTCCTTTATAAATGACTTTTAAACAATTTTATCTGCAGACATGATCACTTATTGGAAAGTGACAAACCAATGAGGATTTATTAATGACTTGATGATAAAGAACTCATCAAAAGACATAGTGACCGTGTTTTTTCTAAATCCAAGAAGATACAGGATAGAGATAATGGCTTATAACTGATCAATTAAGCCTTATAGTGAATGATACAGACATCGGTTAAGGCCTGTGTAAATGGTGGTGCATGCTTAAGTGTATATGACAGTCCAGTACAACCACACCACAAACTGCAGCCTCAAAAGTGGATCAATGAGCATTATAGGCTTCCAAATAATGGCAGGGTTATTGTATTGGATTCCATATTGTATATTGTTGTTCATCCACTTTTATGTATTCCATGTGCATCGCACTGCAAATCACTCACTTAGAATTACATCACAAACATCACACAAGATCCTTTTAAAAAATCACCATTATCATCATCAGCATAATCTCTCTCAGAACAGCTTTGGGATTGCACAAAGCAGTGCAACAACTCACAAACCACACTGTACCAATTACCAGAGGCAGAGGTTAATGGGATGGCTGGCCTTTCTGGTTTGAAATACCCGACTCAGCAGATTAAACAAATACCAATGATGGCCTTAATTGGTGTGCACTGTCCCCAACCAAAATAACACCTGCTGTTTTCAGCTGATACTGAAGCTCTCTTTATGACTTAATGGAGGCCCTGGCCACAAATCCCAAACTCCCCAAATAATAAGCCAGTAGCGAAGACTTAGGTCTCCCTAATCTCCCTATTATTGTCTAGCCTCACTGTCAGGGGTGTACTCTGCTCAGATCCTTTACTCAAGTAAACGTACCAGGATAACAGTGTAAATACACAACATTACAAGTTCTACTTAGGTAAAACTAATGATGCACATTGAAAGTAATCTTCATACAGAAAAAATGGCTCCTGAGTGGTATACTATTATATACAGTAGCTAAGACTTTATTAGATTGTTAAAACTAAGGCATCAGTGTGTAACACTGAGCAGTACCTGGTTGAGGTGGAGCTAGTTTTAACTACTTTATAGGTAGCTCAGTAGGCTGTCAACATAAGTTGGCTTCCGATGCTGAGGGGTCTTGAAGTGTTTAATGGGACTGAAAAGAAAAAAACTAGAATCATTGCTTCATGGTTGTATGCCTCCACCAAGTTGCAAGAAATATAGTCACAATCTCCCCTTGCTGTGACAGCATTGCATCACAGCATTGAATAATGACCAGAAGTGTTTTTGCAGAAAATTATGATATCACAATGAAGTAGACCTTTGGCCTTTTAAGAAAGCTCTGTAACACAAACTTTGCATTCATTTTCTGGATTTTCCACAAAATTTTCAGCTCTAGAGGATAAAATTACTGGATTTTCTCTGGAAAAATATTAGCTTGTGGTGTACTGAACACTACAGAATGGTAACAGGATCAATAGAGCAATGAGGTACAGGTAACTAATTAAAAATTTACCAAAAGGGTTGTTTTCTCAGGTGCATTTAGGGGAAGAAAGAAAGAACAGCCCTTCCATGTCAATGTGCCCTTAGGTTGATGCTAATTTATAGATTTCATCTAATTTTCCCTACTGGATACTGTACATTAAGTGGTATGGATGATGGGAGAACTAAAGTACATGTTTGCTCCACTAGGGGGAGCTAGAGTACAGCTAAACAAACACAGCTATATTGTAATTGCATGTTAGAGGTTTACCTTGTTTATTTATCATTATACATTCACTCTGTTGTTGCTTGATTGACTTTTAACGGTCACTTCACACAGAGGCTCTGAACAGGTCTGCGGCAGGCCTGTTCAGTAATCCATCCACGTGTTCACTTACATTGATTCCTGCAGCTTTAAATTACAGCAACACGACATACTGTTTCATCCTATACTGATACTGTTGTTGTTATTGTTCTCGTATTACTCTCTCGTGTTTCATTGCATAGTGTCAACACACAGTATGTGCCACCACTGACATAAATCTTTTTACAGTAAGCATGCTGAGGGATCTCATGATTGTAATTAGGACTGAAATGATTAGTTGATTACTTGATTAATCATTGAGCAGAAAAATAATCATTTGTAACTGTTGTGATAATGGATTAATCATTGTAGCCATTTTTCAAGCAGAAATAGAGAAAAAAAGATAATGGTTCTCTGATTCTGGCTTCTCAAAAATGAAGAGTTGCTGCTTTTCTCTGTTTAAAAATGAATGTCTTTGGGTTTGGACTGTTGGTCACACAAAACAAGACATTTGAAGATGTCGCCATGGACCCTGGGTAACAGGGATGGGTATTTTGTCAGCATTTTCTGATATTTTATAGCCTGAAACAGTTGATAATTTAATCAACAAAATAATGATGAGATTCATTAATCATAAAAAGAATCATTAATAGCACAACTAATTGTAATAGTTTATTAAATTTGTTAATGTAGCCTGATTTCAGACAAAGCAATTTCAGAAAGTGGAAGTGTGAAGATGTGTTGTCCATCTATTAGGATTTTTGATCAGTTTATCATAACATTGCTTCATGTATAGGACTGGACAATGGCAACTGAAGTAGCCAAATTGTTGTTGTTTTTGTTTTGGAGAACCGACATACATGTTTGTTCCACTAGGGGGAGCTCGAGTACAGCTAAGCAACTGCTGCTTTGTTGTAATTGAGTGGCAGAGGTCCTCCTTGTTTATTTATCATATCAGGTTCACTAGTGCTGAACCATCAGCTTTAAATAAAATTCATCCACCAGGCGGAATTTCATAACATTGTTATTTTAGTGTGTGTTTTTGTTGTTTTTTAAGTATTAATATTGGAAACGGGGCCTTTTTTAAAAAACAAAAATGACACTAAAAGCTGCCATGTGTTAGACAAAATGGTTTATGGTTGTTGTTTTGTTGTCATTTGCTTCATCAAATATTCTGTCTACACGTGTGCAGCCGATGGCAGAAGAAAGATCTGTATGAGTTTCCCACAAACTGCACACGTTGTGGTCACAATCCGTTAATTTATCCTCATCACTGTTAGAAACATCATAATTTATCATCAAAGTCAGCTATAATCAAATATTACCAGTTATTATTAACTACTTCATTGATATTGTGATTAAGACTATTGCTATTATTGGTAATATTGTAATTACCAGCCAATATCTGTAGAACTATTAGTAGTAGTAGGCTATCTGTTGTATTTGTTGTATTCACATGCAAAAATCGTGCAGTTTTTGCAGGTTTCTCATGCGTTGGGAGCGAAACAGTCAGCCGTCGGCTCTTTTGTTCCGAGAGCAGATTCAGTGTGTGTGTGTGTGTTTGTATGCTTGCCTGCGTGCGTGCGTGCGTGCGCGTGCGTGCGTGTGTGTGTGTGTGCGTGAGAGAGAGAGAGCGAGAGAGAGAAAGAGAGAGAGAGCGAGAGGGAGGAGGGCTGTCTTCGGGAGGATACAGCAGAGTGAGTGAGGAGGAGAGGGAGAGAGAGCTGGATGCTGACAGATTCCCTGATAGATGGTTAAAATGGCGAAAGCTTGTTCGACCCCAGCGAGCCACCAAAGTGTAGCACTGTAGGTCGGAACATGTAGTAGCCGAACCTGGATTTTTCTCTGTGTGTGTGTGTGTGTGTTTATTTTTTTTACCCCCCATCTATTCACCTCACATTGTTTTCTGCAAAGTGCTGGAATATTTTCTAGAAGTGTTTAAATGGCATCCACAAGGCGCCGCCGCCTTGTTCCTTGCTTTTTGGGAATATTCCTAAATGCTTTAATCGGTAAGTAGCATTATCTTACTACCGGAGTGTGAAAGCTCCAGAGACTGGACAGCCGCTGTCAGTCTGCTGCTCTCCGGAGCCTGGTGCATGCTGCAAGCGGCGATGAGTCCGTTACTGACCGGTAACCCTGAACTTGGCCCCTCTCCGCTGTCCGTTAGTATTTGGCCAGTAAATGTCAGTGTGTAGTCTGGTGCTGGAGCCTTGTGCACTGCGGCATTTATACCTGTAGGATAGTGAGGTGCATATGGATACTCGTGCTACTGTGTTGTTAAAATTATATTTATGTGCATTCTGCAGAACTTGAAATCTCATAATGGGCTACTGGTGTTGTTTTCACCCTCACTTCATATGCACAACATGTTCAAATCCAGATGGCTTTTTGAGCTCTTGGATGTCCAGGCAGCACCGTAACAATACACGGTAGCCACGTGCAGTGCAGTCAGCAGAGTTTCTGAGTTGTTTCCATATTTATATCGATAGGAACACGATTTGAAGGTTGTACGGATTATTCTACTGAAAGGTGTTCAATATAGGTGCATTGAGAAAGTCGCATGTAGTCGCATTGCACTGGTTATAAGTCCTGGAGAAAACACTGCACAGTGGTGGTGCCTGTTATCAGAAGTGGTTTCCTAGTTCTCCTTAAGGCTGCCTTTTAATCAGGTGTCTCAGGAGCAGTATCAGAGCAACTTATCTCATGTTGTTGGTAATCACATGGTCTTAATGTCACCAGTTCAACTCATCTAATACTCATAAAACTTACGAAGACAGAGTATTTTTTGTAGATTTACAGGCTGTTGATTTGAAATCAACTGTTGCCTTTATCTCTTATCGCAGTCAACATATCCAGTTGCGTGACATAACTCTTCAGAGGTTAAAAAGATACATGCTTTCATAAGTAAAGGGAGTTTTATTTCATAAGCTGGGGACTTTTAAAGCTGAGTTCTTGACTGCTCAGTCCTAACAGCACACCACCCCGTGGCTGGGTGAAATGACAGTGGTTATTGCTCTGAGGATGGATTAAAAGACTGTAGTTATTGCCTGCTGGGGAGAATATTTGTACAGATTAAATGTCAAGACTGTCCCTCTCCTCCTTTTCAAATTTTCCTTTTCGGCCTATTGTTCATTATGATAGACAGTTTCTCTCTCTCTATGTGAGGCCCCTTAATTCAAAGGCAGGAGAAAGTATTGAGTATTTGCAAAGCATACCACACAGGGTCCCACAAAGGCCCCCACTGGAATCATAAAGGCTAGTACACAGTGGTTCATAACATGTCCAGTCAGAGGGCTGGGAACAAAAACTTCAGAAACATGGCTCTGTGATGGATGTAATTCCAATCTAGCCATCACATTGAAGAGACCGAGCTCTTTCAAGTGCTTGTCTGCCTCAGAGATTAGATTCAGTTTAGATGAAAGTACTTTTTATGACATTTTAAGCAGAGTTAATATGAGCGACAGAGGCGTTAAGACGAATATCTGCATGGGATCTCTTATGGATTGAAGAGCTCAAACTCTGAGGTAAAATACAATAGATCTTTCAGAAGATGTCATCATAAGAAGATCTTGGTTTATCAAAGGCTTTGAATGGATTGGCTGAGTTAGCTCGTGCCTTTCAAGCTTCGTTAAAAAGTACTATAAGAGTTAAGTCGAAGCATGTATGAGAAAAATACTGAGACTTAACTTTATTACTGTTTATGTTCCTGCTTATTAATATTGCTGTAAGCTCATTTATTCTAATCTAAAGCCACCAGAATGAATTTGGTCTATCATGAGTAGGATTAGGATTAGGGCCGTTACCACAGATGAATACTGTGAGAGATGACTGTACAGTACATTGACAGCAGAGAGACTGGCCAAGAGAGGTGAACTGTGCGACAGCTGGCCTATCTGCTATCATCACAACATATGGACTGTTTCTCAGCATTCTTGTGTTGCATTTTTACTACTGTAGCCGATACTAATGTCATGTCTGTGCACTCATTACTGAGCTGCTGTTATTATAACAGGTGAATACCAGGATACTTGAAACTACATGTTCTTGAGCATTAAGTATCAATGCCGTGCACATCTTCCTCCTGGAAATATAATGATGGACGGAGATGGATAGAGTCCTTCACTCTTGCACTTGTTTGAAATGCAAGTACAGAACTTTCTCTGTGCATGCTGGAAGACACGTTTAAAGAAATACTCAATACACATTAAGTCTGTGCCTATTTAATACCCCACCACTCATGTGGACAGGTTTCTTCGAAGTGGAAATGCTGCTTCAGTTTTCAACCTACAGTTCAGTGAGGATAAATCCACAATCTTTGTTCAGTGTAGCAAACATTTCAAACACACTTAACATGATGACACAGCAGTCAATCTACTCAGTAATGTAAGAATATGCTGTATTTATTGTGGTGAACAGGAATTTGTGGCCAAAGAGCTGCAACAGATGGAGAGGAGAGAAAGCAAGTTATTTAGCAATAAAAGACTCTTAATCTATAACTCTGTACTACTCCTTTAACAATATGATATTTAAATGCATTAAGTGGTATTTATAAAACAATACTAAAACTGCAGTTGATCAATTAATCATTTACGTCATTATTTTTCAAGCAAAAACACCAAACATTTGATGTTTCCAAGATTTCAAATGAAAAAGAATTCACTGCTTTTCTTGGTCTTATCAACGAGTGATTATAGAAAATGTAATATTTTGTCAGACAAAACACGTCATTTGATGATAACACCTTGTCCTCCAGTATGCGGTGATGGATATTTTTTCACAGTTTTCTGAGGTTTTACAGATCAAAAAATTGAATCAAGAAAATAGCCAGCAATGAAAATAATGGTTTGTTGCAGCTCTAGGCTATACTAAATCTAAGCAATATAACACAGCATTATTTTCATTGGGCTATCATTTGGTATGATGTGCAGCAGTCAGTCAGTAAACCATTATATCCTCACTGCTGCCTGTAAGAAGCCTGTGGTGTGTGTCCTAAGCTCACTTAGCTCTGTCAGTGTTGCCTGTGTCTGCTAACTACATCTGTCTGTCAATAGCTGGTGTGTGATCCTCTCTTTACTGTCAAAGCAGTAAACCTTTGTGCCAGCCAGCCAGCCACACTTAACAGTGAATAGTAAGCCAGAGCATGAGCCACATTTAGCCAACACTTGTCTCTGGTCTCACCCAGTAATCCTACATGCCAGCGTCTCTTTCCTCTGCAAAGAAAGAGCATTAGGATGTGTGTGTGTCCGTCTGTCTCCTTATCTGGCCATGAAAATCCACGCTTGTATAGATTCATGTCTGCGAACACGTGTGTCTGTGGACAAGCTTATTCTCAACACCAGTTTCTGCAGCTGTGCTGTCCTCTCTCCCTCTGCTCTGGATGCTCAGCCTTCACAGATAACCTTAAACCACCTAGACCACACAAAGTGCAGAATCCAGCCATTCCCTGTTTCTTTTGTCCTCTTATCTCCTTTGTCTCCTTGGATCTGTCTTATGATTCAGTGTTGTGTTCAAAATGATTTTTTCTGACCTTTCTCACACTGTTGTTTGTAACCTTCTAACCACCCAGAGCTCAGAAATGCATTAGCTGGTCACTGTAGCAACAACCTTTATTCGTTAGAAAAGCCGCAGCCCAAGAACTTTCACATTGTTCCAGCTAATGGAAGAAACTGATTAATTGAAGTCACAAGGAAGTATATACAACATCAATAAAGCTGTTTAATCAACTCCAAATCAATGACATTGTAACACGCTGAACACTGAACCATCATTATCCTGCTTGCTGCGAGGCTTGATAACACTGACTAATGTGATTTGACAGCTGAAAGTAAAAAGCCTCCAATATATTTCAGTCAATCTCCACAAAGGAAGGTTGAATGTAAAACACTTTCATGTGCTTTGCATCCGCGTATTTGTCCAGAAGCGTTTTATGCAGTAGATAATGCTTTGCTTCACTTTGAGAATTATCCATGTGTTGATCAAACATGAAGTGTGACTGACTGGATGTGTGGCTGCGAGCTCTTTGCATGCTATTTTTTTCTGTGCTGGCTGCTTCCTGTGTGAAAACTTGATTTTTGTTGGACCAAAGGTAACGGAGCTCTGTGGCCAGCATCATTTCGGTAGAGCAGTAGCCCAGGCAGTGAGATCACTGCCTGCCAACTAAGGGTTAAATATTTCTCCACTGCCACCCCCTTGTTTTTCACAAGTGGTAGCACTGATGTCTCTCTGGTCCCATGGCCATTTTACTTACCGTGCTTGCTGAGTGAAGAAAAAAAAAAAAGGGGGGGGGGGGGGCACATAAAGAAAGGATACAGTGCAAGATGAGAGGAAGAGGAAATGTTTCTTTATATTATACTCCATATGTGATCTTCATGAAGGAGTGAGTCAGTGAATTCCTTGCTTGCACCTAAGGGGAAGTATTGCTTGGCTGGAATTTGAGGGACGAAGCCGGAGGTTCTCTGTTTTGACCCTTGTGCTTTGCCCCCCCCCCCCTACCGCCCTTCTATAGTCCCCCTCCCACCAGATTCCAGGGCCTGGGGCAGAGACTGGTAGTGCTTAGTCTATCAGCAGCTGAAACATGATACCAAGAGAGCCCGCTAAGCTCCTCTTTTATAGTACCAAGTCAGGTCAGGCTGTTTACATCCTTTATTTATTGTTCTCCCACTCCTCCTACTTTACCCTCAGAAACCACAAATACAGAAAATTGGATCTTCCTCACACCATCATCAAGTGGAAAGCATCACTGTCAACAAATATTACTGATCTGGAGAATCGTTTTGTTTTGATGGGTGAAAAAAGAACAAGAGAACACATCAAACGTACAGCACAAACAAGGCCATACATGGGAGGGGAACACATACTCTGGATGCATTCAATCTATAGCCTATAAGTTCCCTTGTGACCGTAGCCTGAAGGTAGCTAAGTCAAGGCTTTTTATTCATGAGGTGTAAGGCCTAGTGAGCAGCTTTCACTGACATGACATTGGAAGCATTCTTCCTGCTTGTTCAGGTGTCAGGGTTGATATGAAAAGTATTGCTGTTACAGTTATGACCTTGGATAGTAATTAGTAGGTATAGAACTCGAAATAAATAGAGCTTTAATAACTAGTCAGGAAATATCAGGATGAATGAATTGCACAATACTTGTAATAATACTGCATGTGCGAGATCACATAACCCCTGTTTTAACCTATATTTGATTTTAGAATTAAGACTTTACTCATTACTTTTAAAGCTCTCCATGATCTGGCTCCTGCATATATGTGTGAGCTCTTGTGTCCACATGTGCCTGCACTCATCCTCAGATCCTGCAACAAATCTCTGTGAGCAATCCTGCAAAATCCAATCCTGTCTGAACTTTAACCTAAGGGGATTGTGCATTTGCTGAAAGGTTCCCCAAACTCTACAGTCTTCCTGTTGACATTTAAAGGAAAGTGAGAACACTGAGTTACCATGAATTGGTAGAGAGATGGGCAACAGAGGTCCACAGCAGGACTCAAACCGAGGATGGTGTGGGGCATGGTCAGCATCTTAGCCGCGAAGCTACAGGGGCCCCCCTTTATACTGTATATTTCACAAATAAGTCTTAACTTAGTGTGCACTCATTTTCTTTTTCTCAAGCTGTAATGGAGTTTGACCATGATAACTGAGCAAATTCCACCTCTGCTGAGATGAAAAAGCTTTTTCAACTCTACAACAAAATAGAGTTATCCAGTCAGATTTTTCTTTTTTCTGTCTAGCCAGTGAAAATGTTACCAGGCTCACTCACTGGTTAGCACTTTATAACCAGGACCGAAAAGCCTGAAGCCCCCATAGCCTCACGTGTTTGTTTAGAAAGTGGCAGGTGAATTAACCAATCGCATTTTCATTTGTAGTGGGTGGGGCCAAAAACCATTGCGTTAGACCTTCCTAAGAGCTCGAGGCCAGCGCTATGGCACAGGGTTTCCTATTCTATGTCCAGGGTTTTAAGTTAGTAGACCCGTGGTTTCAGCCAGTCAGTCAGACAGCAGTCACTTCCCCGGGTTGATGGTCTCGTTAGTGTCAGTGTCTGTGCGAGACGCTTCCTTTGATTGTTTGTTTTTAACTTGAGCGCAGCCCTGAGCTCAGCTCACTCTGAACCGAAGGTACAGCCGCGGTGTTTCTGCTTTAACAGCATCGTGCTGGGCAGGTGACAGGTCTGTTTACAGTTTATGTATGTCACAGCACGGGAAAGTGGCGAAAATTGGCATGTTGACCCGCGTGTCATGTCTTTAGGTAAATGAAAGACTCACGGTCCGCCACAGGCAAACACATAGATTTAATGAAACGTTTGAACAAACTAAAACTCAAGATTGTGAGAAATAAGATGATTTCAGCAAAGTTAAAGGTACTTAAGGGGAAATGAGAGTGAATAACTATGTAAAAGGATTTATACCACTGCTTTGTTTTACATGGTCAAGAATGAAGATTAATGCTTAACTATATAGTTATCGTGTGTGTGTGTGCGCATGTGCGTGTGTGCCTCCTCAGGTGTGATGTGCGAAGCAGAGCTCTCCTTCACCCTGGAGCCCAGCGACATCATCGCTGTACAGGAGCAGCCCCTCATGCTTCACTGCCAGGTGGACGGCATCCCCCCAATTACAACGCAGTGGAGGCATAACGGCCTGCTCTTAACTCAGGACCAGCATCATACCACCTTCATCAATGGCTCACTCCTGATCGGTCACTTCCAGAAGACCAAATCCGATGGCTCATCTGACGAGGGCGACTACGAGTGCATGGCCCAGAATTCTTTTGGGCTGGTGGTCAGCCGTAAGGCCCGCATTCAGGCAGCCAGTAAGTCAATTCTTTTGTCTTTGGCTTGTTTAGTTTCAGGGCTGGATTTGCTTTTGAGGAGGCCATAAAAAAGTTTGTGTCAACATATACTCACTGTAAACCTAATTGGGTTTAAATTTGTGCGTTTTTTCCAAGTTTTACTTGTTAGTCCACAACTAACATGATTGGCCATGGTACTGATTTTTATTTTTGTTATTAGATATAACCTTAAGATACCAACATAATAATTTGTCTGTGCCTGATTGTGTCAGTAAGTTAAGAAATCATGATTGAACAATGCAGTTTAGACACAAGTTTAGACAGAAGCTGCAACCACAGCCACTTACTTAGGTTTGATTAAGTTGTGCTCTGTGTTCTCTACAAATGTAAACATTGTAATTGAAATATGGCCTTAAGTAATCACATTTCAGGCCAGTCCCAGTCATCGGGGTATTGCTGTGCATGTAAATGTACTTAATATCCCTGGCTGTGGAGTGATTTGAATATTTTAATATCATTCTTTGAGTGTAATGAACTTTCTGATGCTCATCTACAGTGCTGCTTAGAAATTCAAGCCTTTGAGTTTAGCATTAACAAGTGCTCATGCTGGGAGTCTCCAAGCTGCTTTGTAAGAGTGCAATAAGCTCGAAGCAACCCAGCAGCCCACTCCCTGTAAGAGGCATCAAGATAAATTTTCTCTGGCTCAAGCACCAAATCTCTTATTTGAAGTCATTCTAGATCAACATTAATGTTCCTAGCATCGTTGCTGTGGTTCATTTTTAACATTATATCATATCATAGTGAGACAGTCTGACTCTCTGTCTTCCTCTCTTCTCTTTTCTCTCACACACCTACAGTGCATGTCTCAACTTACTTTAAATCAAAGGCATCAAGGATGTACGCGTTCTTCTGTGGACACACTGAGATGTTTCAGCAGTGACTTTAGAGATACTGTACTGTTCCACACTGTGCTGAGTTAAGACTTTTTGAAGGCTCTGTTATGTATATTCTGTAACACAGAGATTGACAAAGGCTCGCAGAAGCCTGTTGATTCCCGGGCTGTGTGTAGACAGCATACTGCTGTGCTGTTGTGGCCAATACAGCTTTTCCACTCAGTGGGATAGGGAGGTTAGCATGGACGTCTCACTGGCCAAAGGGAAAAGTCACTTTATCTCAGTGGCTGGCGCTGTCAAACACATGCAACCTTTTAAGGCCTCACTGAAGGGTTTTTCTTTTCAAAGGTCAGATTTTAGACGCTATTTTACCACTTTGTTTTTATTCTGCACCAGGGAAAAGTCTGTTTAAGTTATCTGTATGGTCCCCCTATTTTTTATTTCACACAATTACTTTGACATAGTGGTAAGAAAGGATGAGGAAAATGAAAATCCATAGATATATAAACATGAACAGGCTGCAAGGAAAGCAATAGAATTATCCTGATGATTTTTACTGCAGCAATGCACACTAAAATTATATAAAGCTTCGATATTTGGCAGCATTCACTAGAAGTTGAAGTTTTGTTTTTCACTTGAAGTCCTGGCTTTTTGTTTTCTTGAAATCTGTCGTGAAAAAATCTTAATCAGAGTTGGAATCAGTTTCATTACCAGATAGATGGATCAGTAATGGTAATTTTGGGTAATGGTTACAAATTATATAATAATCAAGTGTAATTTTAAGGTTTTGGAATGTAATATTCAGCAAATTGATCTTTTTTAAATCAAGTTTAATGCCTTTATTTATACGAGTGTAGAGCAATCCTCCATCACTCACATGTTTCTGAAAAATTGAATGCGGGTTTAATCTCAGTGAATGAACCTGACCTTGGCTGCGTCTCAGAGCTGGTTGCTCAGGTTCAAAATCATTCATGGTGCATTATTCTGTTTTGTGCGGGCTTTGCTCTCCTGCAGACCTTTTCCAGGTTTTCCTTTTGACTTGTATTGATTAGGAAGGGACCAAAGGATTACTGAAAGTCACATCCTGACCCCTGACCTCTGACCTTTTGCAGTGTGTTAAGCAGTCTTTTGGCGAGGCATTGACTGAGCAAAGGCTCTGCAATAACTCCCTAATGGAGTCTCACTTCTATCAAGGTAGCAAGAAGTCACCACTATGAAAATAATCCTCCAGGGACTCAAAAGATAAAAACATCTCACTGTAAAATGTTACCCATCACTTCCCACTAATACCTTCTGTATTATGGAAGATTTAAAAAAAAACAAACAAAAAAACAGTAATGTCGCCATTTCACTGTGGGTTTGACCATGTTTTCAGTTTTTATTGATTTGCAGTGTTTGAAAAGAAATGCCCCAATTCTTTTATTAGTCAAATTAATGGGGCTTTCGTTGCTCCATTAATTGTGGCAGTTGACTTGTTGGGATCTTGTACTTTCCCTGTTCACTAGCAGGCACGATGGCTTTTTCCTACCTGCATTGTTTCTGTTAGGCTGTCCTGAGAAGGCTTTATAGATGATGTGAACTACTGTATACTCAAGAGGGGTTTGGACAATTACTGGTCCATTTCATCCTCTCCTGGCCCACCAGAGTTCTGCACAGGGCATATATTATTTAGTGTTTTCATTTTGTTTTTGAAGAAAAATGGCCCAAAACAAGTAAATGATCTCCTTACAAAGGTCAGTGACTAGTGTTTGTTTCTTTTTCTGTTCCAAGTGTTTGTTAATGTTGATGCTCTCTTTGTGTATTTGGGGTAATTTGCTGTGTTATAGACCCTCTTACAACAGATCTCTGACTTGTACCACTGTGATGCAATGGGTGGTGTGATTACTGAAGCCTCTTTATAGCCCTCCCAGTGGATAAAGCCTCCATCTTACCCTCCACACTACCTCCCTCCATAAATTTCACTTTTTATTTGCTTGACAACCATTTGTGCGAGCTCACTGTCGGGGGCTGGTGTAGGACGGACTCCCCGTTGCCCCTCTAAATCGGCAGTCGGTCCAGGAAACACTTTTTTCCTCCAAAATGTTATCTCTTTGATGGTCGGTTTCTCTCTCTCTTTCCTCACTTTCTCTAGGACCTCCTCATTAGCTTAGGTTCAGGAAGCTTTTCATCATTTGGATGAATGACAAGCCTGGTACAGTGGGCCCGGCCAGGGCTCCTGCCCCTCCCCCACAGCAAACCCGCGTCACCAGGCAACACACCACAAAAGCCCCCCGTTACAAAATAGCTTTTAGGATCAATTGAAATGACTTGCTTTTGTCTGTTTGTCTGGATTTAATTGGAAAGAGTTGAAGCTTTTTTAGGAAATAATTTATTTTTTTTCCAGTCCCATTCATATGTGGAGACTGTAATTGACCTCAGGGACTATTCGAAAAGATTTGCAAACACAATATGAAGTGTGCTGAGAAAAGGCAAACTCATGAGCATGAGGAGGGTGAAAACACAAACAGTAAAAATGCAATAAATGAAAGTACAATAACAGTGCATTATATGTGTTATTTATTTTATAGACTGCTCCAGTAGTGATGTAGAGCCCTTGGCTGCCGGATGATAATTTCCACCTTGTTCAATAATGAAATCGTCATGGTAAATTGTGCTACCATTACAATGGTAGGCTTCTGAATGAGACTTTAATGAAAAAGAAGAACCCAGGGGGCCGTAAAGGATGAAATAGAAGACATAGGATGCCTGTAAAAGTGTCTCAGTTTATACCCATGCCTCTCATTTGCTTGAATTTAAATCCTCTTAGAGCTGTAAATGTAAATGGGTGTGATGTTGACCAGGCAGACTCAAATGTGTAGCTGTGGCAGATGATGAGAAGTTGCAACATGCTACTCTTAAAAGCTGTGTTGACGGCTTGCCACTAGCAGCCACTCAGACAGCGGTTAGCGAGAGTGATTTATGGGGAGCTCATGTTAGTTTACACGAGAGTGTTTGTATGCGTGCATGCGTGTGTGTTTGGAGGGTCGACGGTGGGCTCTCCATCACCCTCCGACCTTCCTGTCCCCACCCCTTTCATGGCCTCCTGCCTGGGTGAATGCTGAAGCTCCATCCCCGCATCTCCTTGTAGCTGCCTTTGTCTGTGAGCCAAACCCTGCCCTCAATCGGTCCCCCCTCCTACCCTTGCTCCTCTGTGCGAAGCAAGTCATCTCTCTGTCATATAGATTAACCAACTAAATGCCATATAAGCCTGTTCTGACAATTAAACACGAAGCCTCTTAATGTTTTCTTTTAATCCTTGCTAAATCAAAATTAGTTCATGCAAAAAAATCAACTGTATGTTTGACATCGGTGCATGACTAACAAAAGAACACTCATTGTATGCCACAGAGCAAATATAGGATAGTCATCGCTGGGTTCCTCTCCCTGATATCACTGCTCTCATTGATATTCATGTCTTGAAAACATCACATAGTAGTAGTGCATACGGGCATGGCCTAAGACTGCCCTATTCCTTCCTCTGGGCAGGTATGTGGGCTGATGTTAAACCAGAGTGTTCCCCCCCTGCTGCCTGGTCAGCGCCCCTCCATCTGTCTGCCAGTGTGTCAGAAGGATTGAGGAAGAAAGGGCTTTTTTCCTTTTTCTTCTGTACTGATGAGGCGGGCTGAAGGGATGAGAGCTCTGACCTCTGCTGTGTAATGACACAAGGAACTGGTTTATTACTGTACACCTGCGGACTCGGATGTCATTGCCTGATTATCCATGCTCGATTTGAGCTGATTTAGAGTTGGCAACAATGAAGAGGTTTCATTGCTTCTTTTAGAAGAGTGATCTGTTTTTCAGAATTGGTTCAAAATGGGTCGTTTTCCTATACTGTGTTGTTACATACGAGCAAAGGCAAGGGTAAACAACTGCCACCCCCCATCCCCCAGCCCCCTCTCTCTCATGTCTATAAAGATGCTGTTTGTCCTCTGTTGTTTTTTTGTCAGGAAGCTGAATAAACAGCAATACAGAATGTCCCTAATGAAAACTGGATATTTGCATTGACTAATACTTGAGCTTGTTCAACTCTCTTGTGGATAAGGAAGCAGGGTGAACCTCTATTATTTCTGAAGATGGTACATCATTGACCTTGAAGCAGTGGAACATCACCAAGGGATCCTGCAGTATGCCTTGTTGTTTTACTTTACTGTATGTCCTTATATGGTGGTGGCTGTCAGTGAGATGCAGTGTAAAATTTGGTTTCAGTGACATTTCCAAGCCAATTAAGACAGTTTAAGTCACTTTTTATTAATCACTTATGAATTAATTATTAAATACATGAATTACTATTTATGTTTTATACAGTATTGATAATGCTGCTTTGTTGGAAACAAAAAGGGCATGCACCCCAACTTGCTTTGCAGAATAACATCAATTGCATTCCCCTCTATCCCCACGTGTCAAGAATGAATTGCTAATATAAGAAAATCAAGAACACGGTAGTTGCTATTGTGCTTGAATCTTGAGCCATGCTGACAGGACTTGGAGAGCTATAACAATGTTCTGTTAGAGAGGAGCTGCTTCATAATGTGAGGGATGAGCTACTGTATGGAGCAGAACATTTACCCTTATGCTCTAAAAATAAATGCCCGTGTAAACAACATCACTCTGGGAAATCGAGCCACTAAACAGGGGAAGGTATATACTGACAAGTGGTGAAACGGCTGGGTGATAGAAATGTTGAACTTTGCCTAATCCTCCAGAAGCACTGTCTCCATGTTTGATGTGGTTTTAAGCCTATTTATGTCTATTATATAGTGATTAGTAACACATGGAATTATGTTATGTGTGTTTGTGGGACCGAAGATGGGACTAAAGGAAACAGTAGTTAACAGATGGTTGGAGGCTTAAATGAGCCTTGTGGTGCTACAGTGGTGCTATGTAGTAGTCTACGTCAGTCAAAGATGTAAATAGTTGTGAAATAATTTAGGGCTTGAAGTCTTTTTATATCTGGCAGAAGCATTTTGTCAAGCAAATACCAAAACTGGATGCAAGATTATTAGCTGTTCAGATGGGGATAGGTTGTACCTAAATCTACATATAATTTCATGTTGGAAAAGTAAAACAATTAAATTTATCTGTCCATCAGAGGTTGTAGAAAATCATGTGCCATTCAACATTTAATGTTCTTAAGACATTTATTTCCAGCTTGGTAACTGGATTTTGTTGGGGACTATATGAGTAGGTTATAGAGAGTTAACAGTAAGAGATCCAGAATTCAACGCTGAGGGACCCAGTAGGAATATTTACTAGGACTGGAGTATCTAGAGACTGAAATGACTACTCTTGACTTGCCATTTCTTTCTTTTAAAAGTGCAATGCAGTAAAAGTTACATTAGTTGTACAACATTTGTTTTCCTTTCTTATTATACTATGCACATTTCTTTTCCAGCAATATAAATTATTTAAAAATGTGCAGATACAAAATGACGAATCATTGTGACATGAGTGTCCAGTCCAGATGGATGAAAATGTGGGAAAGACAAACATTAAATTAGAGTACAAAGTAACCACTGATCCTTTGGTCATCAACATCTTGGCTTGATGTCATTTTTTTTATTGGTTTAATTAATTCAAACATTGTATTCTTCCTGTCAGTGGTGCTCTGTATATTTAACAGATCTATTTAGCTCTTATCCAGAACAACTTAAAATGCATGAGCAAACTTTGACCTTGTGATCACAGGATGCTGCCTCCTTCCACTGTGCCAACTTTTCTAGCAGCTGCTCTCATCAGCTGTGTACACCGTAGCTGATCATCCAGATAATGCCCATTCAGATAACATCTTTTTATTCCACTGTCATACAAAGGAGTGTTAACTTTGGAAAACATAATACTTAGTAAGTAAGTGAAGGTAGCCCCTAACAATGTGAGGGGATTGCGCCTTTGCTTGAAGTTTGTGTTGCGTGTGTGTGAGTACGTCTGACTGCATTTATGTTTGCGTGCTCCACAAAGCGGGACTCTGTTAATGAAGTCTGTGTTGGTCTGCGGATGTCTCTGGGCCACCCTAGCTACTCTCAAACAAACAAATGAAAAAGGGGCCTGAAATTCCTTCTTCCTGCTTTTAAGGCTCATGGGAGGAATTCCTAAGTAATAGAGGTGAAAGGTGAAAAGAGAGAGGCAGAGGCCGGGACCAAAGGTTGGACGAGGCGGACCAGTCTTGCAAATGCTGGAGTCTGGCTTTGCAATCTATACACAGCAATCTTGCATTGACCTGTTTTGATCTGGACAAATCCAGCATGATCTCCTCTCCAAGGGTTTCGTCTGTACCAATGAATCTTGTGTTTTTCAAGCCAGCGTGTGTCTTTTCGTCATCTTCACTTCGACCGGCCCAATGCAAGAGTGTGTTTGAATTGTCGTCTTCCAAAGTGAAGACAAAAGGGGCTTTTTTGCTTACTGTTTTAGGTGGTGAACCTTCATCAGTATCAAAACGAGGATGTGGTTTAGATTACGGTTAGGCAACAGGGAATCAAATTTTGTCAATAGAGGGTTCTCCTAAGGACGAAGGCATGCCAGTATGTGGGTTTGTGCTGAGTGTGTATGTTGGTGTTCCTGTGATTCCAGGCTTTCACCAGGGGCTTGGGTAGCTCTCGCTGCTGCCCCGTCACCACGCTTCACTACACTTAACAGAGCCTTTATGGTCAGATTGTGCAGTTAAAAGCCTTTACAGGGTCTGCACCATCCACCAATAAAAACACCAAAACTCCCTCTTCCTGTCTTCTCCTTTGGCAGACATTTTGATTTGCATGTGTGAAAATGTGTAATAAGGACGAAGACAGAAAGGAGGTGGAGCCAGTGGTGGATATTAGTCGGTGTTATTAGTAGTAGAGATAATAGTGAACATAATAGTGTTATCTAACATTATCACCACCTCAGTTGTTCACAGACACACACACACAGACACAGACACGTAGACACACAGGGCCCCTCAGTCCAGTTTTCCACTTTGTTTAAGCAGGGATCAGGAAATCTTTCTGTGGTGGCCAATGAGCAGGGGAGTGGGAGACAAAGGCCAGTCAGTGATGGGAAGGCAGCAGCTCTCCTTTGGGCCTCAGCCACCTCTCCCCTCTCTAGCCCGTGTGTGGTTGTGTGTGTGTTTGTGTTTGTGTGTGTTGGGGTACCTCTTGGAGCAGAGCAGCACCTATTGTTAGTTGTGAAATGCAGGGCAGTGGAGTGGCTGGGAACAGGCAGAGGCTGTGGAGATGTGCAGCCTCTGGTGGCTCTGCTTTGTGTTGGTGGCCAGAGCGTTTGTTCTCCTGACCGACTCAGCTAGCTGAGGCCCCCTTTTGTCACTGCTGACTCCGGGTGGGTGTGTTTCCCCTTGCACCCTCCCTCCCCCTTCTTCTCCCTCTGTTTCAGCTCTGACTTAGAAATACAGGGGTCAGAGGTCACGAGGGGCTGGACGATGGAGAGGGGGGTTTATCTGGGAAACGGTGACCTTTTTGTGTGCACTAGGGCAGAATACTCCTCCTCTTCTTTTTTATTCTCCTCCCATTACTTTTCCCCTCCTCCAACGCTCAGCCTCCTGCTCATTCCCCAGTGGGGACCCATCCCCCTGTCTGATGGCCCTGGGGCAGTGGCAGTGACCTTGGCTTTGGCTGTGAAATAAGGTGGCCCAAACCTGCCACAGCACCACAGCTCTAACCTTGCCCTTTCCCAAACAAGCAACGCAGCAGCCTTGAAGAACAACAATTTTTCACTCACGCACAAAGGACATTTATTTGTCTCTCTCACACGGTGTCTGTTTTCCATAAAGGCTTAACAGTTCATCTCTGAGAATAAAAGTCAAATCTATATGACAGTATAGTTCTTCACCTCTGTTACTGCCGTTATTTTCACACGTTAATTACAATACAGGACTTGATGACTGATTGATTTTGGGCTTGGCTTGAGAAAAATGTGACTTTAATTTTCTTCACACAATTACAATGATTAGCTTCTGCATTAAAGCCGCTATTTGACCGCCACACTGATTGCACACAACATATTTTAAGTCCTGTCCTCAAAGTGGAGTTTCTAGCTTTGCACATTGAGACTTATTTTCACTTTTTTGATGGAGGCTAACTGGTGTTTGTGTGCAGGGAATAATGAGGGAGGGCGAGCAGGATACCATGAGAGATTGTGGGAGGAAATGATTGAACCGTTTTATCCTCTGTGTTCGTGTGCATGCATTGCAATTTTCTTTTCTATCTTATTCTGAAATAAGGGATTTACTGTGGAAACATGAACTCATTTGGATATTTACTCTCTTCTCTCCATAGTCGTCGCATAGGGACGGCGCTCCAGAAGTGTTTGGGGTTAAAAGACTGTCAAGCTCCAGTGTGTGTGGAGTTGGTCACCAGGGATGGAATGAATTCCACAGGAACCAATTAGAGGAGGTTGTAGCTGGCATAGGATGAAAGATTTCTGGGGTGGCCAGTTTCCGCCTGACAACCTGTTTGCAATGTCTGTAGTTTTGTTAGCATGTGTCACTTTTGGGAATCTAATTTGCAAACTCTGCAGTTCATGTAGTTTATATTACCGTTTATTATTACAAAAATCTAACATTAAATCTGGTAAATTTTCAGTATTTGAGATCTTACAATGAAACGTTGGAGATCTGTCATTGAGAGAGCTTTCTCCTCAACATATAACAGACAAAAAGCCATGTTTTACAATATTCAAGAACATTTCTAAACAATTCCTCATTCCAGCTCCACCTTCTTATGTCATTGTAAATTGATTATCTTTAAATTTTCAAATTTTGGGCTGTTGGCTGCACAAAACGAGATATTTGAAGACAGCGTCTTGGACTTTAGCAAATTGCGATCAGTGTTTTTTTCACTATTTTCTGACATTTCATTAGGCAAACTGGTAATTGATTAATCAAGAAAAAAAATCTTCACATAATGACATCCTAGAAATAATAACAGCCTGAAATTCCATGAGCATTGATTTGAAAGCAACATGATGTGACATATAGTTTTACTTTTATTCGCTTTATTTGCAGCATATGTCAAGAGTTTTCTTTGACAGCAGTTAATTTAATCTTGATAGAGAAGTGTAGGTGACTCGGCAGCATTCATTTGAGTTTTCAGAGTCGCAGAGCAAAACATGCTGCCATCACTAAAGCAGGCAGGGGTAGATGAAAGCGGGGAGAGGTAGGGAGTGAAATAGATGGAGCATGTGCCGGTGGTCTCAAATGATCTCTGGGCCCCTCTGGCTCTGGAGGCTGGACCTTGAACCAGGAAGGAACATTCCATTCCAGTGCTGTGCCGTGACCTCCTGAACCCGACAGCTTTGTTTCGAGGGCAGCTTTTGATAGGCAGCAGGATGCAAAGCAACAGTGGCGGGCTGGCTTAGCTTGAAGAAGCACGTCTCTGGCGTTACAACATGCCGGAAAAGTGGTCCCCTGACCCCAGACTCATAATTCATCCCTGTAACGTGCACATTACCTAGTCTTAACATCAAATAAATGCACCGACATGGACATGTGCACACTCTGGCACAGGCTCATGGTCAGTGACTGTACATACCTGGACCTGCTGCTAGTAAAAAAAAAAAAACTGCAGCTAATGTGCAGTGTGCCTTCCTTCAACATATAGACATGTTACTGAGGCCTTTTTTCTCTCTCTCTGAAAATACGACTGAAACATTTAATTCAATTCCCACCTCAAGTGATGTTTTAGCAATTTTAGGATCCATCACATGAGATGTTTCAATTGGCCTTTTCTCAGTAGCTGCTCACGAGATGAGATGTGTTTATTTTATAATCATATAAAGAATTTGTATCATCCTTTCAGCTGGAGCCTTAAATCACATTTATGAATGTATCTCAGCTTTTTTTTCCCCATCTTTATAGAAGTGATTTCATGTCATGTGTTAGTAAGTCATAAGGTGGACTATTCCAGCGCCTAGGTGTGAAAAGATGAAACATGATGCTAGTGGCCCTCTTCATTTGCCAGCATAGGCATTATTTGTGAGTGGGAAGACAGTTTTAGAGGGTTAGCTGGCTGATGGCGGGCTGGAAGAGCCTCTGATATGTGCTTATGTCTGACAGCTTATTGTAGTGCTCCTCCCATTCACTGCAGGGAATAGACGAGATGAGAGCATGGCAGTCAAGACAGCCAGCACCACAGGCTGCCTGTGTGTTCTTTGTCAACCTCTGTGTTTTGAGGACAATGTTTTACATCATATCTAATAGCAGTGTACAAAGATATTGATATGTGAGTGAGGGACTGCTCGGAAACATCCCAGGTGTTGACTTTCAGTTAGGGAACAACATATCACAATACTGTAAGGTAAAAATAATCATTTAGTGGGAAAACACACTGATGTTTAATACTGAGCTCCCTCAAATGTTCAAAACAAGAATAGAATAGAGGGATAATTAATCAAATAGTCGTTTCACAGAAGGTGAATGGGAAACTATTTTGATAATTGATTGATTTGTAATTTTTCAAGCAAAAATGGCAAAACATTTCCTGGTTCCAGTGTGAGGATTTGCTACTCTCTTTGCCTTGTTTGATAGGAAACTGATTTTGAGAATTTTTGGGACTGTAGGTTGAACAAATCAAGAAATTTGAAAATGTCACTTTCTAACATTTTATAAACAAAGAGATTAACTGAGAAAATAATCAGCAGATTAATCTACAATGAAAATTAAGGTTGGTTGCAGCCCTAAGGTGGTCCGTGCAGACACCTGATAAAAAAAAAATATCTAAAGAAGAAGCGATAATCCTGAATAAGTGACAGGAATTGGATTTTCAGTAAAGAGTCACTATAGAAAGACAAATTCTATATTTTATTCCATCGTTCATAAACCCAAGCCTTCAGATTCTTTTTTCCATGGAAAAACTGTTTCTCTCAATTTATGTAAATCCAGAGCTGCTCTTTGTTTACTCACATCCTGAAAATGGTATTTCATTATCTGATAGAATGGATACACTGTCGCAACAAATAGGGGATCTGCACAGTCTTTGTTTGCACACACACACACTATAGGTAGAGGCAGAGACAAAGGGCTTTCATTTCTCACCCACTGTCTTGTAACACTAAGTGGTTATGACAGGGCCTGCACTTGCCTCTCCTCTCTGTCTTGTCTCTGCTCCTCTTCCTCCGTGGTTATTTTTCCTCGTGAATTGGTGTGAACTAGACTGCATGCAGTGGGCGTGGCAGAGGAATCGCACATGTGCATACAAAAGGAGCTGGGGGTTACTGACTCCATATTAGCATGAATTCATCAGGATTAGCCAGTTTGGAGGCACGGGGTGAAGGGGGGGGGGGGGGGGGGGTGACTGCAGTCAGCTGGCAGCCTGAAAGGAGGGAGGAAAACAAGACAGTGAAAAGAAAAGAATAGGAGGCAGACTTTTGAGTTTCCCTGCTGTCTCAACAAGAGCATGCGCTGGTGACAATGTCTCGACGAGGCGATGGCAATTTTCCATACATTAACAACTGCTGCTCTCTTTGTGATTATATTAAATGCTCAATGCTCTCAGAGGGCGGTTGTCACTATGGCTGCCCAGGAATTATTCTGTATTTATTGCTTCTTTTTTTTTTTTTTTCCAGCAAGTTTTCAGCATGTCTGTTTACATGTCCATGAACGTATGTCTGTGTTGCAGCCACAAGTACCTAAAGGCGTGCAGTTGTTGAGTGAAGTATCTCCCCACCTATCTTGTTGGTAATGATTGATGTAACAGCATCTCTCTCCCCCCAGTAATTCAGCTCATGTTTACAGAGCAGAGCATCTGGACTTTTGCTACTTCCTTTCTTCATCCTGTGTTTCGTCCAGTATGGGCCAAGGCCCAGACTTGTCCTCAGTAAGAAGATGATTTACCGAAAGACGCACTGTTAGATTTTTATGGTCTTTCCTTCCTCGTCAGCCATTCCCTGTGTCTTTGACATAATTGCTAGCTCCTCCTTTGCTGTGTTGTAGACCCATTGCCCCCCACGAACGCATCTCTGTTTGCCACACACGTGATGGCACTGTGTTGCCCGGGATTGTGATTAATGGCCACAATTCAGCCTGAAAAATTCCCTTGAGTGGGTGCCAGTTGGCTTACGCAGAGAAGAAACTCATTACTGCTGTCAGTTGAGCTGATGGAGCAGGGGAGGACTGTGAGAGGCTGTGCCGGGTGTCTGTGTGTGTGTGCGTGCATGTGAGGGAGAGAGAGAAACTCATTCTTGTGCATGTCAGTATGTGCATGCATGTCTGTCCACCTTTGCCGTATATAAGCCATCACGCGTGAATAAGTGTGCCCACGTGTTTTAAGCGGAGAGTAAAAGTGACAGTGTGTCCCAGGGCTCGTATCCAAGTAACATGGATAATTTCTCAGAAATGAATGAGCCTGATTCTTTCAGCACCCTGCACACACAGACAATCCAACTTAAGCTTTTTAATGAATAACCTGTGCCCCCCCATGCTGCTTTATGACCACAGTCATTCTCCCTCGCTGTGTGTCACATACTGTATGTTTGGAACATATGGATTCTTGTTTGTCTATTACTGCACATTCCCATCCTCCATTCACAGATAAACTCTTATCTCAGGCAAGGTAAATATGGCAGGTAGCGAGAATATTACTCTTACTTATTAGTCCTATGTTACAGCCAATTCTTTTTAAATTAACGGAAAGGTTTTCATTTTAAACACCATAATTGCCTGTCTATTCCTATTAAAGATTATGTGGCAGTGAGAACGTGAAGCTAGAAGGAGGATGAAAATCAGGAAAGAGGAAAGGCAGAGGAGAAAGCAGTCTAAAATGAGGTTAGGCCTGCATAATATGGATAAGCATAGATGTGTGCCATTCACTGAGAGATTGCTATCTACATTCACTGACACTACAAATGCTGCCAAGATGAAGATTTAGGAACATTCATATATACATTTGGGAATCAGCTCCATATGTGACTCAGGCTTCTGCTTTGCTGCGTGTAGTTCGAAGAGACTGGACCAGAGCTACCAGAGAAGTTATTTTCGTTAATCCATGTTTTTTTGTAAAATGCATATAATATATGAATTGTGAATGTATGCTTTATATTACAACATATTACAACAATATTAGCAAATGTGTTTTCTTACTCTTTGTCATGCAAACATTATGTCCAGCTATTTTACACCATTGTGGGGTAAATGCAGGAATTGGGCAGCCTAGCTAAAACCACACAGATGAACGTTTTGCAAATAATAATGATAGCTGTGCTGTTATATTGTTGTTCTTGTAAAACTGTTGCACATACAGTATGTTTAACATTCGAGAGGTGGAGGGACCTTCAGACTTTGAATGACTTGATGCAGAGTTGTTATTGCATTGCATTATTGTTACTTCTTGGAAAAGTAAGCAACCAGTAGTCAGTTTATAGATAAACTTAGCCATATTAGTTAGCTAGCTAATGGTTGTTGTTGTTGTTGTTGATACAACACAGCTAGCTAGCTTGTTTGTCAGTTTATACAGGAATTCAAAAAAGATGAATATAAATATATGTGTGTATGTGTATACACATAGACAAAGAGCAATATATATATATATATATATATATATATATATATATATATATATATATATATATATATATATATACATACATACAGCTGCTACAAATCTTACTAAAAGCCCATATTTTATTAAAAAGTTAAAGGAAATCAGTTAATGTTGAATTCCTTCAATCATTTTGAACAGTAAAATGAGCCGAAGCCCTAGTCTTGGGATTTGCATTAAATGGACAGTTTGAGATTTCATATGTGCAGTTGTCACTCTGCTCTGTTGATGGATTTGTTTATGTGAATTTTTGACAGGATTGCATTTTTGGAGGCTGTGATGTGAGGATTTGGAAATCACTAGGGACACTAAGACACAGATGAATGCCCAGTGGGAACCACGCAGCTGAGGCACAGTGGACCTCCCACTTACAACTACCAGGGGCTTCTGTGTGTATGTGTGTGTGTGTGTGTGTGTGTGTGATGGAGTAACGAACGGGTGAGATTTACACAGCCATTTCAGCCATTTGGGGAGCACAGTTTTCAGGGTGCTATGAGATGCAGTGGAGCGCATGGGCCGGTCCCGCCCTGCGTCTTTCAGATGTCCCGTGGGAGTGCCAGATGTGGGGTCATCCATCTACCCCTGGTTCAGACCAGCCCCCCTCCAAGTCACTGTCAGATGCACCCTCTCAGAAAGGGGACATACACACAGAGGGAGACACACACACACACACACACACACACACACACACACACACACACACACACACACACACACACAAAGGTATATTAATCTCTGAAATTTCTGTAGACATTTACAGCAGCGATGTATGATCAAGAAACAGCAGCACAAAGGAAAGACTTTTCTGGAGAGATTCATCCTTGCCTCCTCAAAGTGGCCTCCCAACCCAACAGTTGTCCTCTAATGAGGGGGAAGTAATGAGCGTTAGACTGAGGAGAATTGTGATGCCAAATGTCCGTCCAGGTTGTTATTCAGAACCACTGCTGTCTGCGGGCCTCACTTATTTCTGACTTCACAAAACAGGAGGCGGGGACAAGCCAAAGAAGAATTTAATGGCATTTCCATTTGAATATAAATGTTATTTTACCCCAGATGTCTCTGAACGTTTTAAAATATTTCACTCTCTCCAACACCAAGAAACAAGACAGGGACAAAGCCGGTGTAGGTTTTTGCTTTTTGTGCAGTGTACAGTGAATGAGCTGAATGAGAGGCTGTACATAATTCGTGTGGATATGAGCTTGTATATTCTTGTAGGATGGTGGGAGAGGCATCTCATTTTAATTCTCAAGTAGGCAGTTGCATGCTGAGGTATTGGTGATATTAATTAGATATGTGGCCTCTGGGCAAGTGGAGAATGGCATTGTGAAGACACAGCCTCTTCCCAGCAGCAATAAGGTGTGAAAAAGGAGAGTGTCAACATCTTTTCTTAAGGTTCATTACTCTTGACAATAAATGCTTGTAGACTGATGTTTTGGGGGGAAAAAAAGAAACATGATCTTGGAATTGACTGAAAATACCAAGCACATATAAAGAGGAGATGTAAATTACCCCTCTTGTTCTGTCTTGTCTTGGTGACACTGTGTGAATGTGTGAAGAGTGCACGTGCGAGTAAATTAGGTGAATTTCTTCCTCTTCAGCTAAATAATTTTGAGCACAGAGCCTTAAGGAAAGCTTATAGCTCCCCGAAATGCTCAAGAGAAAAAAAATTCATTACTATCAGCTACCTAGCAAGTTAAAAAGAGGAGAAAAGGTGGGAAATCAGCAGCCTTCAGAGAGGCTGCATCCCGACCCACTTAATCTCAGCTTCTGTTCTAGGGGCTTTCAGTTCTTTATGTGTTTTGCCATGAGAGGTTTCTTTCATCAGTTTTTGTGAAAAGCGGAATATGTTTTCTGTCTGAATTCTCAGCTAAATGATTTCTGATACAGAATTGAACAGAAAAACTTGAGCCGAGACGGTAATTGTGTACGTTTTCAACAACAGCAACAACTACAGCTCCGATGAGCCATAGACGAGGAAAAGATTCTCAAATTCTCTCCAATGAAGAAATTAAGTTAGTATCATTATTCAGCTTTATATAAAGAAACCCTCTATTTCAGCCATGACAAGGGGATCTGTCTGGGGACACCGCACATGCAATGCTCTTAATAAGGTGGTAATTTAGCAGAGGGACAAACAAAGGAGGGGGGCAAGTTAAGAGGAGATTGAATTCTTTTGAGTAGAGGATTCCAGGCTCCAGTTATAGGAGAGTACCTCTTTGTCTCTCTGTTTTTCATGTCTGTCTTTCTTTTTTCAACCAGAGCAGAAGCAGAATTTCATCCCCAGTGTCCAACCAGGAAACAGAAATAGAAAACTGTAGGCTGCATATTGATTTAAGAGAGGTATTGTTTTCTTAAACCTAATAACTTTCAGGCAGTAGCTGTACAGAATATCAAGATGATAAGAACAAACAAACTCACACCTGTCCTTTGCCCTCTTCTTCCACCAGCCAGGCAGGTCTCTCTCCTGCATCAAACTTTTAGATGATCAGGATGGAAAACATCATTGCGACCGGGGCTCTGTGTGTTTGTCAGTGTAGAGGTGCCTGTGGGTGTGTCTGAGACGATGCACAAGATAAAGCCCCATGAGATGCCGGATGGTGCTGTGGTGGGATGAGTGTGCATAACAAAAAAGAAGCGTGGGCCCACCTGCATGTTGAAGAGAAAGACATCCGTGTTGTAGAGTAAACTAGATTGTGTGATGGGCAGCGTGGAAAACACACACACATCAGAGTAAGTCTCGGTGAAGTCTTTGAGCCCGTTGGAGCCGTCTCTCTGATTATCATGAGAGATTGTTTGAAGTTGTTTAATGAGTATGCAGTTTTACGCCCAGTTAGTCCTTAAATGATACAAAAGACCCGCTCTTTTTGTTCCCGCACATCAAATCCCTTCTTTGTTGCTTGTGAGACTTTGCATGCACAAACAAATCTTTTAAACACTTATTAATTTTTTAAATTAAAAAACGGAAACAGTATCAACAAGTTTGCCACACTAGCAGTTAATTTCAAAATCAGATGCTACTTTTCATGGCACTGGTTGGTTATCTTAACCCTCCTTTCTCTTTTGTCCTCCCCAAGCTCGCTCACTCTCTCTTTTCTCTCTCGCGCTTGTGTCTAATCTTACCCCAGCCATGACTGGGAATCATTTAAATAATCCTTTAATTTTCAGCATCTGTTGTCCTTTAATGGGTCTCTCTTTAATTAGGGTCTGCGTGTTGAAGTGAGTGTAGGAGGCTTAGTGTGGAGATTTGGGGCGGTCCAAGGGAGAAGGGGCTGGGGGGTGCTGGAGTGGGAGGAGCAGAGGCCGGACGATGGGGTGTGGTGGTGGAGGGGGGAGCTAGAGGTGGCGCAGTAGCTAGTGGTGTGACAGAGGCACAGGCACAGAGCAGGGCACCAAGGGAGGCCCAGGCTTTGTCCCTGGGGTGGAGAGGTTAGAAGGGGTGGGGAAAAAAAATAACTAGACAGTAAGCAATGTGCCTTTCCCATCATGCTGTGTTTGTGCAACAAAAAGCTTTTATTTTCTTACTTATATTACTTTGCTGCTAATAGCTCATACATTAATATTTACACTGATATAATTTACACTGCCTGATAATGCTGTTTTAGTATTCAGCACTGGCTACCTTGACTGGCAATGTAATAGTGTTTGCCACCAAAGGGTTAACAGTAACAGTATAAAAAATAAGAATAAGATAAGATTTTTTTCTTATGTAATGAGATGAAATAAGAAATAAAAAAAATTGCTTTGCCACATTTACCGTTTGTAAAGAATATTCAAAAACCCTCATGATATTGCACAATCCAGAATAGGGCTGGAACTAATGATTGTTTTCATAATCATTTAATCTTTATGTTATTTTCTCTCATTTAAGTGCCAGAAAACATAAATTAAAAAATTAGAAAAAGAATTCCCCAAAGACCAAGCTGAAATAATCAAATGGCTCTTTTGTCCAAACAAATGCTCAAAACCTGAAGAGATTTATTTTCATATCATACAAGACAAGAAGAAAACCAGCAGTGAATTTTAGTCGTTTTTGCTGTGACTTAAATGATAAGTCGCTTGATGATTAATTTTACATCGGTCGACATTCAATAGTCAATTCATTGAGTAATGCTTTCAGGTCTGATCCTGACAACTTTATGGTAATGCAGCCCCAAAAATTAGAACAAGGTCTAAATTTTACAAACTGCACTGCATTGTCATCATCAGCAGATTGAGTTTGCTCACTTGACCTCTCATCTCTACAACAGTAGTGCTAATTATAGAACTGTTATGTCGGATTGCATTAAAATGTACATGGGTCTCTGTGTTTGTGGTCACTCAGCGTGTCTTCTGTTAATTTCCTTGGTTAATCGAAGAAGAAAAGTTAAGCATTTTTGTCACTGATAACTATTGTAGCATTGCTGCTCCTTCCACCTCCTACTGGGAGCCTTAATAGCAGCCATCAATCTCACTATATTCAACTTAGTGCACACACACTCCAGAGTATTGATCAACCCCAACAGACTTAAGGACAATCACACCACTGGAAAGTCCAATGCAAAAAAGCTTGGAGCATGAGCAAAAGAGGTAATTAAATTCTAGTCAAAATGGTTTTGTAATGTGAGAGGGGAAATTCACTGAAGTAAGAAAATCTGTCATGTTCAGCTGTGAATATAAGAGGTCAAATCACCAGAGGCAGGTAAAGGAAAGGCCATAAAATCATGAACATAATAGGTCAGTAAATAAAGTGGACAGAATGTATTTTTTCTTATCCTAACATTTGACTTTGACTCACGCTATGCAGTCAGTCCCTTCTCGACATCCTCTCTCTGCATTTGGAGCACTAACTTTTATTGATGTTTTAAAAACAATACAGCAGAGGTGATCATTTAGCTGTGCTAGCGGCATGGCCGTGGAGGTGGCAGTGGAGGTTGGTGGGTTGGTTGGCTAATGACATTCCCATGAGCCTAGGCTGGAGTTTATGTTTCACAGAGCCAGTGGAACCGCTATAGAATCTTTGCTGCTGTATCACACACTTATTGATCAGTTTTATTGAAGCTTGCAAAAACCAAAGGCAAAGAATTCCTTTCTTAGTTGCACTGAAATAGACAATCCATGCCCACAATATGTAAAGGCAAAGTTTACACTGGACCACCACATGTGCCTGTTGGTAAAGAAGCAATACAGATCATATGCCAGATACAACAGAAAAGTGCAAGATATCACAGGATATGTATTTCTCACTGAAGCTTAACTGCTAGACAACTAACAAGAAAACATGAGTCTGAGGTCCTATTGTATAAATCATATTGCAGGTTGGAGAGCTTTTAATTTAAACCGGGCCCGAGCGGCAGATGTGCAGCTCAACTGATGCTTTTGCTCATGCAGGTACCGACACAGAAAGGTGTTGATTTTCCAAAGCATTACAGGAGAACGAGTGTGTGTCAGAAGAAGACAGAGGTTAGCACGTGCAGCCCTTCATTTCGTAGGTGATAAGCATCACGCACCACGGACCTGCAGATTGATCACAGGAGTGCCAAGGCTTGGGCACAGGGTGCTGAAGGGGGGGGGGGGTAGTGCGGCAGGCAGCCAATAAAATATCACCTCTGCATTAGAATGCCATCTCTAGGGTCCCAGCACAGTGCCTGCTATTTCAGGGATGCCTATTTAAAGGCTGTTGAAGTGTGGGCTCTCCATGCTGGAATAGCACTGTACACCATCTCCATTATTTATGTGCCTCATCTCTATTTTACTGGTTTACCACGGTGGGGGTTGGGTGGGTACAGCCGTCATCACCCTTGCTCGAGCAACATGTGCTTAATGATGCCACTGGCTTGAGAGGACTCAAGGGGGGGGGGGGTGCAGCAATGAAGAGCCAAGCAAACGGTTGAAGTGTATAGTGGACAGTTGGGAGGAGAGCCTGGAGGCAAGGGTGAATGTGCGAGAGGGAGGGTGATGACATTATAACATGGGGGTTCACTGAAGCTTTACTCCATAGCTGCAGGTTTGAATGCTGCTGTAGGATCTCTGTCCCTCTGCTGGCATCATTACCTCTGTCATATCAATGAATCATCCCGAGCACAGGAAGAAAAACATTCACATGACCACAGGACTGTAAAAAAAAAACATGGAAGTGTCTCAACAGATTGACTGATTTGGTCACTGCAGTAGGAGCTGTCACATAAAACAGCACAGTTTGGGACTTTAATCACCTTGTTAATTACTCTCTGTTGGGTTTGTGTGTGTCTGTGTTTAACTGAGCAGTAAAGAATTGGATCATTACTCTGGAGCCATTAGGCAAAAAAATAGTTCAGTGAGGGGTCATTCAGATAAAATCACCATTTAATCTACATTTCTTCATTAGATACAGTTTCCCACATGAAAAAGGAGAGAAAAAATCGACATGTTTAAATTCCTGTTGACCAGCAGTGTTGAATTGAAGGATGGGGAAATTCATCAATATTGACTGCCCTTTGAGCTTGTCACGGGCCCTCAAATCCAATAATCAGTATTAGTACATCTGCACTTGCATTCATATTTCATCCTTTGTGTGTCTTTGTGAGATTCCAGGAAGGATAAGGATATAAAATTTCGACCTTTAAAATGACCTTTTACATATAATAATTTAATTTCTTCCTGGTTCTGACTCCTTATGGAACTGTTTAGTTGCAAATTGTGAAGCACACAGCAGGACAGTGCCAGTCACTTGTTGGCTATTATTAGACGACCAGAGTTTTGACAACACCTGATTTACAGCTTAGCAACCCGTCTAAATCACCACGCTTCACATTTCCTGTCTATGACCTTCATTCATATTACACCCTCACTCATTCTTCTTTTGTGGTTGTCACAGAGGAACCGTCAAACATATGTTCAAGGAACAATCTCCTCCCTGTGCACTTGTGTATGGATTTCTTTTTAGTATGCACCCCAACCAGTCTCTGCCTTATTGCAGTAATTAGACCTGCTCCATTTAAGCCAGCAGCATCATGCTGGCAGTGGACAGTCCTTAATCATGTGCGAGTGTCTGTCAACACCTAGCAAAGCAAGAGTGAAAAACAATGGCGTTACAGGTCTGTTGCTGCTGGGTGTTGGGATGAGCGAGAGCGTCTCAGTGCCTCGTGTGTGTGTGTGTCTCTGTTTTCCTACAGTGGTAAGGCCGATCGATACAGTGGTGTGTTTCTGTTGAAGCAGCTCTTCGAGTTTGTTTATATGTATATGCTGCAGCTGAACTCTATCACTTTAGATTGACTCTGCCACCTCTCCAACAACATCAGGCACATGCACAGTGAAGATTGCGAATGGCTGTTTTTCTTTACATCCCGCACAAACAGTTAACATGTTTGTTGTGTATGTTCTGTATGTGTTTATATGTATATTTATGTATATGTTTATATGTATGTAACCCTGGTGTGATTTCTTTATTTATTTTTTTTTATCTAGTTGTGTCTGATTGAGCGAGTTTGTCGATAGTGTGGGGTGTGGGCCTCTTAGAGAAACCATGTTTTATGCATGAGGGCCAAGGGTGGGGCCCGTTAGAGGGGCGGTGTCGGCGGACACACACAACAGCCAGATCAGTGGACACCATGACTACTTGGCAAAGATGCACAAGAAAGCTCCTATAGGCACTGGCCCTCTTGTGTGTGTGTGTGTGTGTCTGTGTGTGTGTGTGTGTGTGTGTGTGTGTCTGTGTGTGTGTGTGTGTGTGTCTTAATTTGAGGCTGTATTCCAAGGCAGTGAGCTTCTTTGGTCACATTAGTCACTCTGAGCTCTATTGTGTTCTGAAGGATTTCTTGCTGTTTCACTACACCTAACCTTTCTGTATCAGCAGTGGCAGGGCCTTCAGGACATTAATTCAATGCTGCACTCTGCCAGTCTCTGCCCCGATCTCTATATTACAGCAGGCCAAAGCAGAAAGTGTTGCCGATTGCTTTTGTCAACACTCTGTCTTGGAAAGAAGTGAGAACCCATAAAAAGTGTTCTTACGAGCCAATATTCTGTCATAGGATATATACAATAATTTGATACTTCTACTACAAGTTTGCAATGACTTTTGGTGTTTTACAGCTTTAATAAATTTAAATGAAAGAGAAGAATGTTTTAGGGGCTTGCAGTTCACTGTAGTAAAAGGAAACGCATATTATCTTAAGAACATGTAAAAAGCTGTATATCTACCATTATAGTGGTTCAGTGATAAAATATTACTGATGTTCTCTGTGACGTTTGAGCAATCTATGCTTCACAGTGAAGTTGGCCTCAAACATTTTATGGCTAGAAGGTTGTGAGTCCCAGGTGGAAAAAATGCAGTTGGGCCCTTGACATAGGCACTTAAGCTGAATTACCTCAGTAACATGCACAGCTGTTTAAGTGTGGCCTTGTAGTAGAGAGGCAAAATGAAAAAAATAAATACACATGAGCCTGAGAAATCTGTCAGGCTGAGTAACAGTCAGATTTTCTACACTGTTTTTTTTTTTTTTTTTTATCTTGACGAAACAATGGAAATGGTGAACGTGCAATCTCTTGTCACAGAGAACTCATAGCTTATGGAGAGTGAAGTCACTACTGGAAGAATACTAAATTAGCATGTTTAAATTTTCATCAGAGCTCCATACATTCATTCAGAGATCTAAGGTCAAGCCGTGTCGGAGAATGACAGATTTCTCATTAAGCTCTGAAATGGAATAATCACAGCGTTAGACCACTGATGCAGCCACAGTGGTCTAAAGTACCCCACTCTATATCAAGTATCTCTCTCACCCTCATGCTCACTCTCACTCTCTGTGTCTCGCTCTCAATCTCTTGTCCATTAAAAAAAAGAATGTTTGTAGTTTAGGTTTTTATTTCAATGCAGATATTTGTAACACTGCACCGTCTCAACAGTGTAAAATAAACATGAATGACATGTCAGTATAAATGATTCAAAGCAGGAATCGCAGATAAGTCGGTAAACAAATAAAAAAAATATAATAAAATAGATAAATACTATCCACTGTGCAAGATAAAGACAATCGTGTGTTTCTTGGGACCAATGATACACACAAACACACTGAACATAAGAAGCAGAGGAAGCAAAAGACATGAATGGAAGAACAAATGAACAATAACCAGACGTGTTCTAGGCATAAATAAGCCTCCTGAGTAGCGCTGCTAACTACTTACTCATCCTGTAAGTAATGAATTAATGCAGGCTACAGGTTGGGAAGAGCAGGAGGGTATGAAATAATAAAGAGTCCGTCCCTCTTGTTATGCTAACTGTGTTCAGATAAGTCCCCTTCGTCCAAGTTAATTATGGTTGACATTTAAATGAGTATACTTGTGTTGAAGAAGGTGGGAGAACTGTGGAAGCAGAGGGCCTCTCACTAATTGAGTTTGTCGCTGGCTCCACCTTCGATACCGCCTTTGTTCTGTGGGGAGTAGACATGTGAGGTGCAGCTGAATGAGGCTCTCTGTAGGGATATATTGATACTGGTTTAGCTATATGGTGATGTGTTTGTGTGTGTATGTGTTGTCCTTGTCGTTGTTGACATGAATTTTTAAAAATGTGCCTGACCTACATGCTAAATGTTAACATATGGCAGGAAATCCATATGCGGGCCCTGTACTTTACATATGTATGACGAGATCACCTTCAGCAACTGATGACTGTGGCTCATGTACAACTACTGTACATCTGCTGTGTCCTCTCTTGAACAGAACGCACCCTTTGAACTGTTTGTGTGGCACAACAGAAATAGCAGATATGTTCCGTGGGATGTTATTTGAGGAACTAAGTAAGACTTTCAAAATAAATGTGGGTTTGAAAACAACACTGCATTAATCAGATATTCCTATGGAAAGAAAGGCTACAGTGGATCAGACTTTTGAACCCCACTGTATATAGTACATATACACGTATACAGTGGTTTTCTTTGTCAGAAATATACTCTAAATCTCCCAGTTGTCTTCTGTGACCAAGTAACCAAAGTCTTAAAATGCTATGACCTTCATATCCCTGGTGGTTCAGCCCCACTGTCAGTGGTGTCCAGAGTAGATTACTGCACTTGTGTTCTCTATTAAATGTAGTGAAAGAGAACATCACTGGCATCTCTGTAATTTTCACAGCAATTTATTTTGAGGAAAATCACAGCAGTAACACAACAGTTAATACCATCCCTACACTGTGATGGCCACTAATCAGAAATCTCCTTGTACAGGTTGTGTGCAGGTTTTTGAAGGCTTTACTTTGGTGGTCATCATTTGATTGGTATTAGTATTATTCCCACTCATTTTCATTACTCATAAACACAGTGATGTGGCGAGTAAAGATATCAGTGTTCACTTTATGTTGAGCACTGTTATAAAACCCTGCTTGTGTCCATAAATTCAACAATTCTACATTGCGTGCGCTTAGTCTTTTTTTTTTTTCTCAAGTCTGTATTCACACCCTGTGAATCATCATCCCTTGTCATGAGTTTTCTCCATAATATGTGTTAATGAATAAATTCACGTGACACTGGCATGTCACACAGTGTTGCTGTGAGGCTATTTTCCCTGCTGACATAATGCCTAGATGTTACCAGATAACGTGAACTTGTCAGGAGAATTGTATAGAAACCATACAGAAATAGTTCTTTGATGTAAGCAAGCAGGCTCGTTGCTCTGTAGCTGTGTTGTGATGTCATGGCCTAATGTCCCCCCTCTCCCTCCCTCTACAGCCATGGCAGACTTCCATGTCCAACCAGAGTCGGTGCATGCCGAGGAGTCTGGTGTGGCTAGATTCCAGTGCCAGATCCATGGCCTGCCAGAGCCTGTCATCAGCTGGGAAAAAGACAGCCGTCCGGTGGACACCAAGGACGAGAGGTAGGACCAAACCACAGCACGAGCTGACACTTATTAGAAATGTCAGCACTTTATAGGTCATTTACCAGGTCTCATCGCGTTTGTCTCCTTCGGTCTGATGTCTCGTTTTCTGTCTCGTAGGTACACTCTGCTGCCTACAGGTGTTCTGCAGATTACTGGAGTGCGTGACGAGGACAGCGGAAAGTTCTGCTGTGTGGCCCATAACAGTGCAGGAGTGAAACACAGCACTGAAGCACTCCTCACCGTTTCAGGTTGTTACACTTAATGAATTTCACATCTACATACCATGTGCAGACTTTGTTTTTTGTCACATGGAAGCAAGCATGCACACCTTCATTGTAGATTAACTTTTGAGTCCGTGTTGTGTGCTGATCTTTTGTTCCCTCCATCAGTGCTTGAATAGAACCACTGCATTCTCCTCTGTTTATCTGCCCAGCATATTTCCAAACCTATTGTTCCTCTGTCTGATCTAAGAGATACAGCATATTGAGCTAATGCACTCTAGAGAAATCCAATTAAAGGATGCCATCCATCATGCTCATTCCCATCTTATGCTCCCCTCTCCCTTTTTCTTCCAGGCTCCCAGTCATCTGTTTACAAAGAGCCTATGATCCTGGTCGGTCCAGAAAATCTCACCCTCACTGTTCACCAAACTGCCATCTTGGAGTGTGTTGCTACCGGATACCCTCGGCCCATCGTGTCTTGGAGCAGACTAGGTGAGAAAATTTCCTAATTAGGTCAAAGTCAAGGCCTGAGAAGGTGCATATATGTAGTTTGTTTTCTTTTTCATTTCCTGAATGTGTGAAGAATTGTGTGTCACAGAGACCAGGTACAATCACAGTGTGCATTCATACGTGTGAAAGTGTTTCCTGTGGGCCGTATCTGTGTCCTCGTACGTTTTTATGTTCTTTGCATCACATCTTTGATCTGGCCTGCATTGCGTAATGCATGTGTGCACAGAATACACTTGATACAGTAGAGCATCTATTGTGTATACATGAGGCAATGGGATTCAACATTAGGCCTTAGGGCTAAACATTATGTTCAAATCTCTGTTGATAAATGCATGCTTCATGTCCTCATGAAGTTGAACCTCCTTTCGAAGCACTGGAGAGCCTCTGAGTAATTGCTATGAGGTGCTGAGACAGATGCGATTAGTTTCTCCCTCCCGTCTTGTGCCTTTTTTCTTGACTATCACTCAAAGTCTGTCGTGACCAATTTTTCAATCTGCTATCTGTTTTCTTTACCTATTATCCAATCTGATTTGCTGTTCCAAATGTAAATTGCTCCCCTTCCCAAACAGTTTGGGCATAATCAGATTGAGGGTATTGCCTTACACAATATCGCTAGACTGAAATGCTAACACGATGGGATTTGTATGTATTAGATTACAGCAGGGGAGGCTGGGATAAGCTGCATAATGAATCTGATAGTTTCACATCCGTCACTCCTTAATGCTAGAGTTTGTTTGCTGCTATTCATTGCACAGCTCCACAGCTTGCAAGTGTGTTCTCTTTCTTTTGTGACACTAAGTTAATTAGTGCCTGACGGAGAGAAACTGATGGAGGGGGCAAGAGTGAGAGAGAAAGAGATATAGTAGAAAAAGGCACGAAAAGAACAAGGCTGCTTTTGTTGAGACAAAAGCTCGCTGGACTGTTACTTCTCAGTCCAGTGCGTCTGTTAGTGATAATGGAAAAATGCAGAAAGGGCAATAAGACACTTCATAATGACAAGCACAGACCAAAACCACTTGGTAAGCATTTTGGAGTGATTTATTTCATCTCAATAATTTGTCATGATTAATTACAAACATTGTCCTCTCCATCATCACAAGATTACATCTTGTCTAAATGAAGCTGCAAGGTTTCGGTTTGGCTTCAGTGCACAGGCTTCCCGTTAAGTTTTTAACTGACTGTGAGATTCCTCTGATTAATTGTGATGGATCTAATGGCGGGTTAGTGATTTTCTTTTTCTTTTTTTACTTCCCCCAGAAAGCTGTGAGAGACGTAAGGTCTTTAAAAAATCATCCATTTAGAAAAATCTCGAAGGGAGTGTGTGTTCATATGAACATATGTGATTAAAGGGCATCTTAAAACTCATTAGCGTTACAATGATTTTATTGCCTGATAATGTTTTTATTGTCTGTCTCATCGTCAATCACTTTATTTCTATATATATATATATTTTTTTTTTTACGTTGCTGTGTTTTATATAATTTTGACACATTCAGTAGATATGAAAGCACATCTAAAAATACCCTGCTGACTAGTGACCATATGGTTTGTATTTCTGGCTGAAGTTCCTGCCTGTGCATGTGTCCAGCATGGTGCCCATCTCCCTGACTCCCTGCCTCGCCTTTTAACACATCAAATCTGGACCGTGCAGGCTGGCAGGCTGCAGGTGGAAGTAATAGATGGGATTAAAATGCCCCCTTGGCCCCATAGCTAATATCAGAGACAGACTGAAGTCATTGTTGGGGTTGAGGCTCTAGATAGGGAGCACAGGAAAGTGTGAGCTTATCATGTAAGTACAGTTAGAGCAGAGAGGAGGCAGCTATGGATTGTGTAAGTAGATACGAGATTAGAAGTTGCAGTTATAGTTGCTCGTCCACCAGCTCAACCATCTCCTGTGTAACCGTTTAAAAGCGAGTGTACCGTTTTCCAGGGCTTTGTCAGACAAAGGCACGAAGAAAAAGGTTAAAAAATAGTGGAAGGTGAAAGCTTTAATTAACAGACCATCCATTAGAGATGCTGTACTTACAGTAAAAAAAATCATTCATTGTAAAACATTGGAAAACCTGATCTTTCTAAATATACAATACTGTCCCAACCATCACAAGCTCCCATTAAAGATGACTAATTACAGCACGTAAGGTGCTCACACAGCAAACACAAACCCCGTGACCTTCCTCTCTTTCTTACCTCTATGTCTGTTGTTGTGGCAGCTTCATCACAAGACATTACAGTTCTCACACACTTCACTGTGAAGGCTGCATCCTTGACCTCTGGGACGGCCAGAAATAGCACTGCCTCTGTCAGCTTGTGGCCGTAAATGTGCAATATATTTAATTAGTCTTTCTTGCTGGCAATTTAAGCCCACTTTGATCTTTACAGTAGTGCACACACCCCCGTTCACCCCATCTAACATGAACACATGCTGTACATGTGCACAGCCTGTCCTTTTTTTTTTTTTTTTTTTTTTTTTTGGCTGTTTTATTATATTAATTATTTCCCTTTATCCTTCTCAACTGCTCTCTCTCCTTTCCCTGACTAGACGGCCGTCCCATCGGTGTGGAGGGAATCCAGGTGCTCGGCACAGGGAATCTGATGATCTCAGACGTTGGTGTGCAGCACTCAGGGGTCTATGTGTGTGCTGCCAACAAACCAGGGACCCGTGTTCGTAGGACTGCTCAGGGACGTTTGGTGGTCCAAGGTGAGTTCTGGATATAAGTAATGTGCCATTTTCCTAAAGATTGGGTGGTAGTTGGTGGAGGAAAAACACAAAGCACATAAAAACAGCTGTGGTCAGGTGATAAGGTAAAGCTTGTCATTTCTGTGGGTGGACCTCTGTGCAGGCAACCCGAGTACCATGTGATAACCTCACCAGCCAGCACTTTGAGTTGTGTTTGTGTGAATGCACAACTCAGCTGGAGGCGGCTCTGCCTGTAGTTGAACCAGTGTCTCTGCCACTGAATAACTTCATGTGGGTGGACTTGAAATAATTCTGGTGTTGCAAATCTGTCAGATTTATCGTAAAGTTTTTGCATGATTTTAATCCAAATGTCAAGAAAAGTATGCCATACCATTGTTGATTGATTTTCTGCCTGCCAAGCAGCAGTCCAAATGTTTGTTTCTGGTGAGTATCAGGTTGATACTAGGAAGCACTTCTTTATGCCTCCACCAAGACCACAAAAATATCTCTGCTTGTTATTTCAGTAATAAAGGTCCATGGTTGCACTTCTGTCATAATACACTGCATTTAGCTGAGCTTTCAACCACAGATCATCGTGAACAACAGCCAGTGATCCCCACACAGATGAGGACAACTAACAACTAGCTAACCAATCACAGAATCATGATGAAATCCTCAACAATGGCAGCCACGTGGAGGCTGAAATATAAATGATCAAATGAATTCATTAACACCATCCCTCAAGCTTTCAATATTGGCTAACAACAGCATGGAACGAAACAAATCAACAACCTTACATCAAGAAGAAATCTGTAGTACAATTACCAGGGTTGGTCATTTAGCACAGACGAGATAAGACAAGACATGAGAGGCAAATTGCTTTTTAGAGACAGGATGAACAAAAATACAATAGCTTTTAGTTTGGAGGCACTGGGCATAGTGTCCACAGGGATACTTGTGATTAGAGATGGGGCTCAAAAGAGTCAATTAGGAGACGGTTTGTAGACCACCAAATCATCCTGTTTAAAACACAAATCCAAGCAATTCTATAAATGTATCCCCCAGAGATTAATCAGATGATAAGAATGGTGAATGGTTGTGCAGGTTTTCCAAATGAGAGAAATGGACTTTCCAGACTGCATTGAATCATCTTTGTGCAAGCACCACAAAGTCAACAATATCCTCACCTCAAAATCTTCTCTTTCATGCCCACGGATTGTTGGATGTTTTCAACAGCTTGAAAAATTCATTTTCAACATTAGGGTATTTTTATCTGCCTCTTTGTGTTAGTTATGAGTCTTTTCCCCTCTCTGATGACACACACCCAATAAAAAACAGCCCCCCCCCCCCCCAAAAAAAAAAAAATCCTGCTTTCTGTCATCAAGATTAGCAATAAATTGCAGGTTTTGATCTTTAGAGCACGTTTGAGTTCAGTCTCACAGGACAAGAATATGCAAATTAAAAATATTATCAATAAAACGTAACAAACAGACTTTTTGGAAATACATCTGCATAATTTGGTTCAAACGTCCAGCCCTTTAAAGTACTCTTTAATTTTTTTCAAAGCACAATAGCTGAGAACACCTACCTGTACCTGACAAACTTTGTATAATATGTGGATGGCTTTGTGGGAGGGTTACAATAAATAAAATATCCTCAAAAATTTCTCTCTGGTGGTAAATCCTACAACCAGACACCTTTTGTAAGGTGTGATTGTAGTGAGACTTTCCGTGTCAAAATAAGGCAAAGTAGTATTTAAGAGCAACTCAGGTACAGACCATATGCTTTAGTGAATCTCTAATATAAGAGAGTAGGATATCTTAATATTGAAGATTAGGTTCGGCAAAACAGAAAGAAATACCATTAATAAATAAAGTAATGTTCATCCTTTATATTAATGACATGTATAGTTAATGGACTATAACATCCAAAACTGGTGTGGTCTTTCTAGGTTAGAGAGACGGATGGTGCTGACCAATGGGATGATGCCAGGTGTGGGTGGCCATGTGCATTAATTGTCACCAAGCCGGAAACATCCAGCATTTGCCTCATTCACATATTGATCAGATGGACCACACTTTGCTTCAGCCCATAGCAGTATTGATCCTGATCAATATTTCATTTTATCTGCCAGTCAACTCTGAGACAAGCCCCTACCCTAGCAGGAATAAAAGCCATAGATGTTAATTATGTGTCAATGTCTTTGTATTTTTTTTTTTTTTTGATTTGTGGACACAAAGGTGTACTGTTAATTCCAAATGAATGTGGGTTAGGCCTTTTTCATTATCAGGGAAAAAAACAAGTTAATTGTACTACTTGTCCTTGAAGAACTGTTCTATTTGTCTAGTGTAAATAAGCCAGTTGACACCTCTGTGAATATGAGAGTATGTCAATTGCTTTCAAGTCAGAAAAGTCAATGGTCAGGAACTCCAAATGAAATCCAAATTATTGCAGACAAGAGTACTTATGAAACCATCACACAACACACAAATGTTCTGCTATAGTAAATCAATTAGGTTCATTTTCCTCCTTTGGGGTACAAAAACAGAGAAGAGAAACAAAGACCAAAGAAGAAGTCAAAGTGTGGGAGCCAAATGGGAAAAACAAGAGCAAGATGGATGGACGGTGCTGATGATCTAACCCACACCCTTACGGGTACAAATCAATACCTTCCAGAGCTCTGTCTGACCTTTACCTCTGAGACAGCCCTCAAAGAACACGCTGAGAGAAAGAGGGAATGAAGCTGAGAAAGAGGGAGAGATGAATGAAAGGACCGTCACATGCTGTCAGCAGCCTCCTTTCAACTGCCTAAGGGTCCCTTAGCTTTTCCAGTGGGAGAATGGAAATGCTTACATGGAAAAATTGTCAAACATTTTGTCTATTAGGGTGGGAACAAGAGGGAGGACAAAAGAGCGGGAAAAAAACAAGTATTGTCTGTGTAGCCAAATTTATTCCTCTGTGCCATAGAGCTCCATTGTTGTCCAAAACTATTGTTAACAACATGATCCTTCATTACGGTGAGCATGGACACTGCAGTTTATTTTGTGTCAGTCCCACATACATTGCAACTGTAAGTACTCACTAGGGCACTACGTCGTCATCCTTGGACAGAGGGCAGACCGGACACTACAGTGCCTCACTATCGCCTCTTCAAGTACAGAGTGTCATTACGAGACAGGACGGGCCAAGGCTAGCTGGTTAACATGCTAACTTCTGTAGATATCTCTGTAACACAATACATAAGACATCTTTCACATAATGTCAAAGGTTTCCTCACATTCTTTTGATAATTTCATTAGTTTTTGAATATTTCAAACTAAAATACTTACATATAGCACCTGTAAGGAAATTACTTGGTCTTTTTAAAAAGTGAAACTATAAATTTGTGATGTGTTTTTAACATTTAAGTATTCATAAAATGGGCTTGAGTGCTTCATGCTTCTGTGGCAGCGAAGTCATAATGTATTGAGAGATAGACTAAAGACCCTTTTACACTATGATGAGAGTTGATAGTCCTGAGGGAAATATGAAATGTGAAATATTTGGTCGTCAATTTAAAACAGTGGTGTTACTACTGTTACTGCAACTCAATCAGAGTATGACACGAATTGACGGGTACTACTCTATCAAGCTAGCCTAAAGCTAATGCTAAAAACATGTTTACTTCAAACTCACTTTGCAGAATTGATTTGACTGACTTCATGGTGCCCTCATTTCCCTGGCTGATGGCTGGCTTCAAAACCTCCTTGCATATCTCTGTGTATTGTTTTGCTAAATATTCAAACAAACACAAATTGGGGACATTTCTCAGGTTGCATATCTTTTGCTTTTTTCTATGTGGCATCATAGCACTGCATCATATGTCATGTCTAGAGCCCCATTTACATACATTGTGGGTTGGATCTATTCATGGGATTTGTTGACAATAAGAAATACTTATACTAATAAAGAAACTCACTTATTATTTTAGGTCTTAATGAGCAAGAGTTGCTGTTAAAGAAAGAAACACCACATTGATCAAGGTTTTTCTACTCAAAAATGAGAATTAGATTTACAATTTGACACCAGTTGCTAAGTCCCACTAAGTAATGATGAGTAAACTGAGTGGTACAGATGAAGGTAGGACAGTGGAGCTTTTTTACAACAGGAAATATAATAAGCCTAATGTTCCACCTTCCTAGCCTCTAGTGATAACTCTGAGATATCATAATTACCATAACATTTTTTTGAGTTAATATGGGCATAAATAATTCAGGTTATCAAATCACCGATAACCGCCAGGACAATAATGAGTGCAGAGGAGATGATACAATACCTCTCAGTCTGTCAGCTCAAATAAAAGCACCAACCCAGAAATCAAACTCCAGCGGATGTAACTGTAATTACTCTGTGAGAACCAATGAATAAGTTATTACCACTAATTGACCCATAGTTTGAAACCTGTACCATGGGATGAGACAGGATATGATGAACCTATAAACTGCATCACTTTATTTTCATGTGTGTTGTTTCTGAGCAGGACTTGCATTGTCTTGCTCTCCTCCTTCCATGTTTCTGTGCTCTCTATCTCGCTTTTATTTCCCCAGAATCTGCATTGATCAGCTGTCTCTTACGATCCTGCTAATTGACCCTGAATTATAGATTAGCAACAGTATTTATACCATATACCACTAATACTTTACCCTGTTGCTGTATAATAAATGACAAAATGACCTGGATACCCTGCAGGCTCTCATATTTTTGCCTTTCTCGTTCTCACTCTCGCTGCTTTTTCTTTCTCTCTTTTCATCAACATCACTTTGTCCCTTTATTCCCGTAACATAACTGTTTGCACCTCTGAATCCTGCTCAAGTCTTTGAGTTTGTTACTCTGGCACTGATTTATCTGGCACTGTGTTTTTAGTTGGGCGAATAAGGCCAACTCATCTGACACTGACACGTCTCCTTCCTCTCTCAGCTCCAGCAGAGTTTGTTCAACCTCCGCAGTCCATCGCTCGTCCTGTCGGCACCAACGCCATCTTCACCTGCCAAGCGCAGGGCGAGCCTGAGCCCCAGCTCACCTGGCTGAAGAACGGACAGATTCTGGAGCCCAGGGGTCACGTCAAACTCAGGAACAACAACAGGTAAAAAACTAAAAAACTTTGTACTCTTGCATAACTGTATTCATATATACAAGAATACACACAGATTCATAAGGGTGAGGAAAGCAAAACAATATCCCTGCAGTAAATATAATTTTGTGGAAGTGAAAGTTATTTTTAGTTTTTGTTGACAGTGCCAGAAGTATTGCTTCTACAAAATTGCCATTTTTTGTCACTGTAATTTGTAGTGTCACTAAATAAATGAGACATCTGCTTGTGACCGCTGTTTCTCTTTGCTGAGCATCTTCTTTGGCATCTTTTTAGACTTGCAGTGTTTATGTCTGACGCGTCGAGTCATTCTCCATATATATTCAACATGAGATTTACTATGTGACTTTGGTACCACTTTGGTACTACATAAATAACCCATTACAAAGGTTTTGGAAGTCCTAATAAATGTCCTTATTAATGGTTAATAAATCAGTAACTAACACTTTACAAATCATTTCCAAGCCATTGGTAGGAATAACTTTTGGGCTGGTTGTGAAAAATTCTTGTTGCTGGTATTTACCCTCCAGAAGACACTTCTTAACTCGTTAATTCATGAGGACGACCCTCTAATTGACCGCTTACCTGCAGAGAGGGAAGAACCAGCGGAAAAGCTTTTTAACATGTGTAACTGTTCACTTGATGGCCAAATAAACACAACTTGGTGGTCTGTAAAGCATTTTTAACCATTAATGAAACCATTAGTTCCATCTTATAACTGTAACAGGGTTCAGTCTCCTCCTGATTATCCATATACAGTTTACAACATGCCTGTTAAATCTCTTTTATAACATTGAAAATGATGACAGCCTCTGCGATGATGGTGACAGACTAACAGCTGACGGTTGAGTATCTGACTCCAACAAAGAGACACAGACGGCTCAGATGTTGATTCAGTCACTTTTTTTTATTGCTTTCTAATAACTTTGGGATCAGGGGGATACAAGCCTGGTCTCATTAAAACGATTCGGTCTAAAAGAAAATCGTGATCAAAGGAAAGTTAAAATACTAATGAGTGAACTGTAGCCAAGTTCAGTAGCCATTAACTTGGCCAACGTTCTGACTCTAACCAGGATCAAAGATTTCTATATCAGATGAATTAATACACTTAGATAATCATTCTGGAAGTCTATATATAGTTTTTTTTCTCTCTCTGATGGGCTATACATGAATATTTACAGATTTTCATTTAAAACATTTCACACACTCATCTGGGGGATAATAACCCGGTCTGTCTTGTTCCCCCATTAATGCACTAACATAGCTCCTTTGTTACCATTGGATACGGTGTAGCCTAGTGTTAAATATGAGTGAAACTAACACAAATGTGCACTTTACAACTAACAATTAAAATTACTGACAAAATAAACATTTATAATGTAAGATTTTGCTGTAAGTAACAATATAAAGCTCGACTCATGTATTTGATGTAACATTCAAGAGACATACATTACATAAACTATAACCATAAACCTGACTTGTCAGAAAGTAATTCATTATTTAATTTCAATCTGAATTATGTAGAAGATGACATAATTCAAACTGTCATTAACAAAGCCCAGACCATCACTGCACTCACTGTATCCTCACAAGGTTGGAAACAGCTCCCTGAAGTAATGTGGTTGTCAGTATTAATCACTACTTCCTTGACCTGATCATTGGCATCATCAAATGTTCAATTTCTGTGCGTTTCTGTTGCTTCTAACACTGCAGCTGCTGGAATTCATGCTTGCCAAGACATGAGCCTCAATTTATTTGTGCCTTTGTGTGTGTGAGCTGCATATTGACTGGGTGTTGGAAGCTTTCCCATGGCAGTCCCCAGGAATGTCATGAGGAGGACTGTGCAACCAGCACAGCTAGTTACCATTCTCAGCAGCTCACACTATAAAGGCTGCATGTTGCAGGGAATGTTTTTATGTGTTACAGGACTGTACGTGGCATTGCAGAGACATCTTAGCAATAATGTACAGGAATAATCACAAGTTAGACCTGCTCTTCTACTCGGAGTTTAGATGTCATTTAAAAGCGTGACCTTTTCGTTGTGTTTTTGACTTGGGTTCATTGAACGAAACGATAATGTATTATTTACGGAATAATGGCTAATAACATATCAAGTCTTTTGTGTTCTTCTGTTCTGCACACAGTTTCAAGGCATTACTTGAAAAGGATAAAATATAAGTATTCAGCTGATTGACGCTGTTATTGTAAACTGCTGTACTCTATTCATCCAGCAAATGTGTTTTGGAGTAATTTCTGTTCTGCATTACTGCACACGGAAAGTTCAATTTTTCCAGTTGACCCTAGCAGTCAACCGTCCGTGCATGTTGTTACTATTCATAAAAGAGAAATATGAAGTGAATATATTAAATATGCACCAAAAAATCAATACTCGCACTCTGTTGCAGTGAGTGAAGGGAGCAGACACCTCCATCGCTCACATGCACTGCTACACTCCCACTTGCCACTACCAGTCTATATTAGACAGCGAGATGGAGCGAGCAACTAACAAAGGAGGAAAGAAGAGAGGGAGGGAACAAATGAGAGGCCAGACTTGGATGAAGAGAAAGAAAAAAGAAATAGGAGAAAAATGGCCAGGTGGTCAAAAGAGAAATGATGAGTCAGCGTGAAGAACGAATCAGGAGAAAGAGAGAGAAAGATAGAGCGGGTAGTCAGGGCATCACAGTTTTTCCACTTGCCACCATTAGTGTATGACCTGCTATAATATGGATCTCATGCATCACAAACCCCGTTCTGTGATTGGTTAAGGAAGCAGGCTTCAGCTTGAGATCTACCATTAGCTAATTAGCTCATAAACTCAGCTAGTTGACCAGGGAATGCAGTCAGCCATTTAGAGGACGGACCAGCTTGATGTGCATCTTAAGAATTGCACTGTGTAGTTCAGCTGTGAGTAGATAAAAGACATTACGATCTGATTCATTATCACAGTCTTTAGTGTAATATTACAGATTACTGAACATGAAAAGCAGTCGTACCCAGTGTTAACCCTGTCTGCCGCACACTCTGTTTATATACAACTGGATTGCATTCATTCACAACTAAGGATGTAACTAGTCTGAGTCCACAGTCCAATAAAACCATTAAAACCACATCATAAAACCACAGTGAAAGTCAGTCACTATTCATATTTGCTAAGCTACTACCAGGGTCATTTTGGATTTTTTTTCCCCTTTAAAATCCCAAAATAACAATATTGCTGACAATTATTCCAGAAAGATGTGGACTTGGACAGCAGAGACCGTTATTTGTGTCCCGCGTCCATTGTGTTGTTCTGTGTAAAGTGCTAAGACAACTTGTTACGGTTCGGTAAAAAGTGTGGTTTGAGTTAAATTTTGCAAAAGTCAACATCAACTTGAAGCACAGGATGCATTGATGTCATCAATATTTAAAACTACAATATATAACTTTTTTTTTTGTTGAATTATGTATCTGACTCAGACTAATTGAACAGCCCGGCAGCAGTGCAGAGATTCCCTTCAAAAGTTTTTGAGCAAGCATCGCGAGCTGGGAGTGGGAGGAGGGGGAGAAGTGGAGTGGTTTTGCTTTCGAGTTTCATGCTAGCACTACCTTGATTTCGTAGATCTTGCAAGTGGGACCAAGTGGTTTCAGATGCCTTATGTAACCTTAAAAACATTAATTGTGCTTCAGTTGCTGAGATCAGGTGTTGTAGGGAAAACGCAGAATATTTTGCTGATTCCTTCAGTACAAACGTTTTGCATGCCCAGTGAACAGTTTTCAGATTACTTCAATAAGATTGAATTAAAAAATTGTCCATTTCTTACTGTAAATTATTGACATCACATTAGGTTTACAAAGATGACACGTTTGTCCAACTGTCCACAACATTACTGTACAGTGGAGAAGCTGGGGGTACGAGCACAACCCACAAACCCTTGCTTTCCCCCACGTAAAGCCACCCCATACATTTTGGTACAATATGAAATTTTATAGAAGAGCAGGTTGGAAAATTCGTAGTAATTCATAGTAAAGTGTGTGTCTCTGGTGTAGGGGAAGTCCTGAAAAGGAAGGAAAATTATATGGCATGGGGCAGAATTTACCTCCTGAACCAAGCCAAAACAAAAGTAATAGTATGCAAATGATATGCACAGTAATGATATTCAACAGCTCCAGGCAGCACAGTAATTCTGCTCTTTTAAATCTATCTATAACTATATGTGTGTGTATATATATACATGTGTACATGTATGTGTATATATAAATATATATATATATATATATAAATATATATATATATATATATATATATATATGATAACATACACTGATACTGGGAGCTTGGATATACAAATATACAGTGAGTGCAATATACCTAGCAGAGAGATTTTAATTAGTGTGTGTGTGTGTCTGTGTAAAAATATACGCAAGCAGAGGTTTCTCCCCTCAACCATCTCTCCTGACGCTGACCTTCAAGAGCAAATCGGACAAGGGAAAGAAGGGGAATCGATTTTACATTTCATTCACACACACGCATGCACACACATTAATCAAAAAGCAAGTGAGCCTGTATGTGCACAAACAGCCCTGTGGTGCACGCCATCATTCATTTTGTGCACACGCATAATCAAACATGAAAATTCACAAACGTGTTGCCTTTAACTCCTCATCCGCGCACACACTTTGCACACAAAACACACACGGAGAAGACAAAGCTACGTGAAATGCTGTATAAGATGCGGTGATGTCAGGGAAGAGCTGATTGGCTGCTTCTGTAAACAGACATTGCTGCCCGGGGGGTGAAGCAGCATGTTTGCTCTCTCTCTGTCACATCTCAACAGATCTTGATGCACACACCTGCACAAACACGCACACACCTACACACACACACACACACACACACACACAAACACACAAACACACACTCACGTTGCCAGAGTTATTGTTACCCCATTCATTATCGGCCTTTGCTGACCAGGCTCCTGTAAAACATGCTATCGTGGCTATTTGAAGCCTCTGTGAGAGCTGTTCCTAATTATGTATCAGGACTCGCCTGACTCTTAAGTCTCTAAAGCTGGGACATGTAATCATCCAAGACACACAAGCTGTGATCGCACATCACACAGTGTAATCAGCTTGAGGTTGAAAGCCAGCCTGCTTTGTTTTAAAAGAGATGATGATGATATCAAAATCGTAATTCTTCCTTGTGGTGAATGAAGGTATGAGTGAATTTTACTCGTTCTCTCTTGAATCATTTAGAAACCTCTGTTTACATTTGTGTGAAAAGCGTTAAATTTATATAGTAAAGAAGAGAACATGTGTGTGAGCGCTATGGTGTGTTTGATAATTAATGGCCGACATCTGAAGGAACAGGCTACCACACAAACCTGGACATTTTGTAGCAGAATCCTTTCAAAGGTCCTTTTTTCCTTTCTTTTCTTCTTTTTTCGTTTCTTTTTTTTTTTTCTTCCGTCTTTCACCAAGACCTGCCTTTCTTGTTTGCGGCCCCTCTCTGTGCCCCACATCCCCCTTCCTGCCCCCATTACAGAGAGCTGGGGCCTGGGCATTGGCCTTGAACTCTGACCCCGCCTGTAATCAGTCATATCCCTGGGCCCTTCCCTCCTCTCAGGCCACAGACAGCTCATTGCTCCTCCCCTCCCCCTTCCCCACCTCTTCCTCCTGGTCTCTCTTTTGTCCCCATATTTTTTTTCCCCCTTTCCCTCTTGCTGGATCCAGAATGGCCATGCTGGCTTTTGATGGGGTGCTGCTCAGAGACAACGGAGAGTAAACACAGCCTCAGCAGCTGAACAACAGACACAAGGCCCCACTGTCAGCCACTCCCCTGGCCCAAGGCCTTATCCATCAATCTGTGAAATGACCTTGAACTGATGAGTAAATGATGGTGTCAACCTGTCAGCACAGGACAGCTCGGCTTTGGAGCTCCTGTAAGACAAGCAAACAGCCCAAATTCAGGCCATATACCTCCAAAATCTCTTCCTGTCTTTCACTCAGACTTTATATCCTTCTTTTTCCCTCACACATTGCATGAATCTTTGCTCTGCTCTGCTGCTGCATATTAATGTATATCGATCTATTTTAAAATTCTAGACTGAGCTATCGGATCGAAAAGGCGTTAAAAAAGACTAAAAGTGAAGTTCCTTGTACGGCATGTACATGAGAATTTTGCATATTAATCTTTGACCTCTAGAAATGCGAAGGCAGTCTTGACAAAGAATTTTATAAAAACAGTAATCTTCTTTGCAAACTCCTCAAGTTTTCATTAAATAAAACAATTATTGCTAGACAATCCAAAAGATTTTCCTGTATAAATATATGTTTTGTTCCTCTCAGCCTCTTCATTTTAAACTGATTCTCCTAAAACATTGCAGCCTCTGTCAGGCCTTTCCTGAGAAATATCCTGGTACAGGAAGGAATGTGGTTCATGTTTCCAGCTGCAGCTGAGTGCAGAAGAGTAACACCTACTTCAAACAGCTCTCCTCATTTTCCAAATGATTTATCAAATCATCTTCTAAAGTGAAACTAAAACACAGAATCTTACAGCCTACAACTTTAAATGAAGTCATAACCAAAAAGAATTAAATGCTCTTCATCGCAAAATTTAGGGGAAAAAAATACTTAAATGCTGCAATCATTGATAACCTGTGGTCATTTGCCAAAACATACAAAGAAAATATGCATGAATATTTATTTATACAAGCACATTTAGCACATTAAACTCTTTTATACTCGAAAATGTTGAGACCACTAAAGCTTTATCCTGGAAGTTGGAAAGGAAGTTTTGACAGCAGGTGTGGAATTTCATAAGCTACACATCAGCAACATCGGTTCACATGTGTGCGGCTTTGTGTGTGTACTGTATGTGTTTGCGTTCATGCATGTGTGTGTGAATTGTGCCTATATGCGGTTGGACGATACTGTGCCTCCAGAAACAAGCAGCGTCTTGTGGAATTTCCCTGCCTTTCCCTCAAGGCCCATCCAGGCCCGGTGGCATCGGGTGCTAGTGCGTCCCCAGGGGCCTCTTTGCTGCGTCTGTGGCGTCTGGTCAGGCTGTCTGTCTGCAAACACCCCATCTATCGCTGATATGAAAGGCTGCCAGAAATGTGATGGTTGAGTAGCGAGCTGAGCGCTGGCGACTGCTGCCACCTCCAGGGTCAGAGGTGAGATTGACTCAGAGAGGGTGAAATACAGAGGGCCTCTTTGACCTGATAATTATCCAGATTGAATCCACCTGGTAGACTGGACAGAATAATGACTCTTCCACCTCACAGCCTATTCTGACCCAGTTTAGAGTCATACAGTAATTGTATCCAAGCACATCAATTTTGAAAAGGAAATGAAATGATTCACTCCTCCATACTGCCCGCTGACCCAGAAGAGCACTCCCCTGTCCTTACAAATCCATCCTTACAAACCTCGCCGAGGCTGGTATGAGGTCAGCTCTGTCTGTCGTGAACTGAAATGCCACTTTCCTCATGTCCCATTTCACAGGTCCAGAAGGTGTCCAATGACAGACAAAGGGCTGACACGTTGTTCTTTCAATAAATTGCATGCTTTTCCTCACGGGATCGTCCTGGCATTTCTTAATAAATCCTGATTTAATACACTGCGGGTCCAACCTGTCTGTCAAAGAAAGATGAGAATCTGCTCAACAGGTTCATACGAACTGCAAATGACAGATTAGCGGGATGCTACGGGATATGTTGAACTCCCGTGGCATTCAATCCTACTGTTTCAACGTGAAGCACAGCATGAGAACCAGAAGCCAGACGGTTTTTCTTCCCTTTATGTGGAAAACGCTTGTAATCTCTTAAAATGCCATGACCAAGGGCTACGCCATCTTAAACAGTGAGAAAATGGACAAAGCTACAACTCAAGCCCTTCCATATTCCCAAGGTATTTTTTTGTTTGTGGGTTGTCAGTTTTCCCCAGCACACATTACACCTTAAATACAACAGAAATGGCCTTGGCATGAAAACGGCATGAAGAATTGTTTTGCGCCACAGGGCCTCATTTCCATAGTATGTTAAATGTTTTGTTTTTCCTTTTTGCTGTACGACAAATGCAGAAGAGTGGGTTATATATTCTCATGTAATAACACCTACTCAACACACACACACACACACACACACACACACACCACACACACACACACACACACACACACACACACACACACTTACTTATATTTCTTCTATAGCAGGTGGGAGGGAAGACGAAGAAGCAGATATAGAAAGATGGGGACAAAGAGCAGAGTGGTTGAGGTACGATAGAGAGGAGCGATGGTTAGAACAGAAAGAGAATAGAGTGAAGGCGCTGAGAAAAATGATTTACTGTGTGTGTGGGAGGTTGTGTGTGTGTGTGCACAAGTATGTAACTACATATGTGTGCATATACAGATGAAATGTTTTACTGATACAGGCAAATTACATTTTTGAAACAGATTTATCTACTCCAATGGGATTTCAAGAAGAAGACGAATCAGTTTGATAGTATGTGCTTTGCATGAGCAAGGATCCCCTATACAGTGCAGTGCTGCTGCTGTCTGTAGGATTTAGTGTGTTTCTTTCACTCAGTCAAACACACACACAGTTGAACTCGGCACCATGCGATGCTGACATACTGTCACTTTCATCTTTGTTGTATGTAGTCCCTACCTGAGGTATGAAGTATCTGCAGTTAATGCATTTATTCAAGTACAGATATGTTACTTCTGGGACACTTCATAGTTTTAGTTAAAAAAAAAAAAACATTGTATTTTTTACTCCACGATATCTGATGGTTACAGTCACAAGTTACTTTGCAAATGGTTAAAAAAAGATGTTGATGCTCTACCAGCAGTGGAGACTCTGAACTCTATCGGTACAAGCTAATCCTTCCTACAGATTTACACTTACACAAATTTGTTTTTCAACAGTCCATCTTTATATTTCAACTAATCCACACTAAGACGAGTGTGTAACATCTCTGAATGGGTCTGGCGTGAATTTGTTTTTCCTTTTAATTGGTTGCCAAATTCGTGTGAGTCTGGACTATTTGATGTAAACTGCCATAACTCTTGAACACATATCACCTGTGAGCGACCCCGTAATGTTAGATGGCTTTTCTGTCATTGCTGGCGCAACCTAGTAAATTGAAATGGTCATACTTCAAACCCAATATTCCCCAACAGCATTTGGATAACCTCTTAAAATCACGGCCACCATCAGCAAACCAGCTTGGTTTTCTGTTGTGTGTATTTTGGGGCAGATATGGATTCAGGTGTAGGTTTAAAAACTTGTTCTGTTCTGCTACATGTTCTGTTATTGTGCAGCCTTGGTGATGGCATGTGCTGTATAAAGTGCAAGTGTTGTGTAAAGGAGGCAGTTCAAAGTGTGAAACTATTATTATCATTATTATTATTATTATTATTACTATTATTATTATTATTAAACTTTGTAACAATGATGTCGGACTGTGACTCAAGTAGTTATTTTACTACAATGGTGCATTTGACTGAAAATACTTTTTTTGAAGAAAAGAACTGATGGCTTTTAATGAACAACTATTCAACAGGAGAATTGACTTTTTGAACTTGGCCTTTAGATGTCTCACATACAGTCCTTCACCATAAACTCATATCCATGTGGGTGTCAAAGAAACTAAACCTCCCCGTTTTCTTCCTTTTCTTTCCTTCCTGTTCCACTTCTTCTCTCCTGCTCTCACAGCACACTGACGATCTATGGCATTAGCCAGAATGATGAAGCTATCTACCAGTGTATCGCTGAGAACAGCGCTGGCTCCACACAGGCCAGTGCGCGCCTTACGGTGCTCTGGGCTGATGGACTGCCTGGTATGCCAACCCATGTGCAGGCTGAGGCCCTCTCACCCACCACCATCCAGGTATCCTGGAGGGAGCCCGATCAGAACACCCAGGATGTCATTGGTTATGTGCTCCACATCCGCAGGACCTCAGGTGAGGCCGCACTGAAGATCCAAACAACTGATGACATAAAAATAAGTTACAATAACATCAAGTTCTAAAATAAATAATAAATAAAGCATTGACACAAGAAATCAGTTTCAAATGTCACGTTGGCTGAGATGAGGACAGGCCAAAGAGAGGCAAATAAAAACTTCTACAGAGAGCTTAGGTCTGGCCAGTGGCACTACAGAATGAATGGTTTCAAGCCAAAAGACCTTTTCACTGAAATTAAAAAAAAATAATAAATCAAGTTGTGGCTAAAGCTTAATATTTATATGGTTCAATCTGCAAATTTAACATCTGTAAATTTGTCCACCCACAGTAACTACAAACATGCATTTATGTGAATATTCTGCATTTTAAAAAATATGAATACGCTGCTATACTGATGAAGATAGACAGCACTGACATTGTCAGCGAGGGGCCTGTTTCACAAAAGCGTTTAGCCGCGTACATGCAGATCACAAATGGTGTCAGCAGCACGTTTCCAAATGATTGTCACTGGCAAACTGCAGATTCATTTGTGAGTCCTGCGTTCCTTTCATTAAGTTTGACAGTTCGGGTAAGTGTATGGGTGTGAATGTGTGTGATTCTGTGTATGGCGAGAGTCTTATAGCGCCAGCTGCTGTTCTCCTCAGTAGTTCTATCTGATGGATAATTAAGGGCCTCGAGGGCCAACCAATAGGATCTGCTGTAATTACCCTTCCAAGATTGCATGGCCCAGTTGATGAAGGGCTGAAGGTAGATAGTAGTTATGGCTGGATGTCTCTGGATTAAGAGCAATAAAATGCTTTAACACATCCTCTGTAACTCCCACTTTTACCCCTGCTGTCCTTACTCCACCCCTGCAATTCAGCCAACCATCATCATTCAGGCTCCCAGGGCCAAACTGGATTAGCTATTACCTAACAGAGCTGCTCTGATAACACCAGTGAAATGGGCAATAACCATAAAATGATGACAAACAGATTGTATTTATTGTTTCATCTCTGATTTTAATGCCTGCTCCTCCTCCATCCCTGTTTTCTTTTCCCATTTGTCTGTCTTTCCTTTTTTTCTGTCTCTTGCTCTTTTCAACCCTGGCCTCCTCTTTCTGTTACTCCACTCCTCCTCCTCTTCCTCTTCCATCATTCTGCTTCAGACCCAGTGGAGATGGAGTATGAGGAGGCTGTCAGTAAGGTGACGCTGCAGCAGATCATCAGAGACCTTGAGCCCTCCACCAGTTACACCTTCTACGTCAAGGCGTACACATCCCACGGGGCCAGCAATCCATCGGAGAATGTCACTGAGAGCACTCATGGGGAGGGTGAGTTGGGAGCAGAACACTCACCCACAAAGCATATCGTCGACCAATAACAAACGCGGTCTGCAAAAGAGCTGCATGTCCGTTGTGCTTGATTAGAGTTAAAATACACAAGATTTTGAGGTAGTAAATGACCGAACATCCATAAAAGGTGGATCAGAAATTGTTTTGGAGCATGATTTAATTTGATTAGGCTGAATTTGGCTAGTTTTGAAACTGATTAAAAAGATTGTAAAATAATGCAAATATTTACTTGTGACACACCTGATTAAATCCGTAATAACCACCAAAGTTGGCTTCCCTTTGATTCCTTATGTCAGGTATGGTGAAACATCATTAGAAATAAAAGAAAGAAATTCCTTTTTAAAGATTCCCTCCGGTAGATGCTACACACACACACACACACACACACACACACACACACACACACACACACACACACACACACCAGCCTGCCTTCCTCTGTCCCTCTTAGATAACTGAGTCATAAACTACAACCCACATAGTAATGACCAGCAGGACACTCTTCTCAGACACAGATCTGAGGAAGAATATGAAATGAAATATCTAACTGTTCTGTAACTTGTGTGATCTTTCTAGGTAGTAAGTCAATCCCAAATTTCTATCCTATAGAATGGTTGAAATGTAACATGTAGACTTTAAGACAATGTCCTTCATGTGACCATACTGTCAGCATCCTTCACACGAGTTAACACGCACTACATGACATCCAGAATGTCCATATTATTATTATTACAGTCAAAGAACTGCTGTGTAATCCACATTTATAGACTATTAGCTTTAGGAATGTTTATTATGTGTTTGATCAGTTAACCACGTGCATTATGATTAATTCTAGGTTTTGAAGGATGTAATATCCACACTTATATTATTCGTATTATTCCTGTCTGTCATTATTAGTGCCATTAGGTTTGTACGTTGTTTCATTAATTGTTTTATGGTCATGGTGGAAAATGGATGTGTGAGTTTATAGGTAAACTCTAGAATTAAACAATTCAAAAGTTCAGTGGAAAATTACTCTCTTCTCCAAGTTGAAACACAGGAGAAGACGGATGACGCCCCTGAAACGTGCGCCAGCCCCTAGGGGATCAAACAGTCGTGATCAATTCACACATTGCTCTAAGTCGTCGGCTCTAAATCATTGCTCTTCATCATCGGTTCTTAGCTCCTGGGTTGATGTCGGAATATATCGATATTTAACCATCAAATCTCATTCATAGTAGTGATCATTAGTTTTATAGCCATAGTGTATAGCCATAACATATTCTCTCCCACCATTGCCAAATCATAACACTTCATTTTATTATTATTTTCATCTTGATGAACATTACACCTTGCATTTACCCTGTCGATAGTAGTCTAGTTAATAAACTCCTTTATTTACACCCAGTTGTTGTCCTGTTGTATTCTTTTGACGTAGAAACTGGAGATCCATTGAATCGAGAAGTCATGGCTTCTGATATGAGATTGATCACATTAATCAATGAAGTAATTCATTGGACTGGTGCTCCCTTTCAACGAGAAGCAAATTCGAAATTGTGGTGTTCACGCTACAGTGTCTTCATTCACACTCCAACAATACAAAATAAAAGTGTCCCCATTACAGTAACTGTTAGGTGCTGCTGTCGTGTTGTTGAGCCACTTTGGTTGACAGTCTGTGTTGTGTTGCAGTGCCAGCACCGCCCTCCCTCTACACCAAGGTGGTGAACAGCAGTGTTGTGCAAGCAACGTGGGAGCCTTCCTCTAAAATGGGCCAACATCAAGGCTTCAGGCTGTATTACAGAAGAGCCCACACACCTCTCTTTACTGGTCCCATCACCTTCCCTCACAACGTCACCCAGTACAACATCGCTCAGCTGGGTGAGATTGCAACCATTTATTTTTCTTCCTTTTTTTTAATTGGCTGAGCTGTTTCTATAATCTTAATCGACATTTTAATCTCATTAAAGTAACCATATTTCATTCTGTAATCTGGGCCCATAAACAAGCATCAACAAGAGTCACTCCTTAGAAGTGTGCTGAATATTAATATGGGATTAAAAAACTCCTACATCAGAGAAGGACAAGAGTTATTTATGGAGCTTCTGACACTTAATTTCAGAGAGGAAAATAGTTAATTTCCTACAGTAAATAGTGGCAGAAAGAGGGTTAATAAAGTATCCCCCACTGAGATGCTTACTAATTTTTAATTCGTTTTTTTTTTTTTCTGCGCTTCATTCATCATCTAAAAATCTCTGCGTGTCTTTTTTTCCAGATCCTGCACTGGTCTATGAAATAAAGCTACTTGCGTACAACCAACACGGAGATGGCAATGCCACTATTCGATTTGTTTCACTTCGGGAGGCGGTGGAGAAATCTGGTGATTTTCAAACACAAACCAAACACACAGCTGCACACTGTCCCACATCACCCCAGCGCATCAAAGTTGAATGCGTCTCACTGAGTCATATGTGTCAGCTTTTATTTTAGCAAAGTCAAGTTGAGTGGTCACGCCTCAGACAGACAGTCCACTGTACAGTTCACTATACAATCCATCCTCACCTCATGACACGCCCTGGTTCATGCAGACTTTGGCGGTGGTTTGACTGTATTGTGTGCTGTGTCTCCTCAGTACTGGACACCCCGTGTGATTGTGTCAAAGATGAACAGAGTAAAACATCCACTACAGGCATTATCATCGGCATTCACATCGGAGTCACCTGCATCATCTTCTGTGTGCTCTTCCTCGTCTTCAGCTACCGCGGCAGGTCAGTACAAACGTGATGTGTAAATCACTGTCAGCAACAAGTGGAACCGCCGGAAATAACTTGCCAATAATTGTTGTTGAGGTTCAGTTTCACCCCATAATGCGTATGCAGCAGACAAGTGTTATATATATGCGTGTGTGTGTGTGTGTGTGTGTGTGTGTGTGTGTGTGTGTGTGTGTGTGTGTGTGTCTTAATTTGAGGCTGTATTCCAAGGCAGTGAGCTTCTTTGGTCACATTAGTCACTCTGAGCTCTATTGTGTTCTGAAGGATTTCTTGCTGTTTCACTACACCTAACCTTTCTGTGTGTGTACCGGTGTAATCCCAAGGTTAATGATCTGTAAGACGGTTCAGGCCACCCCCCAGGCAGGGCACAGTACAGTGCTCGAATCCTCATCCTCTTCCCAGGGGGCTGCTGGGCTGAACGGGGCTGCCAGGAGAGAGATGGAGGTCAATGGCAGCGCAGCAGGGAATAAAGTGGTCGACAGCAACGAGCTGGAGAGACTTTTCACTCAGCCCAACACACAAGACTCATGCATGGTGAGTACTGATAGTGAGAGCACTGCTTCACGTTTTAATCCAGTCACTGTTGAATGTGACATGTTTTATACACAAACACAAGAATATGACCTAAAGCTTTGTGTCTCTGGTTAAGAATGACTGCAGCTTCTAACAGTCGCCACTCAACAGAGGACAAATCAAAGCTAGAATGGTCATTATTCATTTAGTTTATTTATTATTACTAAAATAATTAGGCAAAATTATTCCCAACAAACTGGACAGTAGAAAACAATACAACACAATAAAATAGGACAAAAATATTTTCTACAGACCGTTAAGTTGTAGGCTGAAGCTACAGTGGCATATGCATTTATTTACTATACATATATTACAATGTGATAAAAGAATGAAAAATACACTGAGATAAAGCAGTAATAGAGTTCACAGAATAAACTATTGCTCTTTACATAAACAAAGAAGTGGGGAATCCTGGTGGTCTGTGTCGGGAAACCTGTCATCTAGCTGCAGATTTCAGGCCTTTGTTGTATGTCATCCCCCTCATCACATTTCCTGTCTATCTGTCAACATGGGCTAAAATGTCCAGTGAATTCATTAAATTCACTCTCTATCTAACTCTGTTTAATTACTATTGTCTACATGTGTTTTCAGTCCGACTCCTACATGCTGAACAACACCCAGCTGTCTACGATACCACTGGACAAGTTCGCGATGGAGCGGGACACAGAGACACAGTTCCAGGAGCCTCCTCCAGCAGCAGCGGGTCACCACGACCAAGGCTAATCATGTATGAAGGCTAATTTACCTGACACTGTCCACAGTGTCCACTTAGACTCTTCTCTCACTCAGGTTGACAAGTGTTTCTTTTCAAAGTAGTTTTTTTCCTTTTGTGCAAAGATTTTTTTTTTTATAGGTAAATTAATAAGTTCTAGAGGATCTAGGACTGTGTATCGGAGTGTTTTTGGCCTTGATTTGGAGAGCTCTCCTCTGATGGATGGCTGTTTCTAGCTAGGCCAGTTAAATGTTCTTTATTTTTACAGTTTTACATTTGTAGGGCTGTCACTTTAAAACATAAATATATAAATAAATTTGGACAAACACATAATTTGTCCAAAGTAATATGTACATAAATTGGCCTTTTCATGAGCTCCTGGCGCAGCTCCTGATAAATCGATCAGAGCAGCTTTGTACGCTAGTGTCCCCAGCCACTTCAGATCCACTGAACTACTTCAAACCCCCTGTTGCAGTTATAGAAAGACAATTTTGGTTTCGAACAGTTAATTACAGTTGAAATATTTAATTTTTTCACACATAAAAAAAAGATTTACAAATTTTAAACAAAAAGTGACAGCCCTAGTTCATGTATTCATTTTCTGGTGTTGGGCAGCACAGAATGGAGGCCCCAGAATGTCCTTGCTATACAATGATGATTTTATTTTTAAGTTTATATATATATATATATTTATATATATATATATATATATATATCTTTATCATCTATACGTCAAAGTGGTTATAAGTTATTGGTCTTATCTCTACTTTTCTGTGGATGTCAAAGACTTCTGCTGCCTGCTCTCACCTACCAATGATTCCACCTTCTCGCTCACAGAAGACCTCGGCCTTCTTCCAGGGATTCGATATATTCTGTCTCAGGACTTTGTTTCAGTGATATCAACATTTTTTATGAGTTCTCAGCCTTCATACAGGCACTAGACTTGGCTGTGTGAACCTTACGATTCAACAAAAACCTACCTCAGCCGGAATGAATGTGTTGCGGGAAGCTTTTAGGGACTTTACCTTCCCCTGTGCTCACAATTACTTTACATGCGGAGGAACTGATTGGTTTTAAAATTACAAGATCAGGTGCCGCACTACCTCAGATGTCAAGAATCTCCTCTCTTCTCCTGCTTGTCGAAGCAAAACGAAAAAACGAGTATCCAACGTGAAGCACTTCCAAATGCTGAAGTTAATGTTCTACCTCAAGATAACAATGTTGATGTTGTCGCTGTTGTTGTTGTTGTTTGTCTGTTTATTGCATAATGAAAAACCCTCTTCCCGCCCCCTCTGTGAAACCCTCGCTTTCCTCTGTTGATGAATATGGTGTTTGTAGAGTTCAGTGTCAGTACCTCATGCAAGTTGACAGACTGATAACACTGTTGTATGAATTACAGTATTTTAGTAATGTGTATGGATTATGTTGTTCCATTGTAAGCAATTTGTTTTGTTTTGTTTTAAAGATCATAATACCTTTTTTTTTTTTCCAAACATAGTTGCTTCAGTTGAATGAAAAGACCATTAGAGATACACTGCGTTGTTAATGATTGTCAGGACTATTTACTGCTGACTGAGATGTGACACATTATGTTCAATTGGATATGAGTCAAAATAATGTAATACACAGACATCATATGTGTTTAAAATTAGCTGTGTGCATGTGTAATTGTGTGTCGGTTTGTGTGCAGATATTTTATTGACTGAATGAATGTTTTCATACATATTATCATGTATGTAAAAAAAAAAAAGAAAAGCTAAAAGATGAGCACAAGTCTTATCAAAATGTCCCAAAACATTATCCTACTGTTGTTTTTGTAATGACTTCAAGGAATAGTTTGACATTTTCTGAAATAGGCCTGTTGTTGGCAGCTAGACGACACTGACCTTGTGTTTCTTTGTTAATTATAAACCTATAGCGAGTAGGTGATTAGCCTAGCTTAGCATGTACAACATGTAACATGATAATTATTGAGCTTTAGAGGTGCTTGGAGACAGGTTTTTTAACATTGGACCAAGCTTTGCTTCAGTTCTTTATGCCAAGCTAAGCTGTTTGCCTCCCAACTCTAGCTTGTGTAGAAACAGGGGAAACAGTAACAAATCTATCTAGTAGCACCTCTGAAGTTCACTATTTAGCACATTATATCTTGTTTGTTTTGTCCGTACAAAAATTGAAATTAAGTATAAAAATGACCACTTATAAAAACAACTAAATTTTTTACAGAAGTTTGTGCCAGATTATTTATTATTATATAGAACTACTCAGAGATTTTTAACAAACAGACTCGAGAGTGGTATCATCTCATCTAACTTCATGTCAGTAAGCCAATACCCATACAATAGTGTGTACTGTATTTCCCAAAATGTTCAACTATTCTTTCAAAAACACAGAAATGACAGTGGTATTGATCTTTCAAAAAGAACACAAATAAGCTATTTCCCAAAATGTTGAAAAGTATTTCTTTAATTTAAATTGACAGCAGTGTATCTCTAAGCTTTGTCTGAATATTTGTTGCTGCAGTGCAAGTTTTCATTTCATTTCACATTATCTGCCTTCTTTTTAAACTAAGTCAGTAGCCTTTTACACTTCTGGTGCCCAGGAGACATGACATTTGCTGATCATGCTTGTCTATCGTTACTCTCTTCCCAAAACCACAATTGCTGCTCAGCCTTCTCCCTCCTGTCAACACTGACTTGTTAAAGCGCTTCAGGAACACCATGTTTATAATAACGCTGGATGCCGACAACTTCTGACAGAGAGCTGGCTGAGGAAGATAGAGGGTTGTTTGGGTGGCTCAATGATCGCAGGGTTTCTCTCTCCAGCTCTCTGCTCAGCGTCGTCACATACTGTACAGGACTTGCTCTGATGCATTATGTTTACCCTACCTCAACCCTGTTTTTGGCCTTTCTCTCAGGTCTTAATGAAGAAAACATACAGAGTACAAACAATGGAGTAAAGGAGTACACAAACACACACATATATATATATATGTAAATGTATATATATATTGCAGTTGTTGAAACATGTTGGACAGACAGACAAAAAAATAGACAGAAAGGGACACACACATACACACACACACACACACACACACACACACACACACACAAATGGAGGGAGAAATATTTTGGACCTTTATCTCGTGCACTAACTATTAAAACGGTTCATCTTCATGCTTAGCTTCTAGTGGGTATGAATGGTTATCATCAGATTTTTTATTACTGTTTTTTTTTTTTTTTTCATATCAGAAGCCTTTAACTTTATTTTTCTCAATGGTGTTTGACTTTATATCCTCTGTGGAAAGTTTGTCTGTGAATGAAATAAACTTAGTAAAGTGGGTGGCACCTACAACTCCAGCACAAACAAAATTCCACATGATTGGTTTATTGATTTTTCCTTCTGACTCATTACCTCAATTATATTGTGTTCATGTGGTACGGTTGAGATTCTTCTTATAAGCAGCTGAATGGGAAACACCATTGATGTCATCTTACTAGTTGTAATTCCTAGTTGGTGATTTTGGGAATTTCTGACAGCTATGATATCGTCCAGAAGAGATACAGACGTTTCAAAAAATCTATTTCAAATGAGTTTGGACTAGTGTGTAATTTGTTCAAAACACTGTAGAGTTTGTCGTGCCCCTGCTGCCCCTCTTGATAGACAAACTAATGTTACAGTAAGCAAACATCTTTATCTTTAACTCTGTTTTTTTTTTACATCTAGGTTGTTGAATCCAAAATGCTTCCTCTCATTACCTCTGATAGCTTGGTGTAATCCCCTCAGCACTTCCAAGTTGGAATAACAGGAGGTTATCTTGTTTTTCCCATTCTGCCACCATTGCATGAATGCAGCATAACTTTCAGTAGGAAGTTGGAAAAAAGAATTGCTCATTTCGTGCCCCATATCTAGTATCATATCTTCTGATCATTCCTTATGAGAGTTGTATGTGTCCCCACAGCAGAGAAACACCTGCCATTTTAATGTGTTATGCAAACCAGCATTATACACAGTTTCCATTTTAGTAATGATCGTAGGTACTGTAATTTTATGCATTTTTAAAGTTATTTTTTATGCTGATTTGTCTGCAGATTTTCTCCTTGAATCCATTTCTTGTATTTAATTGTACACTTTGGTGTTAATACCATGTTACAAGTGTTGGAAAAACAATAATGGTACTTATCAAAATAGCAGAACAAATGCCCAACCTAAATGTCTCCTGCTTGTATATTTATTAATTACCAGTATGATATTTTCTCTCCAGGGCTGCTGCAGCCTTAATCAGTGTTTTTACTTCTGTTGAGTGTAATTCCACGGGGGAAACAAGTGGTGTGCTTTTCTTCCTTACTTCCTTCCTTCCTTCCTCTGTCCTTCGGTGTAATTTAGGGTTAATCTCCTGCAGGAAATTGTCCACATTTCACCCGTGGATGTTACAGGTTTTTAGTGCCATACTGTTTAACCTGATTCACTGGGAATGTGGTGCAGTGACGATCATGTTTACGTGCATAGACGTTGATAGGTCAGGTTGTCATGTTGCCGTGTAATATTAGAATTTGTGTGGTTTCATGGAGCCCTGAAAGCTGTTCTCACTGACTAACTAGTGCTCTAACTCCGTCAGCATAAGGGACGAGATGATTCCTTCGCTGACACAGTTAGTAAAAAAGGGGCCTTTGTCGTACATATTTTGCAGCCATGGGAAGTGCTGTATCACCAAACTCTGCTCCTGTCAGTTAGCCAGCCTCCTTTTTTCATCCTTCTTGAACTCTGAACCTTTAGACAGGGAGAGCGTGTGCTCAGGGACTCTCTGATCCTCGTGTTATATGTATATCAGCAGGCCACACTTGGCCTTCTGGACTGCACCTGATTTTTCATCCTTAAAATCTGCTTTTTGCCCAGTTCAGACGGATTTGCTGTGAGCGATGCCCTCATTGTCGATCATTTAGATAAGTAAGACAAAGTGTTAGCAGGATAATGAGTATTAGTATTTGGCCATGCTGCTAGACACACAAAGGGAAAATTTCTCAGAAAATAGTTCAACTGGCTTCTTGGTATTCCCGAGGGTAATGAAAACAAGGATGTAGGGATTAAAAAAGTAACGTGAGGTCCATAAATCCTTAACAAGTTTCAGTCGATTACCATACAAGTGATCAACCTTGCTTCTTGCTATTAAAATCTGCTAACTAAAAACTAGTTAGTAGTATTTGGTGTGTGAATTATTAAAATTTCTTCTAAAAGCTGAAACAATTAGCTGATAAATTAGTCAGAACCTATTTTTATGTAATTTTTCAGATTGCATAAAAGATTACATGCCATTTAAACTGTGAGACTTTGATGCTTTTCTTCATTATATCTGATAGTAAACTGAATATTTTGGGGGTTTTAACTATGGTCTTCATAGACCAAATGATTAAGTGATTAGCTGAGAAAATGATTAGCAGAAGAATAGCTAATGAATATAATCATTAGTTGCACCTGTAACTCATTCAGATTTCTTCCAGTAAACTCAGGTTCTCACAGAGACAGCATCCTGGACTGGGCATGTGTAGGATTTGTGTTACATTGAGGATGGTGCCAGTATGGCGCTAAATGTTAATACTACACATCTGTGTGTACAGTTCGTTCTCTTAGTATGCATTAACTGAACACAGGTAACCGGCCCCTGTCAGAAGGTTAAGATAGTCTAATGTCTGTTCTGGACAAAAGTACAGTGCTGTAACAACGGTGAGGATGTATAGGAGACCTGAGATATTCTGACTCTGGTTTCCTTAAAAGTCCAAAGACTGATGACACTAGCCTCCATTTGAAATATCCTTTACATTATGTGGTATTGATCATTGTGGCACCAAATGACCATCCGATATGATTGTGAATTGATTCAATTTCCGATGCATTTATCTCTGTGGTGTTTTGCTCTGAGACCCTGATGACTGTACATGTCAAATAATGCTGAGTTTAAAGATTTTCCAAGTAATTTATACTCTTGTCAAATGGTGATTTAATGTAATTGTACTTTAATGTTTGAGATCAGTATTATATTTTATATACCTCTGTCAAGAAAGCAGATTGAATCCAATGTATTTAAAGGTAGTGGGCAGAGAAAACCCTACAATAGATCTGCATGAGAAACGAAAAGCTAATGTGTTATTTTAGCTGAAATGAAAAGTGTTAGTTAATCATTATTGGACTTGTGATGGTAACACTGTGATATTTAGCCGAATAATGGCAAAATAATGTTGTGATCTCAATATGGTGCTATTGATGGTCCTTTCTTACATTGTCAGTCAATCTGTTTTGATGGTGTGTATTGATGAAAATAGGCTGAGTGACCTTTTCCTTTGACAAATCTAAATCTATCTTGCCCTCGTTGATGCCTGATGATCACCTCATCCTCATTCTGTTGCCACCAGTCATGTCCACATGAGTGACTCGAGGTGAGGTCCTGTCAGTCCTGTTACCTTTAAAGTGACAAGTCGTCATCATTTTCCTTCTCAAACCGTCTTTGCTTGAGGAGAATTTCTGTTCTGTATTGATGTTGTCAGCTCAATCTAAAGTCATTCAGTCATCTTTTATTTGGCCACTGAAATAGGGAAAGAGTAGAATCTACTCTGCAGGTGTTACTGACCCTTACAGCCGTCCTGTGAAATTAGCATCAAACATGAAAGTCAGTCACAGCCTCTTGGTGAAAACATCCCTGCCTGCAGAGACATGCATTGTAAAAAATCTTCCTGTACAGAGAAACACATACCAGATATGCTTAACATTTATGTTTGTGATTCAGTCTAAACTTCAATCCTGCTGCACTACAGGCAAAAGGTGTTTAGTCTTAAAGGGAAAATGATGCCAATATATTTTTGCTACATCCGACCATAATGGGTGTAAGAATATCTGACCTGCTCTTGCCCAGTGTTGCTGGTTCACATTATTTTACTCATATGCTTAAACTAGAAGACTAGTTTGTTTTATTGGCCAATGATTGAAACTTCCCACACCTTGTAACCATCTCCAGTGTTAAGAGGTGATTGGATACTCATCCAATACTCTTCATCAGGACAGGTTTACAGCCAAACAACCCCACAACCATCATCAGACGTAGTGTGCATCGAGGCAGGATGTCACCTTTTTCCAACTGAACCATGGCATCTTTAAACCAATGAGGAGAGCGAAAACAGAAACCCCCATGCAGAAATTTCATATGTGAAATCATGAGAACTATTCTAGGTTTTATGTTCGTGTGGGACCTCTGTTGCTCAAACTCTTAAAACGGTTAATTTTGTGAAAATACAAACATGGTGTAAAACTCATTGCAATTAATGTGCTGGTTCTGAATATAAGAAACTTTATGGTCAACCCGGACCCCACCAAGGGTATTTTAATGTGCACCATTCCTTCCCATATAGATTGATATATTACTTAAAAATATAGTAGAAACCAGCTGCAATTCCTGGTGAAGCTGATAAAATGAACAGGACAGTTGTCCTGTGCACACAGGACGTAACCTCAAGCACAACAGTTGTCGTGAATTTGTAGAAAGAAATCACCATCAAACTGTATGTAAAATGCTTTTCCTAAGTGATTTTCATCTACTCTCTCCTTTGTTTCCCAGTGAAACATTGTTTTGCTTTTACACTGAAAGAATTAATATTTATGGTCTAAAGCTAAGTAGATTATCTGACCGCAAAAACGGGCAAGAGAAGGGAATATTCTTTCGTCCACTTCATTTTCACTACATTGTGGAATTGCTTTTCCTACAACTACAGTTTATTAAAACAAGTCAAATTTCTATTTAATCTATGCAGTTTTATTTATTTAATTTTTTTTTAAGTCACTGCAGGGTTCAAACGTGCTGTAAACTTGAAACCAAAAACCATATGCATTGCCAGCTAACGAAGCCTCATTTGAAGTGTTACCTGTGTCTGATTACTTGACAGGTCATTTTGAAGGAATAAAGGGAGCACAAATCTCTTAAGTCAGCCCATGATCACACATCTGTCCATCTGTCTGTCTGTCCGTGTGCTTTTCTGCCTGTCTGTCTTGTTTTGGGTCTGTCAGCTGAGGTCACTGCCTCTCTCTGCTTTCACTGTTTCTCCCACAGTTAAATTCAGGTCAATATGAGATGATTTAAATTCTATAAGTGTTGTCAGGGATCACTTACTGTATGTTTCCACAAGGTTATGTTTCTACACTCTCTCAAGACCAAGGTGTTGCAATTATAAGTTTGTATACATATCCACATATACTGTATGTACTGTATGTGTGTATGTATATGTGTAAAAAGGCAAAATAGACCATTTTTAGTGGTTTGTATTGTTTTAGGGTTCATTGTGCAACATTGAAGAAAAGAAAACAATAACAGTGATAATAAACTAGATCTAGTAATAATAAATCCAGAAACTGGCTTTATTCTTTGTGTGCGTGCGTGTGCGTGCGTGCGTGCGTGCGTGCGTTTCTGTTACCTCTTGGGATCTTTAACAGTATAAACACTGACCTTGTCGGGACCAAAGTCTGGTCCTAATGAGGCAAAACGTAATTTCTGATGTCCTGGTTAAGGATTTGGTTTAGACTGTCCACATGGAATGGAAGTCAATGCAATGTCCTAACAAGGATAGCTGCACAAAGAGGTGTGTGTTCGTGTGTGTGTGTGTGTGTGTGTGTGTGTGTGTGTGTGTGTGTGTGTGTGTGTGTGTGTGTGTGTGTATGCGCATGTGCATGTGCGTGTCGGATAAAGAAGCACAGTTTTCAGCACAGATGTGTGTTTGCTTGCTTGTTTCCTGTGGTCCACTGAGATACAGCAAATCAATCTGATGCAAGCTTCTCCTCTCCCTCCCCACTGTACCTTCCCTTTCCACTGTTCAGCACATTAACTTATGGCATGCTGGCCAGACAAAGAGTATTGAGCACGAGGCCCAGAGCTCCAGGTCGATGAAGGTTGGTGCCAGACTTCTAATCACTGTGAATCCCAATGCATGATTGAACTTCAAGACAAAGACTCCAATATGGATCAACCTCCTCTTTTTCCATCTCTCTCTATCTGGTTTACTCTCACACTTTTGGGTAAGGCATCAAAGGGTAGTTCAAGTTTATTAGCTCTCCACAAGCACTGACTGAATTCTCATTCAGTCTTTATATTTTAATCTCAACCCTTCATGTACAATTGAAGTCAGCAGTTTCAATAAACTTAAAATTAACCACTGCACAAATTTCATATTATCTATAGTTTTGTCACATCTGTAAGGGAATCTATTTTGTGCATTGCACAAGTAATTTTGAGGGACTGGTGTACTTCACAAAATAGATGGCATCATGAGGAAGGAAAATTATGTGAATATATTGAAGCAACATCTCAAAACATCAGCCAGGAAGTTAAAGCTTGGCAGTCAATGGTTCTTTCAAATGGACAGTCACTCCAAGCATACTTTTGAAGTGACCATCACAAAGCCCTGACTTCAATCCAATAGTAAATTTCTGTGCAGAACTGAAAAGGCGAATGCAAGTAAGGAGGACTACAACCCTGACTCAATGTGTTCAAGTGATTTTTTAACTACTTACTGCAAGTTTATTTCTGCTGTCTAAGACTAAGACATTGCAATAAATTACAATAATTGTCTGACAGTGTGGAGGATGTTTTGATTGCCACTTTGGATCCCACATCCAGTTCCTACACACCTGCCACACAGATTCTCTGATAAGGTTAACAAGATGTGTATGTTAATGAGAATCAACTCGTAAGCTTTGAGAGAATTGTTTAATGACAGAAAGAACTCAGGTTCTGTCATAAGGGTTAAAATACTAAAAAGTATTTAATTCATTCAGTATTTATTTCATTCTTATTGGTAAAAGTTTTATCAGTGATTTACAAAGTGATCTTGATCTGCTAGTCAGTGATCGATTGTTTTTGTCTCCGCCCACTTTACATAGCCGGAACCTGTCTCTGCTGTGGTAGTTACTGTCATTGTGGAGAAAACTTCACTCGTGATTATTTTGGTTAGGTTTATGCTAGTTTCTGAGGGGTGTAATTTGACTTCATTAAACGCAGGTAACATAGGAAGGACTTAACATAGGAAGAACAGTGGGAGCGCTGCTGCAGGCAGGAGAAATGCAGGAGAGAAGGAGCTAAGTGCCACAGGAGCTCGCTAAATAAGGTAAGCTACATCTGCTAAAATACTGTAACACTTAGAAGAGAAGTATTTATTTTGGTTCTGTTACTTTTTGTCAAATATGGTCAGCATATGTGCCAAACAGTGAAGTTTGCAAGCCTCAAGCTCGGACCACATGTGGCTGTGAGCTAACGTTAGCTAACTGTTAGCCAGCTAACCCTCTGTAAGACAGTGTGTCGGCCGGGTGCCCTGCAGGTTTTAAGAGACTGACCTCAGAGATTCAGCGGAGGACGCCGGCGATCTCAAAATACCTTCAAAATACTGTCTTTCATCTAGCTAGAGTGAAAATACTGTTATCATATGAAACTAGACGATCTAAGGAATCCATCGGTAGAAACCATGCCATGCTAGGTTTTTGGCATGAGGGCAAGATAATTCTCCAAAGTTAATAAAATTTTGGAGAGGGAAAATTCAGCATAGTTATTTTCAAGTGCTTCCCTTGAAATATCATCAGAAGATATGTGAATGAAAATGGCTTCTGTTGTACTGACGGGTCTCCTCTGGAGACATGCCTACTTTATATTATTAACATGCAGTTTGGGCAAACACTATGCAGTATTTGTTGATGCAATATAAATGTTATTTTAAACCCTATTGTATAATGGTGTATTAGATTATTGCTGCATCGTGTGGCCTTATATAGTCCTGGGGTTACATACATTTGGTATGACTGGAAAGCTGAAACGCCTGTGGAGCCAGTGAGCCTAACTGTACTCGTGTACTCATCGTAGACCCCACAGTAGCTATTTCATTGTGGTGAGACCATTCAGACCATTATGAGACAATTAAATTATAAAATTAACCAAGAACCACTTAAAAAAAATCTAGCTTCTACTTTTGTGTATTTTACAGAACGGAGTACCCACCAGGAAATTATAAAACAGACATGCTCAGAGTTTGCAACCTGTCAACGAAGAACCAGACGGCTCACCCGAAGATGACAAACGGTAGCTGAATCATTGTTCTTTTACTTCACAGTTATTTTTCTTTCTTTTCTTTTAATTATATTCTCTAATTGCCTTAATAAGGTCTTAAGAGCTCTTCAATTTAAGCTGTTGAAACCTCTACAACACCAAGATAGAAAGTTAAAATGAGTGCAGTGCAAAGACTGGACATTGACTGTTTCCCTGGTAAAAAAAAGTTGAAAATAGTTTCCATTGGGCACAATGCTGTTACTGTATGTAAGAATTAGTTTGTAATTTGTGCTTTCTTTTATTCCTGCAGCTTACATCATATGCTATGGTACAGTGGATGGACATCGGTTGAGAAAACTAAGGGCATCACATGACTCACTATCAGAAGGTGAGGAGCCCTGGAGCGAGATCATCAGTTTCACCTGTATCTCAAGTTCTATTAGTAAGTTTATAATGAGTCTATCATGCTACAGTGACTCACTATGGCCTCTTGAGTAACAAAGTGGTATTACAAGATGAGACGGACTGTTTAGACAGCTAGCACCAGTTACAAAATGTACCTCCAAAGACAATCTGCAGTCACTTATTTCTGAAGTGTTCACCATTGATCACCAAACCTTTAATAAAGGGCTGATTTGTAGTAATGGTCATTCTGGAGGCTGTAATTGTAATTGTTTAAGTGTATTGGGGTATGCGGAGAAGTGTTCCTAATATTTTGTCAAATCTAATTCACATTAATTTGCCTAGTACAGTGTTATCTTAATTTATAGAAATTATGCTACAGCTACAAAAATTCTCGTTTTCTTGCATCTCTGCAATTCTCAAGACATCTACATCAGTATGTGTGGTGGACTTTGTTACTCTTTAAAGGTTTGGCTGTTAAAAAACTCTAAATGTCTTCAACTCTAAATGTCTTCATGTTTTTGTGTAGGCGTGTTGACGAAAACATTTTCCTCAGGCCGTCTTTTATAATGTTAGATGTTTATTTTTGTGAATATCAAATAAAATAGTGAGATTTGTTTTAGTAATATGTATTTCACTGACTTTGCTGTGTTATTCCTGACAGACTTCACAGTTTCTCCTTTTCCTTACAGCAGTTTTAGCAATATACATATAACATCAGATACAATATACATGCTGTGATGTGTAAATGTGTGTGTTTGCGTGGGATGAAAGCTGTGTGTTCTGTGGGAGATTGTAGTGGCAGAGGGAAAATGTTTGGGATCATTACAGGGAGTTTCTTCTTTATTTGTAGTTTTAATAAAGAGACAACGGCAGAGTAGTTCTCCACAGGCAGCTCCCCTTTCTCTCCCTCTCATGGACACACACACACAACAGTCCAGACTGGCCATGTAAAACAGTGAAACCCTACCCCCGGCTGGACCACCTCAACCGGGCCCCGGCTCCTCCTGACCCCACAGCATTTAAAGTGAGTTGAGAAAGGGGACCTCAGTTTCCCAGAGAGAGCCCAAAGGAGGAAAAGGGGGGGGTGCAGCTGTCTTCTGGCTTCTCACACCGCACGCCTTTTAGTGGCTCAAAGGGAGCAGCCAAGAGAGAGGGAGGCCAGAGGTCACACCAGCCTACTTTCATACCAGCCTACCTATGATGTTCCCCTGTTTTTTTTTTTCCTGTTTTTCCCTCTTCTTTTTTTACTGTTTCCAGATTTCCCAGCCGTAACACTCTTCCCAGGTGACATCCCTCCTTTCACGTCGCAAATAATCAAAACCGTCTTGTCAGCCCGTGTGTGTGTGTGTGTGTGTGTGTGTGTGTGTGTGTGTGTGTGTGTGTGTGTGTGTGTGTGTGTGTGTGTGTGTGTGTGTGTGTGTGTGTGTGTGTGTGTGTGTGTGTGTGTGTGTGTGTGTGTGTGTGTGTGTGTGGATTCAAGCAATTCTTAGTTATGCACAGTGTATGTGCATGGTCTTTATTTAATACCACATTGAAAACTTACTCACGCACAAGTCAAAGTTTCATTCAAATTGAAGTTTAAGTACAGAAGTAATATCTTCAAAGTCTACTTGGAATCTTATCCTTAAGGATTTCATTGTGTCAAACCCATTTCACTGTAGATGGTTTGTGGTCTGCAGTTTTTTTCCAGCAATTGCCATTCATGTATTTGTATGCTGTACTTGCCTCTAGTTATCATTGTTATTAATAGTCTGCCTTCCCCATGCAGGAGTCAGTTGTGTACCAACACATAAGATATTCAAAGGAAACAATGCACGTGTGTACTGAATGTAAAGCTGAGAACAAAAGCTGGTGCATGAAAACATTGACTTTAAGACGGGAGACCGCTCTTCATTTGCTGTTTCAAACTGACAGTCAACAGTGTTTCTGCGACTACGGTCATCCTATAATCTTAACATGTTAATTACTGTAACCTAATCAAGTTGTTTTCGTGAATAAACCTAACCAAACCTTTAGCATTGCATTGTCACATCATAAAAATTTTAGTTATTTCCTTTTTATCTGTGTTTTCTTACAGTTTATCTGTGGCACGCTGCTGATAGATGCTACCTGTGGGAGTGGAGGAGAGGAGATGAGATTTTCTTTTTTGCCCTGCTTGTGATTTCTTCCTCTGAAAATAAGTAAGTTTTAATCATTTCCTCAGCTAAAATGATTGTGATTTGTACACTGCTATATGTATAATGAGTTTATATGAATTATCATTATACAGTGTTGTCTTACAATCTAGCTAGCACCTAGCTGCTAATCAGGTTAAAATTCACAGATTGAAATCTAAAACATGATATAACTTGGGGAAAAAATATTTTATAAGGGTGGGGCAAATGCACAAAACCTTTGCAGAATTCGAGTCAGGGCGAGCCTCTTTTCAAGGTGGCATGTTAGGACATCTTCACTGGGAAACACGGAAATAATTTGATGAAATAATTTCATCTGCATCACGTCCAGTTAGGATCAGATGGCACGGAGAAATGACCATAGGTCATTTAGATTGGAAGACTTGTTGATTTGGTGGCCGGTACAGTATTGTACAGTGGGTCAGCTGCCTGTTGTGGCTGGAAACAAGACTGATAAGAGCAGTGAGAGCGAGCCAAAGCAGTTATGTCGTCAGTTAAAAACCCCAAAAGAGCTGAAAGACAGTAAAATACTTCACTTTGCTGATAGGAACTTTAGATAATTCTAATAATTTCACTACGAGGGAGACCAATTTTTTTATATCAAAATATATATAAAATATAAATATAATTAGGTATTCCACCTGGAGAGTCACAACAGGTTGAGGGGGTGGTCCACTAATTGCAGGCTTGGTGGTTTAATCCTTGGCTCCTCCTATCCACATGCTGAAGTGTCCTTGAACAACAAACTCAACCCCAATCGCTCTGCATGGTAAGACAGTAACTTTAATGGAAGCCTGCCACCATGAGAAGCAAGTTGTCGGATAAAAGTATTAAACTAATGAAGAAAACCTTTACAAAATGTTTTAAAATCTTCAGATAACTGAGCTGAACTCCTGCCTGTTGTGTAATATACACAGACTATGACTGTGTTCTGTGTGGGTGCGTTTGTGTGAAGGCTTGTGTGGTTGAAAAAGACAATATCATTTCTGCCACTTCTCTCTTCCCTGTGCTGTTGCCTGTGGCAGCAGTTTAAGATGGAGTGTCATGTGGTGGAGGGTGACTGATGGAGAATGTGGGCATTAACATGCCGAGGCCACAGGAGACGTGGCACTGAAAGCATTAATGGAGTGACTGTTTCAGAGAAAAGGAGGGCTGATGTGATTGCAATGTGTGCCGGGGGAATCGCTCTGCAGAAGCCGACCATGCAGGCTGTAGGTATCACTGCCCTTATAACACATTTATATGTATCTGAGAGATATATTGTGTGGCCTTTTCAGTGGCAGTGAGTGTAGGGTTCACATGCACAGATACGCAGTCATCATCTGTGACACAACCGCCCGCCTGTCCCTCAAATTTCTCTTCATTTATCATTCAGACACACACGCATGCACACACAGTGTTTGAGTGACTACTCACCGGTTAACACATACAACGCACCCAAGCGGCCTCAAGAAAGAAACGGGGGAGGAGGATAGAACATGGGGGAGGGGGAGTGGCAGAGAGATCCCCTGTGCGCACGACAGCAGTGGTGTGTGGAGCAGGACAAAGAAAGGAGGGAGGGTGGGACAAAGGGAGCAAAGGATGGAGATGTGGGGTGGCTGTGAGGAAGGAGAGAAAATCGAAGGATGCCGGAGGTAGCACCGAATGGCAGTAGAGATGCAAGGATGTAAAACCAAAAATGAAGGAGAAGATGGTGTATGATGCTTTTAAGTTCAAATTGGAAAACTGTATTTTCTCAGCTCTAGTTGTATCTAGCCATGCAGATAAATGATGGTTTTGAGATATTTAGCTGAGATTCCTACTGAGAGGAACTGGAACTTTGTTTGTGGTGCTCAGAGGATTGAATACATTATTTGGATTTCCCATGTCATCATTTTTTCCCCCAAGACAGTCTGCTGAATTGCAGTCTTAAGGAATTTGTGCAAAAATGGCTCAAAAAGGCCACCAGAGAGCCCCCAAGCACTTTCACAGTGGTTTCACAGTGTGGCAGCTCTGAGGCCTCAGTAAACAGTTTCTGTAAAGGCTAAGTATTTGTTCACACTATGTACTCAAAGACCCCAAAGTTCTCTGGTTTTAGTGCTATTTAGCAAATGTTAGCATGCTAACACGCTAAAGTAAGATGGTAAAAATGGTAAATTGTACCTGCCTATATGGTATTATACCTGCTTAGCATCCCAGATAGCAAAATTAAACTTCTGGCCCAGTTTACTCTCTGGTTCCACGGCCCGAATAGTCTGGCCCATATACTTATACATCTGGACAGACTCCGGCTGTTTTTCCTCCGGTGTTGGCCGACCGTCAGAAGATTTTCTGTGTAGGCCAGAATTGGTCCATATGTGGAAGTACCATCTGACAATCATGCTGTATATGGGTCAGACTTGAGCTGAGGAACTGGGTATATAGTAGACCAGAAGGAACACAAGCATGTGGCCCAAGTATGGGCCGGATGTATTTTGCTATCTGGGTTAGCATTGTCATTGTGAGCATGTTGGTATACTTAGCTCAAAGCACTGTTGTGCTAGCGTATCTATAAGCTTAATGGCTGTAAGCTATGGTGCATTCACACATACAGATACAAAGAAGATGGCAATATCTGGCCTCTCATGAATCTGTAGTTCTGGTGGTGTGTTTTATTTCGTTTCCAGTCCTTCTTTCATATGTCCCAGTGAAAGACACATCGTGGACAACTGGGAATACAAAGATAGTGATGAGCAGCTTTTGCTCCATTTTGTTCAAAGTTCCTCTGCGTAGCGGAGTGGAACGGTAAACAACTCAGTGCTTCAGTTTCTGCTGAAATCAAGATGATCACGATTGCCTCTCGCCTGAATGTTAGATGCTATTTGCATAAAGTTGAGTCTCTCTCAACTCTCCCCTGTAGTGTAGCTGGGCGAGTTTTGAGTCTATCAAGCTCAGCAGAGCCAAATCTCACTCCCGATGAATAGCAACCGTCGTTATCTCAGCTTTTTGAATCTGTATATGTGAATGATCTGTTAGTCTTGTTTCTCAATCACCTCCGTGGTACATGGGGAGGACATAGAAATGTCTGAGAAAAGCATCTCAAACATATCACATCATATCTGTTTTCACTCATGATTCACATTTTTTATTTAGATTATTGTTTGTTTGTTTTGTTTTTTTGTACATATCAACCCAATTTAAATCCCTTCTCACTATATTTCTCTGTTCTTATTGTTCATTCTGTACATTCATTTGTATTAATATCAACATTAATCACGCTGCTTAGATGCTAAACTGAATTTTGTTGAACTAGTTCTTATAGTGTGCAATGACAATAAAGTTGAATTTAATCAAAACTTTGGCAAATTAAACCAAAACTGTCAGCAAACAGTATGAACCAACATGAGAGAGAAAGACGAGTTTTCAATCACTAGAGGTTTGCTCAACACTATACACACACTGTTTTCTCACATCTATCTTCTCTGTTTTTTCTTCTTCTCCTGGTCTACAATCTCTTACTGCCTGTTGCCTCGGGCCTCTCCCTCTCTATTACCGCCAGCTCTCACCTATCTCTTTTCCATACTTAGATTGTGGTCTGCAAACATGGTTTTGTTCCAACGTTTGTGTCTGGCCTTGAGGAAACGTTGTTTCATAGCGAATTACATGGAAAAAAAGAGATGGTATTCATTGTCTCTTTGACTCAAACGTTTTTACGTATTGATTTTTCAGGGTCTAATAACGCTGCTTTGTGCCAAGGTCGGCCTCCTGTTTCATTGTCCTGAACAGAGTACAGTTGTTTCAGAGAGAGGGAAACAGTGAATCCAGCAATGTGTTCTTATCCATCAATGAAGGAAAAATGGAAGAGTAGACCCTGCCTGCACCCCCGCCCCATCCTGTCCCCTCTCTCTCCCCCTTTATCTCCCCTCGTCTCTCTATCTGTTTAATCACAGTGAGCCATATGGATGCACAGTGTGTTGTATTAATTAGACCCCAGGGCGTGGCCACACACAGGGGACTGGAGTGACTCTAGCAGTTGCTATGCTCAGAGCAGGAGTCTACCTCCCAGCATATAATGGGAGGATGGAGATATAGTAGGTGAGCTGAGGATGACACATGCAGTAAAATATTTTTCTGGTACGAGCGCTGCTAACATGAGGACCTGTTTTTTCAAAGAGCAACAGATCTGGCCTCAGATCAGCTGTGGCTGGCAGCTGGCAGGGCATCAGAGCAGAGTCCAGACTCTCACAAAGGGTGAAATAAATGCGGAACCGACTATAAAATCATCCAAAGTAGCCATGAGGAATATCAATAGATTTAGATGAAATCGATCAACAACCTGATTATGTAGGTTGATGAATTAGCTAAAGTTAACCAAATTTCATCCAGATCAATCTGTTTTACTCTAAAATGATTATATCACCTTCAGCCAATCAAATTAATCTCACCACAATAATTCGGTTATTGTTAATGTTGTATAATTATGACGTATTGTTCCTGTGGAGCATTTTATTGATTGTATGAACTATTTTGTTTTGATTTGCTGAATAGCTTCTCTTTCTTGAATCAAAACTGAACTATGGTCAAACTGTAGCTGCTGTCTGTTGAAAAGATGTGTTGTTACATGGATTTAATCATCTGTAACACTTTATTTTATTGGTCTATAGTGTCATAATAACTTCCTAGGAAGGAAGTTATATATAAATATAATCTATTCCAGGAAGGACCGTGTAATTTGGTGATAATTTTAAGAGAAATCTGAGACAGTGTTCAAGTATTCTTTCTATAAATTCCTGTGAATGGTTAATGTAACTCTCTTTTACCAAAGTAATTACCTTATTAGTCACTAAACAACACTAAACAAAACAAGAAAAAAAAACTGTAAAATTAATTTGAAAGATTACTGTACAGAATGTTAAACAAACAGTTATTTACTTCACTTGATGAAGACTTTACCAGTTCTATTCAAACTCTTCTGAAAATCAACATCCACGTTTACAATCTACTAACTACATCCAATAACTATTAAATGAGTGGGTACTGTTATGTTTAGTGTCTCAGAACATTGTCTACCTGTTCTCTACAATGAGAACCATTACACGCTTCTTTCCAGGAAACTATTGTGAAAATACATGACCTGAGAGCATTACCTACTATTACCATTACTAGGTGATAAGCCTTGAATGTTAAAATTTAACATTGTGACTGTGTGAGGAATTTTATTTATCATTAACATTCACATTTAGCAAAGTTGACAGGAACAAAGACAGAGTGCTGTGAGCTTTAATTCTCCATCAGGTTGTACTAACGCATCCGGCTGACAGTTGTTTTTCAGCCACTTTTAGCTGATTTGCTATTATTACTTACATTACTTACATGTACGTACAAGAAGTACTTTACAATAATGCTCAAACAGCTTTTTTTGTAAGGATGAGAGTTTAATTTATTATGTACATAAAATCGTACTCTGCAGATTATATAAGCCTGGCTGCCGGAGCCTTGTCTGGGCTAAGGAGTGCACTCATGGGGGAATAAATCAGGCGTGCGTGCGTGCGTGCGTGCGTGCGTGCGTGCGTGCGTGCGCGCGAAACTGAGAAAGGGATGGAAGAAGAGAACGAATTGAGACAGAGAAACCATGGTTCAGTTTAGCCTCATCCATCCCTCACTGTGCCAGTAACAGCTAACAGCACTAGCCTGAGAACAAGGGGATGAAAGTTTATCCAGCTATGAGAAAGAAAGAAAAAGAAAAACTGGCAGCAGTGTCTGGTTAGCTGGTCCTGTCTAAAGAAGCTGACCCTGCTCCTTGTGTGGAGCGACCTTCTGTATTTGCCCGAGCTCTTAAGTGTTTTGAATTCCTGAGTCTCACGCATTGCTCCCGCTGAGGGACCACAGACCTGGGTGGGCATCAGGTCCAGTTGCTTGGCTGGTGAGGTGGGCCGCTTGAACTAAGGGGCCAACTGAGGGAACGAGGGAGGGAGTGTGGGGGCCTAAATGGGTAGCTGGTGGGGGTGAGGTCGGCTTAAGGGGTCGTGGGGAATGAGGCAGATATGGGTCAGTGTTTGCCCAGCTGTCCCCTGGGCAGTTGAAAAGGAAGTTACTGGATAGAGATGGTTATGTTTGTGGAGATGGGTGTGACATGTCATTTAATTGTGTTTTTATTGTGGCCAAAGGTGGCAGGACACAGTTGGGGAGGGATATAAATCGTGTGTATTATAGCTACTGAATGTTCCATCCTGTACTTTGAGCTGCAATTATTAGTTTAGGGCCAGAAGACCAAAATAATGACCCAAAAGATTATTATATTTTTGTTTTATTTTGTTTGATTCTTAATTTATGGGAAGGTTTAATATTCCTTAAATAAGTAAAAAACAAAAGCAATAGTCAATGGTCCACTTACTAGCCTTTGGCTGCAGTTGAAAGTCCTGAGCGGGGACCATAAGATGTTTTTGAAAGCTCCAAAACAAAAACAAGTGAACCTTTGGACTTTGATCATTTTGTTACTTATACATAAAATTATAGTCCCTACTTAAAATGCTCCACTGTCAAGCTGATAATATGTCAGTGTTGTGTTTACAGCTTGTTGCGCTGCCTCCAAGAAGAACTCAGTTAATGCAGGTTTTAGTTGTTCGTTGTGTCTCATTTGAATTCTGTCATCTCTGCTTCACCTTGACGTTATAGTTCATGCACTGTAATAAGATTAAATTAGTATCTAAAGGAGCCATTGGTTGCTTATTGCTTGTCTCTTGGCTTAATATGTGGTCCGTTGTGTCCTCTGCTCTCATTTTCTTCTTCCCTCAAACATCTGCGGTCACTATAATCCTGTCAAATCTGACCTCCATTATGCTCCCACCCTCTCTGCTTCTCAGGAGTCCCAGGAGAATTTGTTTCCACTTGTTCATCTGCTTTACAAAATCCTGTGAAACCTGCATGCAACATACAGATCTTTCACTGTGTATCAAACACTGACACATTTATTAGATTTCTTAAGATTTAGATTTTTTTGAACTGTATGTCACAGTTTAATTTGGTCATTAAGTTCGAGGCAATTAAGCAAACAGTGGACATACTCCATCAACACTTAACAAATTTATTTTTTTCCTTTTTTTTTTTTTTTGCTAAGCATCTACTATTGAAGCAAGTTACAGTCTCAGAACTCACATCTTTGATCCTCTTGGGTCGAGGTTCAGCCCTTTCATGTACAAGGTGTTTGATTCAAGCTTTAGGAACAGAAACACACCAATATGAAGCTACCGAGCTTGTTTTATCGACAACAGAAACGTATAAAAATGAGAACTGGCCTGAGGGACCACTTTAATCCCGTGGTTGTACTCTAAGATTAGATCATGTGAAATGATTGCATTGCTCTCAAATTGCATCATCACCCTCAGGATGAAGGATAGTCGGCCTAATGGATGGACCTATTTCTGCACTGAAACACAGGACCCCATTTCCAAGCTTCACGTGATAAAGGGTCAGATTGAGGTGGAGAGATGGGTGGCTCGGTGGTCACAGGTGGAGGTCACCATGGCTGCTGATTTGTCTTATCAAATCAGCGAACTGGTGTGGAAGCAAGGTGAAGGTCAGGAAAGCTGCGGCTGCTGTTGCTGCCGCAGCTGCACTGCCCCACCCCCCACCCCCCCATTCACCAACGTCAACATCACCATCACCACCACCACTACGTTCCTCTGGTCAATGTCCTTCTTTACCATTGACAGCTCACTCAATAACCATTATTCTCAACTGGACATGAAGTGGGTGGACCCCGCTGTGCCGCTAATTGCACGATCAATAGGTGACCATAAAATACCTGTGAGCTCACCAGAGGGATCTATTAGTATAAAGAGTGTAACACTAACTGAATCACAGCACATAATGATATTAAGAGGGCAGCAACTACAAGAATAACGCATATTATTATTGATCTATAGGCTCCATGCTTTATCATATCATTTTCTATCATTCCACCATTTTCATACAAAATTCTAAATTGCATTTTGGTCTAAAAATCATTTTTCTGACTCCATGTTATTATGAATCATTGCACCTGACTGGCCTTTGTCCGATCATTGTAGCCATTACAGAGACTCTTTACGATGGCTTTTCCTTTGTTGTGTCAGCCTATAGGCACCATGCTATCGGTCTGCATGCTTGGTAATGTATGGATGACGAAACACACACACACACACACACACACACACACACACACACACACACAGAGCACTGAAAATGTGGAAACACCAAAATTCTCTCAATGCACAGGAAAGAAAACCATTGCCACCTAATGGTCAGACACAGTCAATACAGCAAGAGTTCACCTCAAATCTACCCAATGAGGTGCACTTTTATTGAGCTGTATGAAATATATATACAAACTTAAAACAAAAACAACCATTGACAAAAGAGAAATCCTGTATCTCCATTGTCCAGTGTCCTTATAGAGCTGAAGTTCTCTGTTCATTGTCACCGTCCAGGAATACAAAGAGTATGATTGAAAGGGCAGTTCAAATAAACAGTAGCCAGAGGACTACATAAATAAACATACACTCCTTAGTTGCAACCATCCATTTGTTTCTGACAAAATCAATAAAAACGATAAAGGGACCTCAGATCTTAATAAAATTACAATATGAGTCAAATGAGGAGCACCTCAAAATAAAGACAGAAACCGCGTCATTGAGCCACCTCTTAAAACGAGGAGACAACGTAGATTTCCATTCTCTCAAAGTAATTCTTTTAGCTCTAACCATACAAAAAATTTAGGCAGCTGGGTAAAGAGGGCTTTCAGAGCAACCCATAACAACAAGAACACAGTCTGGGTTGATTTGTTTCCCAATAATGACACAAAGCAATTGAAATATGTACTTCCAAAATTTTTTAAATTTAGGGCAAGATCAGAAACAATGAGTCGGGGTTCCTTTACCTGCCTCACATTTATCACAAATAGTTGTACACTTCGATCCTATGCTGTGTCTGGGGTCCTGGAGGCCCTGGGCTGTCTTTATTCGCTAACAAATTACACTTAACACTGCTTTCATACCTCTATATTTTCATGACTTTTCCTAGTTAGAAGAGATTTTGAGCTGATATTATGAACATAAAATGATATAAAACATGGTTAAGTACCGTGGATCTCAATATCTTTTATTGGTGTTAATACAATAGCAGCACTACCCCTCTCAGATCCTAAACAATAAGTATTTCTGGATTTTTGCTCTTGGAGTTTTTTAAGAAGGTACTGGATCTATGTGGAGTCTAATTGGTCCCAAACTTGAGTAAAGTCACTATATAAGATAAATTGTACATCTATGTCGGTGAATGACTTTATGGAAAACATTCCTTCCTTTTTTATCCTTATTTGGAGTAAGAATGGCATGTTATGCTCATTTCTGAATGTACCTTTCATCAAATGTGCAAGTTTAGTTTTTGAACTAAACAATCAGTCACCATTGAAATAGTTTTGTACAAATCTGGTTTTAATGAGGTCAGAAAAAAAAAAACCCTCAATGACAGATTTTTTTGAGCAACAGAAACTGTAAATTAATATATTATCAACTGTTATCAGTTGATATGGAAATCATTTTAGCAAACAGTTGCTTATTTTACACACCCAGCAGTTTTAAAGCAACGTTATCATTCATATGGTGTCTTGTTTCTGGCCACCTGACGAATGCAAGTCAAATATTTGCTCTGTTTTAGCTCTGTTTTTGTTCTCCACCAGCTCCTAAAGGAAATATGTGGCTCTAGCTGCTAAATGATCTACAATGTTAGCAAGCTAGTGGCTAACTGTGTGAGCTTCGCTAAAACGCTAAACAATTAGCTGAAACTTACAACAAAGCTTGAAGGAAGCTGTAGAAATGTTTTAACATTGGTTTTTGATGCGTGTTATTAGAAAAGAAGACATAGATTATAGCCGCTTTAAAGAGAGGGAAATATGGTTAACTTTACAGTAACTGTAATTAGTTTTACACATAAAGCACTGGAGTTTGTGGGACCTCAAACTAAAGTAAAGTCATTATCAACATAAGCATTAAGTAAACCCATCATTTTCTATTCAGCCGAGGTCACAACAACTATAAGTCTTCGTAAACTCTGAAATTCCTTTCATCTTGATTTGGCAGTTTGGTGTAGTGCTATGCAATGGGATCATCCCTCCACACAGTCTAGACATACATGTATATACATACGTGTGTCTATGTGTGTGCGTGCATGTATTGAACCCCGGAGGACGGGAGCATCCAGGTCGTCAGGGTGGTGATTAACTGTCTTGCTGAGTATTGCTGACGAGGATGCAGTTTTTTTTACTATGTCAATACAAACAGATCTGTATCTCACTGATGAGATGGACAATACACACACACACACACACACGCACACACACACGATCCAATTGCAGCAACCATAAACCTTCACAGTGCAATCAGTCATCTGGCGCTGCACATTGCTGTGTACAGTAAACCCAGTAGCAATAAGACTGTTAGAGAGACACATGCTTTCTCTTCCCAGTACATATGTCTTTGTCACAACATTTAATATCCCTGCAGTTTCCCCTTCTGCTTGCAGTCTGCAGTGTTTCACTCAGGCTTTGAGGTGATCAGTTTGGACGAATGTGTCCAGAAGCTCCTCCATCCAATCAATATCTGGGGATTTGTCAACACTCCCCTGAGAAGCTGTTTGACGTCCCCCTGCCCCACTCTGCATCCGCTGAATCCCCCCCACCCCCCCACATTACCTGTAAGCTGCAGGCACTTCTTCAGAGCTACACCATGAACCGACTCGGTGTTGTTATCGATTTGGTGCTAATGTGGTTTAGAGCAATACTGTAACATTGGTTTTGGCTGCCACAGCAGGAGTTTCCTCATGGTGGAGTGGATAAACTCTCACCATCATGAAAAGATTTAAATCTAGTTTCATGATCCTGTTTATTACATTTGATGTGAATTCAGCAGCGCGTGATGTCTTTGATTGCACCGAAAGTGATGGAAACTGACAAAGAAGAAAATGACATGGAACAATTTCTTTTTGTTCTTTCTTTCTTTTTCTCTTTTTTCTTTGCCCTAACTTTTTAATCCTCCCTTCCACTCCCTCACATACACGCATTTACACATATAGTGCTAACCCCAAGCATATACAACACCTCACCTACCCACACATTTTATCTTACACTTCATTAGCTCAACTTGTACCCACCAATACCTTCACTGTAGCTATATTTTTGTCATAAATTGATTTTGTCTTAATGTCTGTAGGCTGTGACACATCCGTCATTGTCTAAGTCTGTCATGTCTTTTGTATTGTAATACTACATCAAAAAAAGGGTTTGTTTTCCGGTTGTTTATTGAACACACTCCACCTGTTTCCCCTAAGGTTGTTCAAATCGTGTTATTCCACTCTGTTTGACACTATCATAATGTTTACATTCTGTACAGCTTGTTCCAGCTCTTTATTGAAGCTTTCTCATGTTTACACTGAAACCCAGTATATTTTTATGGCTGCTCAAACTGAAATATACAAGATGTTTCCAGCACCAGTTTACACACATTTACCCAATAAACAACACACAATACCCATGAGCCACGGCCGCTGTTGCTATGGAGAAGAAATCAATCAGAGCAGGAGCAAATTGCTACAATGCTGCAGTTGGTTCAGAGACCTAAAATTGAAAAGTAAACTGACTTAAGTTACAGGCGTTTTTTTTTGTTGTTTTTTTTCCTTAAAAGAAAACTCAACACCATCATCTTTAGCCCTTTTCTGCCATTATTGACTTACATAACAGAATTTAAGCTTGGTGATTGGATGTTTGCTTCTTGCCAAGATGCTTCTTGTGAGTCGTGTCTAACCTCTTGTCAAAGAAAACACATTCTTGTTACACTGATTATTCAACCAGGAGAGTTTGATGCTGACCCAAGTCGTAGAAGTGTGAGTCACGCAACATCTTCTATGGGAAAAATTAATTCATTTTTTAACTAATCTCCACACAGTTGTCATACTGGTGGTTGCAGCCTGGATGATCTGCTGCCTTTTTTCAGCTGTCTCTGTCCTGGTAGGCAGTTCCCTCCTGCACCCCCTGCATCTCTCACTGTGGGGGACACTAAGGTCAATCTGAGTGTCACAGTAACAAGAAACCTTTTTCCACATGCACACATTCATCTCCTCTCTCTCTAACACACCACACAATCACACATGATACCTTCTCAGTTCCTCTAAACTAAATAAGTCAGCTACTGTGAGTAATTGAATGATAGCATATACAAACATTTATGCACAAATGCAATTAAGCATACTGGATGTCTGTGCGTGCATGAGTGTTTTCGAGGGGGGTGATATGTGCATTCAAAAAAAGGGGGAGTGAATTTCAATAATGAGCATATGAATATGTTGAGTTGTGCAAGGAAAAGCAATTGTCCCTTCCCTCACATCAGTTACAATCACACTGAAGGTCCTCCACCTTTATTCAATTATCATAACTATCTCCTATCATTTACATACACACACATATCTTGAATAATTCATTATGCATAACATTGGCAGCACTGTTCATATGGAGATGGAAAGGCAGGAAAATGGGAATTCAAAGCTTCATCGGCTGATTCCACTTGTTAATTCTCAGTGTGCATAATTGCGTATATGCTTCTGCGACAAAGAGCAGCAAGTCCTGCTCACATTGAAATGCCTAAAGCATTTTGTTTTCCACCAAAAATGATGAATGATTAAAGTCATTTGAGTGTAAATAATGTCATAGCAAACTGTGCATGTAATTATTGTGTTTTCATTTAGCATAATGAGTATTTTGCAGTCACGTATTTTAGAAAGAGATTAAATCCTCTCAGGAGGACTGTGTGTGAGGATTTATTTTCTTTGACCTCATCACTATGTTTTTTTGTCCCTACTTCTGCTGCTTCTTGTTTCTCCATCCCTCTCTCACCTTGACATTAGATGCAATTAAAGGAAAGCACTGACTATTCTTGTAAAAAAGGAAAAAAAAAGAGAGAGAGAGAGAGAGACCTTATCGTACTGTTGCATGTGGCAGTCCCACGCTCTATAGAGGAGTGGGTTTGTTGTCCACTGATTTAGTTCGCATCACTGTTCCTCAGGGCTGAGAACAGTTGGATTGCAACAATATCACACAGTCCTCCATCCTCCCAGCTTTGATATGAGAAATATGCTGATGTTTTCCATCGCGGTAGTGTTTTTCAAATTTGCATTTCAATAGCTGAGATGCCTCATGTAGTTTCAGGAGAGATAATGCCTGTCAAGCACTTGGCAATAACGCTGAATGAGGGAGTCTTCCTCCTCTGGTTTTTCACTCAGGTTCTGAATACAGACACTTAACTGTCAGAGTAGATTCAGCAGCTGGAGACACATCCTCGGATTGTCTGCCGGTGCTCAGTACGTATGAGCATACATGCAAGTCCTCAATTAGTCACTAATTCTTCACATCCTAGATGAGCATTGATTTGAATATGACCGTGCAATGAAAAGAGTGTGTGTCTGTGTGGTTTTTTATGGGTTTCACTGTCTTCTTTCAGCTGCTGTAATCTTCGTTGTTCCTCAACACCTGCATCACTGACAAAGAGGAACGTGTGCAACAGTGTCTCCTAGAAACTCTCTTTATACATCAATAATTTGTTTTGCTCGATACGCTTTGAGGGGAAAGTAAACGCTGCCAGGTTGATGTTCAGTTACAATGTTTTTCAGAGGACAGGTACGGTCTTAGGGAGGTGTCAGGTCACAGATGAAGTTTTAGATATTTAATAAAGGCTGTGATCTTTCTCTCCATTAACCCAGTGTCTAAAAAAACACAACACACTTAACAAAACATTGGATGTAACAATGTAGGAAAACAATTGAAACATGTCAGATAATGTTTGGCAAATATGTTGTGCATAAACATCTTGTGACTTAGATTTGTTCATCAAAAGAACTGTTTGACATTTTGGGAGATATGTTTTTTGCCAAAAGCTGAGTAAGAAGATTGATACCACTCACATAGCTGAACAGTAAATGCAAAGCTATTGCTTTATAGACACTTAGCTTAGCACAAAGCCTGGACACATGGGGAACCAACTGGCTCTGTCTGAAGGTAAAACAGAGGTTGCTTGAAAACAAAGCACTGCAATGTTTCAGGGGTTATCTGCTGTCATCAGAGCATGAAATGAAGAATTGCCGTGGCTTTGTTTTCATTGAAACATGTCACTACAGCAACACTGTGGATATTGCAGACTAACAGTCTACATGCAGGAGCTGCACAGCAGCATCTGCAAGCAACACCTCGGCAGATTTTTCATCAGCCCTAGCTTAAGTCATGCAAATTCAAAAACAGTTTTTCTGAAATTCCTCCAGCATTTTGCAAGTTTGCTACAAGAAAAGACAATAAACTGGATACTGTTTATTTTGTTATGTTTGTACATGTTGTTAATTTGTTTTTGTTTACAATTGTTTTTGTTTTTGCACCTACAATGTTTATTGGTTTGCACTCGTCCAATGTCTATTCTGTTTTTCAATGAGATCCATGAATAATGGCATTTCGTTTCCCGGGATGTGTGTATGCACATGTATTATGTAATGTGAAATGACAATGAACCTGAAACATTGCAGTTCGAATTTAAAGGAAATATAGTGCATTTCACAAAATGTAGAACTATTCCTTTAAAAACGTTTCCTAATCATGTTGATAAAAAACGAATGTATGCGGCAAAACTTTCCCCACATAATGTTATATTTGCTGTTGCAAATTAGTTGTGTAAAAATGTAACTTGTTGGATACTGGGTTGCCATATGAGGTCTAAGTTAGTTGTATATCTCACTGTCTCATGGTCACAACTAATTGAAGAAGATAAGTGCTTGAGTGAACCAGAGATGAGAGGCAAGCACTCAACACTGATGGAGCACAGAAAGGAAAGATGAGAGAAGTTTATTTCTATAACACTTTCAAACACAGGGCAATTCAAAGTGCTCTACAGAGGCACAGACATACATTAAAAATAAGACATTGAGACGACATTAAGACTGCATGTAAAAGACAATGAAAACAAGGCAATTCAAAGTGCTTTTTGAGAGGCATAGATTAATTAAAAACATTAAGACATTAAGAAGGCATTTAAATTGCAGTCGGGTTATTATTGTCTGTTGAAGGTCTGCTGAAGGTCAGTGCATGGCTGAGCAACAGACCTGTTCTCCCTCTTTCTCCTTCTCCTTCCCTCCATCTCCCCCCTCCCCCACCCCAAGAATAATGTCATTCAGTCTCATGCGTCCCTGCTGACGGACTAGCTGTCCCCTCCTGACTTCCATCGAATGGCCAGCATGCTGCCTATGAACAGGACACCTCTCAGATCAATTCACCTTCTGCCCTTCATCTGAACCACTCAGACACTAATCAAAGAAGAGGAGGAGCCTCGTCATCAAGCACTGCACAGAAAGCTGGTATGTTTTACGAGGTGCCTAGCCCCGAAGTGTCATTTATCAAATAAAAGCACTGGAGAATTTAATTTGACTTTTCAGACTACGAAACACAAATATTGCAGTCTCTTTTAATGAGGTGTCGGGGATATTCTTCAATGTATGCTGCTTTAATGGTGCGCCTGGGACCAATTACAGTGTCACTATCACAGCCCATCATTCACTCATCATTTCTCTGTCACATCAAATTCATTCTTTCTCTCAGAGGATCTCGATAAAAATGGCTATCAGTGTCAATTTACAGTCTCATTCTTTTTAAAACAAGATTTTCTGAGCTATAAAACTGATAAAACTTGTATTTTGCCCTATTAAATAGACCTTGCTGTGTGTGTATAGTGTAAAAATCTTTATTCCTGATGGTTTCTTCAAGGCCAGCAAAGGTCACTCTATCAGTCTCTAAGGTAATAAAGAAGGATCTTACAAACTGTGGCCTCTGACAATTGGAAAACCATCATGATCAATTGATCAGTACAGTCCAGGGAATATAACCTTGTTGTAGAATCGATTGGCCCAGACCAGAGAAATTGACCAAACTAATTTTGGCCCCTTGACTGCTGAGTTGCAAAACCCACTTAAAATCAATTAGAAAAATTAAAAGCCAACAAAACACAGGTGAAAGAGCCATACTGATTAATTATGTTCTCAATTTCCATAACTATCTTTAATGGCAGGTCGGTCAGGATCCTCGTTAAGTAATCATGGTACTTGGCCGCCTGACACATGCACCTGTGATGATGGACTGATTTATCCACCTACACAGCCGGGAGGAATCCTCTTGTAATGTTCTTCCTGAGAGGAGGAACCATCTGATGTGCCCTGCTGATGGATTGACAGATGGCTTGAAAAACTGGGGCAGACAGATCGCAGGAGAGAAAAATGTGGAAAAGGTAGGAAACAAACGATACGGAAAGACGAACAGAAAAGAACAGGAAAGGCAAAGTGTAAGTGACAGTAAAAGATATGAAGCTGCTCTATAGTAATGAAGTGATTTGTAAATTGTGTGCTGTGTGTGTTGTGTTGGTGTGTGTGTTTGCCCACAGTTTGACAAGGTGTGTTAGAAAAAAAAATCTGTAAATACGTGCAGCAGAAAAGATATTATGCAAACAAGATTCCTTTCTGATCTGCTTATAGTTTTCTGTAAGCATATTTCAATTTAATGAAGAAAGATTGTGTTTGTTGATGTGGACAGGTGACATTCAAAAGACCTTCCTCAGAGCAAGATGAGGTTGAGGTGGGAAGAGTAAGTTAGTGAGCATGAACAGTTAATTTATGTAAGGTGAGGCAAGGCAATTTCATCTACAGTGTATAGCACATGTCATTAAAGGTAACTTAATGTATTTTTATTAAAATGTACCAAAAGTAACCCAAATCACCCACTGTAGGTGTGAGTCATGGTTAAGTACCAATACCACGATAGCTAATTCTAGTTTTGAGTATTGGAACTGGCACCAATGCAAAAAAACACAGAGCACTGTTGTACACTTTACTTTGGTTTCCTCTTTTAATAAACAATAATGTTGTGATAACTGTTGCAGATACATAACTGCTGAGCTTTGACAGCATAATTCTTCCCAAGTTTGTACTTGAGTACAGTAAGTACCAATATGTACTGTACATCTAGGTACAAGGGAATGAGATGTGAGGTTAAAAAACACGAGGGGAACGATCTGGGAATTGAAGAAGAATTTATACTGTAGGTATCTTTAGCTCATATGAAGGAGGGCAGTGTGACAATTTTTGAGCAACAAAGCTGGAAGTTTTGGGGAAGATGTGGTAATGAGCTCTGTAGCTGTAATTTATTTCAAATTACAACAGAGTATGTTGAAAAACTGCATTGACATTCACCCATTCCCTTTCTTACTCAGCAGGTCTTTTCTAACTATAATACATCTTCAAACAATTTAATCTTGTATCCAAAGCTGAGCTAACCGAGGCAGCAACTTTACAAATATCTCTATAGCATCCTCCAACAGCAGAGGACAGTGTCAGCTGCCACTCTCTTCACCAGCAAACACTGATGGTGGAAGCTCTTTGTGTCCTCTGTGCAGCTCTCAAGGATGTACCCTCCCTATAATATTAGAATAGTTACTTGTTTAAAATAGACTATAAGTTTTCTTACAGTATAAACCATACCACACTCTGTACTACTAGAATATAAGAACCCGAATACCCACAGTATTTTTAAGCTCCCAGATTGTTGCCCTCATTTTGTTCTCTTGTGCCTACATGTACTGTTTGTATCAGTATGTATCTACTGGCACAATATTGGTACAAAAAAGTTAAACCGGGAAGAATTACCCTGTATATTGTGGGCTGTATTCTAAAACGTCACCATTAACCTTATAAAAAATGACTGTACAGGCTGAGGTCTGTACTCAACTGAACATAACAGCTTGGACCAGGAACAGACTGAACGTGCTACTTAGCTAAAGATAGTTTGAGTCAGCGCTGAGTGTTGCAGCGGTATGAGCGGGGATGTGACTGCACAAACACACAAGAAAACTGGAAGAGCTACACAGTCAGATGATTGCGAATCTCTGAACTGAACTGAATAAAACACAGTGATTACATCATTAGCTAGAAGCATTAATACAATATTTTTAATTTACCTTTAAAACCATCCTGATTGAGCAATTGGCAGGGAATGATAAAAAAGAAATGCTTATGGTTTGTCAAATCATTTGATGGCAATGAAAATAGTACCCTTTTAATTAGTACATTGATTCACTTTTAATAATTAATATACTGACACTGGTCATTCAGGCTGTGGTATTGGACTGAGACCAAATTTTGTGCTAATTCTAAGTAGAGCTATAAAATCAGCTCCTGATGATCCAGGTCAGATTAGGTTGTGAGGAGAACAGAATTTTGAAGTTGATTCTGCATTGAGCTGTGAGCCAATGAAGAGGTTTAATTACTGGGGTAATCGAGCTGGAGCATCCCTATTGTTTGTTTGAGTAATCAAGAGAACAGATTATCACAGCATAACCTGGTGGAGATGAATACATGAGGCAGGCTCTCAGAATCAGTTTGAGATACAAACCACCCAGACATTTTTCATTTGTTTGTACAAGCCAATCAAATACAGCCAAACAGAAAAAATTTAAATCAACTGCGTGCAACTGTGATGGCATAATACTAGCAAGATGAATGTCTGTAAACAATGCACTGTAAACAATGCATAATTGATGGACCTACTGAAACATTAATGCAGCATTTGCTTTTGTTTTTCTTTCTACAGACAGCTTCCTTGTTCTTGTCAGGCAGCGTTTGACTTCTACTGAACGCCATTTGATCAAGAAGACAAACTCATGTCATGAAGTGGGGATCCGCTTCAGTGATAAGAGAGTTCAAATGGAAAAAAACTAGAGAGAGTGTAAGAGGCTAAGGGGCAGTGGCAATGTGAGGAGATGAACATGGGGAAGAAAGAGCTTCTATACAGGAGATAAAAAGGGAGGAGAGAATGGAGGTCAGAGGGGTGAGAGTAAGTGAGAATTAGAGGCTGTGGTTGGTTGAGGCCGGTGTCCACACTGCAGTCAGGTCAGACCGTCGCTGCTGGGCTGCTGGGCAGTCAATCAGTCCTTATTGTGCATGGCCAATCCACAGGCACAAGGACAAAATGAAAAGTTTTGAAAGTAATCTCCAAGATAATGGACTCCTGCTCTATCCAGAGGTGGATCAATGCTGGGTTGGACCGGGCAGCCCAGAAGAGAGACAGTTTCCTTCTTCATCTGCTAGAGGTGGAGCCACTTGCATCTTAACCTCATCCATTATCGAGACTAGCACAGGGCAAGCACAGTCCATCTCCGTCTATGATTTTACTGCCAGTCTGTACTTCATCCTTTCTCTCTACTCCATGCTGCCTCTCTCTGTCGCACAGCAAAGATAGATGGAAAGAGTATAAAAGAGGGTCACCTACTCCCTTATGAGAGTTCATTATCTTACACGCTGAGGGAGGAAGAGACACAGAGACGTGTTCTCTGGGGATCCCATCCACAGTGGGGAATTTCTCCAAGCTCTAAAGAGGGGCAGGAGGGATGCTGGTCCAAAAAAAAAAATGCAGGTCAAGAGTGTCAGACACAAAAGACAACAGAGCATTCATAGCAGGCAGACACTTCCACAATGCCAGAGAGGAAAGAGAAGTGTACTTTATTGTACCAGCAACTGTTCCAATGTTATGGAAATGCACGTTTAAAAAGGTGAATTGTTGGCTTTGTGTGTCCAATGGTGGAGCTTTGTTGTCCTCGCTAACACACACTTAAACTAAGCAGGAGCAAAGTTGATCTCCCTGTGTATGTGTGTGCGCGATGAGTGTTACAGCATGCGTGCCTGCTAGGAAACTGTGAGTTGGTGAATGTGTACAGACCTCTGTTTGTCCCCTATCGGTATGCTGTCAATTGTCAGACTGGAAGCTGCTCTTTCAAATCAGCAACAAAAGGCTCTTTCCCAAATGTTCACTCTCTGCAGATACACGGCTTTCCTCTTGAATGAAGCAAAGCCAGTAGTGTAAAGACAAAATGTGAATAAACGGGGGAACACAAAAAAAGGATTTATCAACTCATGTAGGCAGAACTATCTCAAGAGGTGTTAAGAAAGAGTGAGATCCAGAGAGAGGTGTTGAGGGGGGTGGGGGTGTTTGGAAAGAAAGAGCGCCACTGTAAGTAGAGAGGGGAAATGTTCCCATAGCCACTGTCGTTGTTTCTTCCCACCTGGACGGTTATTATGTTTTGGAGAGGAGTTCTGGCTGCGTCCCTTGTGGTCGCTGCTACAGTGTGACCCAGTCCAGATGGCCTCTTCTCTTTCTCCTGTGTGTGTGCTGCACACTGCTGGGACTGTGACAGACGCACAGCATAGCATAACGGCCCGCAGGGAGGATAGAAAGAAGAAAGTGACGTATTTACAGACAGATTAACGGAAAAAACCTGATTAAATGAGATGGGAAGCAAAACAAATGCTCACGTTTTCACACAGGCCACGAGTGAATGGTCAGTGAAATGATGTGAATCATACCCACCTATGGGAGTTTTGGACCAACATGTTAAATAGCATTCTGCACCACCATCATCAAAACACCAAATCCAGAAATATGTTTTGGGAAAATGATACTCATCCCTCCAGTGGAGCTCCAGAGACATATACTATCTATGCCAAGAAGCACTGACTTCACATTGTTCCCTTCATTCGTGTGCTTTTGTTATGCCCTGAAAAGATAGAGAATCAATAAAGATGATTCTTTATTGATGGTTCTTTATTGTAACACAGTTACCTCTCTGGCATCTTTATCAAGAATATATTGTTCAACATAAAAACAAGTTAACATTGAAACAAGAGAATTACCATGTTCATAACAAGTGTGTTTTCACTGTAATTGTCTATTTGTGTTCCATTACAGCTCCTATACACAAAACGTGCAAAATGTGACTAGTCCAGTGAACTTAATTAATTACACTTTCCCATTTAAACACCAAAATCGGTGCACACATTTCCCATGAGGGCTGACAGGTAAGAGATTCTTTCTACTATAAACTATATTATTTATACAAGATATCCTACTTTTAACATTTATATAAACTTCATTCTATCACATTTTACTGTTAAAAGCTCAAAACATATCCAGACTTTCTGCCTCTAGTTGTTCCTCCATCAGAGGTGGAACTTCACTGTCACTTGGCTGATTCAGCTCAGTTCATAGATTTGACCTCTCTGAATATGTAGGGCCTTTTTTTCTAAGCACTTCAGTTAGTACATCAGTAAATAAATGCATCACTGTTCGTACTATCACAATGTTCAGTGCGTCTTCCCTTCAGTAGTTCAGTCGGTTGCATTGTTTATAAGGTCAATAGTAGCCACCCATTTGCATTTGAGTTATGACTTCATGACCATTTCTGAGGCTTTAGCAGTTTTTCAGCAGTGCCGTGCATAAACGCGCTATATGAGCACCGTTCATCGTACGCGCTATTGTTTTAGTAAAGTGAATAAACAGCCACTTTAGTGACGAATTTGAAACGACGCATCGAGTTGAAGCATCCGACTGGTCTTTTGAAATACCTGCGAGTGAAGGGTAGAAGAAAGGGTTAAGACCATGAACCAACAGCCGAACAGTTCCTCCAGCGAAGCCAAACTCAGAAATACAGAATATACACATAAAACTTATACTTACATTGCTTTTTCTCATCTTGTAAAAGTCTGTTTGTGTCTTTTGTACAGTTAATCATGTAGTTTGAGAAGCAGCTGTGATTTGAGGCTGATGGGTAGGAGATTCAACTGAAAAAGAATAAATAAAACGTGTTTTGTTTTTGTTTTTGACTGAACTTAGATCAAAGTCAAAATTGTGAGCTATGAACATGAACTAGTTCATCTTAACCTTTGTGAACTGAATTTTGAACTAGCTCTTGTAAAGTGTGAACTTGCTCAGCACTGTTATTCAGTCAGGTTTTAACCATATCTCCAGCTGATCTGTCCCTGATAACGTCCCTCCCTGTCACTGGTGAGGAGCTCAGAGACAACGGTGATTCAATATAGTCAGTCAGATTTAATTGGTGTTAAAGATTTGTTTGTCTGTGCACTGAACATCTCTACCTCCATCCAAACACAGTCACATATTTCTGTGGGTGTTGAGAGATTCAAGCCCTTTTTCATTCCCATCTTTCCTTCATCTCTCTCTCTTTCTTGTTGTTACATGTAATGAAACACAAAATCAATCTTGCTGGGGAAAAACTGGCGTAATACTGAGCCCAGTTGACAGAGTGATCCTCAGTCAACTGCAACAATAATGAAAATAAAAAGATAAATGTTGCGGTTGTGTTATTGCTGTGGAAGATCTAAAAAAAAAAAAAGAAGAAAAATGAGACTTGGTGTGTAAATTCACATTCATTAAACATGATGTGAATCAAAAGCTTTTTTGGAACTTACACCAAACCAAATTACACTCTAGAAATGAAAAAAATCAAGTGATGTTTTTGACAGATGGATGACAAATTGCAGACAAAACCTGAATAACAGAGTGGAGAAACATGATGGAAACAGATTCTTTGATACAAGACACAAGCATTTGAATAATGATTGGTCACTCAAGCAGCTCGGTCTATGTGCAAAATTTAACGTCCTTTAATTTGATGCCCATCTTTATATACAGATTGACAGCCACAGCTCCATCATCCACTGATCTTGTCCCCACTGTTGTTTGACAGAATGCCACCCATGTCTTGTCAGGCCTGAAATGATCAAACTGACACAGGGAGCTTCATCGTTACAGCCTCTGACCGACTGACCATGAACCGCAGTGTGCCACCTGCTCCTCTACTCGCAGCTCCACTGGTGCACCCATCCAGTCTATCTAACCCTTGAACACCTTGGCCCTCCTGCAGACAGCCGGTGCCTTGCAAGTCCAGACTCATCTATTATCACTGACAGACAGGCACCACACATCACTACGCAGCCGGTAACAAGCTCCCAACAACATATGGTATCTCCTCAGTCCCTCCAGACACCTCTTTGTTCTGTAGTCACCTTACCAGCCACACCTCAGCACAGATATACTTCCTATTTTACCAAACATATTTTTTTTTTTTCCCATTTACTTTCTCAGCCATCCTTCAGTGTTCGTTCTCCATTCAATCATTTCAGGGACTTCTCTCAGCTGAAATAACTCTAGGATATACTAAGGTTTCATAGTTATCACCTTGCACTTTACACCTAATACTGTAATTTGTAATGCTGTGCAGTATGTCATTATTACAATTGTAATATTAAACAGTGTGTAATTATAAACAATGAAAAATTATTTTTCTTAGTGAGGGGTTCCACAGGGTTTTATCCTTGGCCCACTTCTTTTCAGTTCATGTATAGATATAAATAACTTACCAGAGTCATGTTGTGGTGAGACTGTCTCCCAAGAAGGACAACAACATGAACCATTTCAGGAAGAGCCTCAAAATTACATTTGTTTAATTTTCTAGTGGTCATTGTAATGATGATGGTAGGAAAGGAGGAAGTCAGGTCAACAGAGGGAGGAGGTTTGTGGTAGATAGATGGGTAAGCAAAATACCAGTCAATGTTTTTTAACCTCAACTTTAACTATGTTTTTATTTCTGTAACCATGACGCCTTACAGTACTAATAAGTACTAATTTTATTCCTTTCTCTAAACCATATCAAATTGTGCGTCAACCTAACCAAACCCTAGTCATAATGTTGTCCCGTCATAAAACTGACTTGTTGGTTGTGGCCATTCTCTTGTCTGGGGTCAGGTTTAGGCAACAAGGCACTTGTACTGTATCTGTAAGGCACATGTAAATGAACACATTGTGTCTGAAGTCACTGAAATATTTCTGCATTAAACCAGACCACTATCTTTCTCTAACCTTTTCCAAGTGCTGTGAGAGTCCAAATATAGACTAACCAAAAAAGTATGTGCAGTATGTTGTCTGAACATTTTACTGATATGTTCAATATCAGTGTAATGTGTACAGAATTAAGAGCTGAATCTGCAGCTCGCCTTTACTTTCAGCAGGTTTATAGTGAGACTCAGCTCATTGTTTAGCTGTCCAGTCTCCAACTTTACTGTTTTGGTTCATTCTTTTGTGAGTGTTTTGTTAGACACTTGTTTCCAGCAAAGAAGCTCTAAAAACCCATTGTTCACTTCCTGCTCAGCACCAATGTCCATTTCTACATTTCATTTCTGTTTATGTATTCTGTTTATGACCCCTCTAGGAATGGGCATCGCACACAAGCTTAGACTATAAATGCTTCATTATATGGCTTTCGATTATGCTATATACCTATACCTATCCAAGTGAAATAAAATGAAAATATATATGTGTTCTATCAATATTTCTGAACAGTTGCTTTACAATTCCTTCATCTGACATAAATGCTCACTTCATCAGTGTAGTGTGCACACCAATACAATTTTTTATAAATAGCAGCTTGAGTTCTTGTCACCACTGATGTAGAAAAAGCTTTACTGTAGATACATGTTGCTGTGTGGTTTAAGCACACATTGTGCTGCTACCCGTTCTTGTCTCTGTGCTGTAAATATCACAGCATATAACTGCTGAACTGCATACCATCAAGCTTTAAGCAGAAGACAATGAGAAAAAACAAATCTGCCACATAAGCTTTAATTGGGTAATTATGAAAAGCAAGATGAGACATTTAGTGTCCCTGCTGGGAGGAGAATTGCCCATTACCTGGTGATTTTCCCGAGCATGACTATTACTTATGGCATGTAAAGACACTATGCTACAGTGACCAGTTAATTACATCCATTACTCAGGACTGGGTGGCAAGTTCTCACTGGGAGAAACTCACAAATGCAGACAAGAACATACAATCACGTTTGCTCCCACGTGTTTATATTTGAAGGTGATGGTTCCCAGCCGGTTCTTATTTCCCATACCTGCACAGACTGATTAAAGCTATTTTAGAAAAGATTGAATGATTCCATAAGCTCATTTTGTTGAATGTTTAAAGAAACAAAGACATTTCTTAGTATGAAAACATTTCCGCTCACAGCTTATGCCAGTTTTGACCTTTAAAGTCGTCCATGCTAACCTTTAGAAGCCATCATGATTTAATGTGAATCTGGTCTCTAAACAGAACAGCTGGCTGGCTGAACGCATTCACTCACTGCAACCTTTTGTTTTCACCAAAGCCCCATGTTTGAGCTCTGCTGGGAGTGAAATGATTTTTTGCTTGACTGATGGATCTCATATGAACTCTCATTAGTCATGTAGGTGTTGTTGTGAGTGAAGATCCACTGCCAAATAGTGACACCTACTGGCAAAATTAAAGAGTTTGCTGTTGCCATTCTCAATTATTTTATACAATTCAGACCTCAAAGCCACCCTGTTGCAAAGGTTTAACATTAGAAGACACTGACCTACTGGAGGGAGTTCACTTTTCTTACTACAAAAAAATCTGAGTTGAGAAGCTGCTCAACCTTAAAAGATTTACTCTGATGCTGGTGGTCTAGAAACTCATATAATATACCACATATAAGAAAATAATATATAATAGATAATCTTTTGGCAAAATCAAAAAATAAAATGCTCAGTTAAAACTCAACAGTTTGGTTCCTGCCAACATTAGAAGCAACCACTTGCTGTTTGTAAGAAACCAGCTCATTTCTAAAAACATGCACCCCAACATCCAACTGAATAGTGAAATCATTTGGTATTAAAAATTAATGAGAGACTTAAATGTATCATGACCTGTGTTTAATTTGTGCAGTAATTAGCATGTACTTTCTGCTTATAGTGAGATGGGTATTCTTTGGTGCTTTGGTTGAGATTGAGCTGTTGATGTGCCAATAATGTGTATGTATCCAAAGTGTTTCTCTTTTCGAAAGCAATGAATCACAAGAGGTCAACTCCTGAATTGTTTCTCTGTCCACTCACCTTTAGCCACAGACCTAAGGCCGCATTTCCAGGCCCCAAGTTTTTCGCTAAAGCACCACCTACTGAATTGGTTAGGGTGAAGTGTAGGGGTGGCATTGTTTTACACACATGTTTGGAACATATTGGGTTTCCTGCACAGTAAAAAATTAGGGTCCTAGAAATGCTCTCCTAGGACTGTGGTCCTTACAGTCCTGAACCTGCAGCCTCCGGGTCTGCAGAAACATGCTACTCAGATCAAAGCAAACCCCCACTAGAGAGCAGCAGTGGCATTAGTGACCTGAAAGGAAACTAGAGTTTCATCTTTGACAAAACATGGATTTACAGAATATTAGTTATGAGAACCTGTTCCTTGCTGTTAATAAATATCTGCAGTATTATTTGTTCATACATACCACCTGAGGTTGCTCATTTGGACAGAAGAAGACAAAAATGTGTCTGCGTGTTTGTGTGTGTGGTCGAGGTATTACTCATGGTTTGGGGACCTAAATCGGTTTACACAGTCACAGCAAGTTCCCATGACATAAATCATTAAATTTTAAGGTGAAGACATGTTTTGAGGTTAGGATAAGGTTATGTTTAGGCAGGTAGTGGTTATGGTTAGAGTAACTTTCCTGGAAATGGATGTAAGTCAATTTCCTCTGAAGTCACGGAGAGACTGCTGTGTGTGTGTGTGTGTGTGTGTGTGTGTGTGTGTGTGTGTGTGTGTGTGTGTGTGTGTGTGTGTGTGTGTTTGTCAGAGCATTCAGAGTTGATGGCTTTCCCAGCCTCAAGGTTTCCTGCATGCAGCATATAAATGGCTGCAAAGGAAAGTTTTTAGCGTTTGCCTCCACACAGAGAGGAAACAGACTTTTCAATGAATTATGGACTGTTCAAATTATAAGCAAAGACACATGGATGATTTCATTTCTACTATAACTGCACATCAGACACAGTTCAATCCTCATCACACACTGACAATTATCTAAACATTTTTTGTATTGGACCAATTTCAAAATCAAAGTATTCAATTTTGGAGTAGATGTTATATTCCAAAAGACTGAAACTTTTAGTTTTCATGGTTTATGTAATGAATTAATTGCCAGAAACAGTTATTCAGAAGTTAAATCATGTCAAAGTAAAAGAACAACTGCAAGAGCAAAATGACTAAAGGATGACAACATGTTTTTGGCACTGGGTTTTTCTTTTGTCTCAGTGGTTTAGACATGGACAGTTGTTTATTTGCTGGACCACATCCTCTCATGTCAGAGTTTTTGTGAACTGTTTCTTAAATGTCAAAATACAATACTATGAATAATAGTGTTTAATGTTTGTCAGATGACACTATCAAATGTGAGTTTGAAAGTTTTGTCTGCATGAAGAACATCTGCCAAACTCTTTTTCTTCCACAAAATCGCAGACATGGTGAATATAAAATTATAAAACTGTATTAAATTCCCCATAGATCAGCTTTTGTTAGAGCAAGTTTTTTTGTCTGAATTTAAAAAACACACACTGACTACTCCGTCCAGTAGCCAAGACTGTTGCTCAGATTGCAAACAGATGTTGATCCATAAAGGACATAACAACAGACTTTATCTCTGCTGCCTGATGTTTTACATTGGGGTTTACTGCTTTGTTACAGTATGTAACACTTAGATAATCTTCCATGTGTGCTTGTGTACATCAGCATGCCAATATTATGGCCTTCAGTTTTCTAATAGAACCTAATTCAAAGCAGGCTTTAAACAGTAATTACAAGCAGAAAATCGTGTGACATAACTGTTTAATCAGAGTAAAATATGTCCTGACTTCCACAGATGAAAGCCAAGCACCAGATGTAACCATTACCAGGTCTATAAGATCTCAAGCTAATTCTGGGAACTCAAAGTACCGAAGACTGAGTTCTTGTTTGTGCTGTGAGAGTGAATAATAATGACTGTCCAACGGGGAATATCAGTTTTCCACTGTGACTGTGGCTAGTTTGATAAGTACTGAGTTTGATGAAGTAACTGAAGGAGATCCTAGACAGTGACGTCATGTGTTTCACAAAAACATTGACCAGAAGTGATTTACCCACTGAGTTTATGAGGGTTTTGTGTGAGTTATTCCTCTGTATTTCAACAAAGAGTTTTGATTTAGAAGGATAATTTTATAATGTTTTATGACTATATCAAATATCCAACTAGTGAAGTCCTTCTTATGTAATATTATTTTAAATTACATCTGGGTGACTGGGTTCCTACATTTACATAAACTGAAGTTAGACATCTATTAAATTGTGATATTAACATTTTATCATGGCTGTCTGATACAGCCATTTGAAATTTCACTGTAGTTGTAGTGCACTAATGTAAAAAGTTTTTAATTACAGGCATATTCTCAGCAAAATGAATGTTTAAAAAAAAGGTCTTTGTCCATGACCTCTTATCTTTTATGATGAATTGTTAATACATGTAAGAGGCATTTAACTGCAATAGATATTCAAGGTGAACCTAATTTCAACTACTTAATATACAATTGGTTTCCCAACCTAGGGTTTGTGCCTCTCCCAAGGTTCACAAAATAAATGTGAGGGATTGTGACATGATTTAATGAGATCTGAAAAGATGAAAAAACAACAGCTCTGATTTACAAATTTTCAAATTTTATGTTTTTTTTCCTCTCTTATTTTGTGAAATTTTGGATAATCTTACCAATTTGGGCCTCGAGCAATATTAGAATTAAACTATCAGAGAAGTTTAAAGTGGAAATCACTCTTTTGTCAAAGTGCTCACAACACATAGGGTTGTCACAAGCCGAAATGGTTGGGAACCACTGGTTTAATCCTTAACAAATTATTGTATTTAAGATTATCATATGTGAAATCTTAATCTGAAAAGTAACTGTGTCTACCATTGTATCAAACACGGCTGTTGATTAACCTTCCAAACATGTCTCTAGTCCAATAGGTAATCACCTAAAAAAGATGTTTATTATATGATGTGTGATCTGATTGCTGTTTAAAGCAATGAATATGAGGCATTTGTGTTATTTGTGTTGTGTTGTCCCTGAAATCTTCCACTCAACATCACACTTGCCCTTTCACATTGCTGCTTCCACTTACAAGAACATTTTGACATGGTGTTGATGGGTTGACATAAATGACCAACGTACACTGAAGAAACAAGATTTAATTCCAGTAAAGGTTCACAGGGAAACTCCACTTCGCGGTGTACACAGCTCTGGCTCAGACTGGCTACATCCTCTGTTGTTCTTGGCTGGACCAAACTGTTTTTTTCCCCCTGTTTTACCACCTGCAACAGTTTTCCTCATTAGCAATGCTGAAATCCTGTCCAGAATCAGTATTGTTCTTTCATGCCATGATGATGAGCTCTGTGACTCCTGACTCATTCCTCTTCTTTCTCACTGAATTAGGCGATACTGTAACTTGACAAGTAATTGATATGTGTACAACAGCTACTGTATGTCATGTTATAAGGGTTTTTCAAAACTAAATGTCTGACTGTAACATAGCTTTTATCTGTTTCAGGGGAATTTCAGTGAATGTTCATTAACTTCACAATGGTGTGCAATGGATGCCTCCATTTTGCACAATCTATGTTTCAACAGTATAATGCTGTAGGCAAACAAAACGAATAAATGATTTAACTGTTTAATTATCTGCAGCAGCGTTTACAGGACCATACAAGTGTAATTTTCATTCTTTGCCTGTAGCAACAACTGTCCCTATCTTTAGCTAAATCAAAATTATTACTGTAAATAAACAAGACAAAAATTAAATCTCATCCACACTGGAACATAAACTATGTGATTTTCCCATCATTGCTTTTGTGGTCCTATTCCTGTTCAGAACATCCATTCAGAGCCAATAGTTTCAGTTTGTGGCTGATGGAATTTAGCCATTAAAGCAACTTGCATGTTTCCTGCAAAGAAGCAGCAAAGAAAGCAGAATCACAGTTTATACCTTTGCATACATCAAAAAAAAAAGAGATGTTAATAAGTAAGTCAGATAGAGTGAGTCAGACAAAGAGACACTGGCAGAGACATACAGCTGCACAGGCTGGACTCACACAGAGTTTTGAAAGCAAGGTTTTTAATGTTTTTCTCAAAGCTTTCACAGGGAGCATTTTCCTGATTTGCTTGCCTGGATCTCAAAGGAGCTGAGTCATCTGATTGGGGAATAATTCGTTGTGCAATACATCCTTCTCTTCTCCTGGTAAACTACATCAAGCCAGATTTTAAACAATTTGTAACCTCATGAAAACTCATGATCTTGTGTGCTTCTTCCAGCTGTTGAGTTTCCTGTCTTTTACCTATCTTGGGACAGAAAGCGTGAATAAATGATTATCTTCACATAAATGTTTTCCTTCATGTCTGTTGTTCTTCCTATTGTTATTCCATATGAATTCTACCCTCAATGAAAATAAATTCAGTGTCCTTCTTTGAACATTTTTATTCATTCATGTTAAAGATATTTCAAGAGGATCTTGCTTTTAAGCCTTATGTTGCAAAAAGAATATAGGAAAAAAAGATATTCAAAGGATGAGGCGTGATATTCTATATTATCATTATTGTCAACAAAGACAATAGAAAGAAAAAGATTAAAGCCAATCAGTGCTTTCCAAATTGCCCAGCCTGTCAATTTGTTCCTGAGAATGCAAATCTCTTAAAAACAGATAAAAAATGTATAGTTTTATTTTTTTAATAAGCTAATTTCCAGCTGGGCACTGTAGTTTTTAGAGAATGTGACTCTTGTGAAGGTGTACACCTGTCTTTGGCCCATTTATGAGTTCATTCAAGAGTCAAAATACATACCACATAACATCACTGTCAGTGAAAATACAATACACACAATTTAGGACAAGAACTGACATATGCCTGTGAGACTTCTTAGAGTTCTTTGTAGCCGGAGGTTTCCTTTTATCTGTGCTGACCCTGTATTACCCTGCCTGTCCAGTAGTAGTCTTCAGTCACCTGGGCCTCACCTGCCAGCACACCTGCCCCTCATTCCTCATGATCAGACACTCAGCATATAAACCTGCCCATGATCACTACTCTTCTGTCTGTTGTGTTATCATCATGTTGCAGGTTTTGTTTTTACTTCCCTTTCGCCCTGCTCCTTTTTTGGATTTGTTTGCCTCTGCTGCCTACTTACCATGTTGCAGACCACTGCCTTGAATCAAGTAAATCATTGTATTCTTACCTGCTCTGTTCCTCAGTCTTGCTTTTGAGTTCTAACATCACCTAACAGAAACATTACAATGCAAAAACAGATGAGAGGATATTACAAGCAGCTACAATAGGGGGGATTTTTTTTTTTATAGAGAGTTCCCTTGGGTAATTTAAGGTTTACAATAATGTGAAGAATTAGGGAAGAATTTTCTCTTTTTCCTCTCCTAAGACAAATATCCTCCTCCTCCAGATCTTTAGGACAGGGTTCTCCAGAGGTCTCCAAACCGTGGTCCAGAAGGAAAATGGATGACCTTGTTGAGCACATCTCATCCGTCTTCCAGGTCAGCCACACATGTTTCTAATCTAGCCCTTAATCTGCATGTCTTCATGCTTTACTGAGCTGGAGCCGGCCAGAAAACATGAAGGAGCTGCCATTACCTTTACATGTGCTCTCCATAATGTGTCAGCAGAAAACCACATGTCCTCTCCCTCTGCTTGTATCCAGGTTAACATATCTTTACAGGCATATAAGTGGAAATGGGTTTGCACTTTGGTCATGTGTGGTAATGATGAAGGTGCTGCATCGTGCATGTGCTTCTCTATGACTGAGAATCAGAGATATGTTCACTAAACAGCGCTATTGAGCTTTTTGGACAAACTAAAAATTAGTTATGTGTAAGGTAAAGTTGATTTCCTCAAATGAAAGTGCCGTAAGTGTGTCATCAGTGGGGTCTCAAAGGAGCATGAAACACAGACTTCATAAACATCCAAAATATTTGTGTTTTCTAATTGTAGCTCATCAGGCCTCTCTGAATTAAATTGTCATGAACAGTCTTTAAAATTAGATTTATTTTTGTGGAGATTTACTCTCAGTTGCCAGTTTATTGGGTACACCTAGCTAAAAGGAATACAACAGACATTAAAACCTCCCATTATGGAGGTTATAATGTTCAATGTGCATTGAAATTGTTTTAGAGAGGTGCTGATTCAACCTCAATGGTCATTTTAGGGGCTGTGGTTTGTGTTGCTGTTGAATTGCATTGGTGTTATACTGACAGATGTTCCTATCATTCTGTCCTCCCTATTTATATCAATGAAGGTAGGCTAAATACCAGAAACACCTCTCAATATTATAACTGAATATTATAACCTTCATCAAGGTATGACTGACAATTCTGTGTATTTTGTAGATAAACTCCTTCACTTATTGATTATAATGACCTTATATTTGTGGTTGAAAACTACATAACACTTAGCAGAGGAGCTGTGACTGGTGGTAACTATTCAGCATTGCAGGAGGATATCTGCTAAGTGAAAAGAGAGTTATGTATTTGGTCTGCTGTCAGAGTTGTCCCCATGCTTTTACTTTTATCAAGACCTAAAACTGGTTATAATGCACTCTCTAGTTACAATTTACTAGTACCAAGAGAATATCTATATATTTTTACTGTTTTTATACAAGGCACAAGTACATCTGGTGATTCAATTCAAAAACATGTCCTCATTTACTTCAGTAACATACAGTGCTAGCCTGAAATATTTTAATTATCATTATGTTGAGGAACAGTTTTTCCATCTCCAGCCTGTTTGTACTGCAGACTTCCTCTGTGGTTTATCTACTCATGCCATAAATAAGCACCTCTCTCCCAGAAACATAGTGCCCCATCTTTAATCTCCAACATATCTTCCACTCAGACACAGACACAACCAATTTTATTTTTTATTGGCCTCTGACTGTGAATAATGTGGCCCAACCTAATAATGACAAGTTGTGATAGCACCTCAAAGTATACGGCAGGCTATGTTCTACTCCTTAAGTGCTACTTTGATCCAGACGGCACCCTTTGAGCAAGGGATTTAAGTGTGACTGTATGCCTAAAACAAGGATTATAAGAAAATGTAGAATTTACTCTTGTCAAGTGAAAAGAGAGTATTTCTATAAGTTAAATGGCACAGCTAACATGTTTTTTAAACCTGATTATTTGTTGATTAATTAATTAGTCATTCAACAGAAAATTAATGAGCAGTTTTTTAATTGTCTTGATTTATACAGCAAGCAAAAATGCCAATCTTTCACTGTTTCCATCTTCTACAGTTTGAGGATTAGCTGCTTTTCTCTGTTTAATAACACTGTAAATTGAATATCTTTGGGTTTTGGATATTTGGTTGGACAAAACAAGATAATTTGTGGTCTCTGGGAAACTATGCGGGGCATTTTTAAAAAAAAGCTATTTTCTGACATTTTATATGCAAAACAATTAGTCATTTAATCAAAATAATAATTTCCAGATTAATTGATAACAAAAATAGTACTTAGTTACTGTCCTAGATTTTTTTGTTTAGTTCTATCTTGATATAATACTGACATGGCTGCATGTGCATTGAAAGAGTTATTGCTTGGACTAGTATTTGTGTGAACTGTAACTTTTTTCAAACAAGAGTGTAGATTTGGTCTCAACATTGCTAGGGACGTAACAACCCCACCACCCTGCCACAACAAAGAGATTGGTTTTTTAATGCCATCAACAAAAAGGTTTATTAACATATAAGATCTGAATTTACATTCAGGAATGCCCATACGCAATTGTAAAATATATGTACATCTGTTGAATTTCCATATATGAAATATATGTACAAGTGAAGTAAAATCATACATGTATTTAAAGTATAGCCTATATATGTAAAAAAAATTACATATGAAACCTGTTAGAAATTGGAACAATATCATTTATTTACATATATGTTTGGCTAATAAAAAATGTATTTTAGTATGTCTGTTTATGTAAAAAGGCCTGTTATACATAAATATATATTCATCCCAAAGCCTATGTAAATACAAAAGACATGCATGTATGTTTAAATTTCATGAGACAAACGTAGAGAATTTTAATAAACAATTTGTTTTACTACGAGTATTTCATATACTGTATGTTATAAACTTATATCTTCATTTATCCACAGGATGAATATTTGTGATTATAATATAGTTTCTTGAACGTGACACATATGGTAATATAATTCTTGATATAGGGACATGTATATCATAAATATGTCATAAGTCATAGAATGGTAAATCATAAAAACGACATAGTATAGTAAGGCATGAAAAGTCATAGTATAGTAAGGCATAAAGAGTCATAGTATAGTAAGGCATAAAAATTCATAAAAACGACAGTATAGTAAGGCACAAAAAGTCATAAAAACGTCATTGTATAGAAAGGCATGAAAAGTCAATATATAGTAAGGCATAAAAAGTGATAGTTTAGTAAGGCATAAAAAGTCATAAGAATGTCATAGTATAGTAAGACATACAAAGTCATAGTATAGTAAGGCATAAAGAGTCATAGTATAGTAAGGGATAAAAATTTATAAAAAAGTCGTAGTATAGAATGTCATAAAAAGTCATAGTATAGTAAGGGATAAAAATTTATAAAAAAGTCGTAGTATAGAATGTCATAAAAAGTCATAGTATAGTAAGGCATAAAAAGTCATAAAAACGACATAGTATAGTAAGGCATAAAAAGTCATAAGAATTTCATAGTATAGTAAGGCATAAAAAGTCATTAAAAACGACATAGTATAGTAAGGCATAAAAATTAATAAAAATGTCATAGTATACTACGTCATGAAAAATCATAGTATAGCAAGGCATAAAAAGTCATAAAAACGACATAGTATAGTAAGGCATAAAAGGTCATAGTATAGTAAGGCATAGAAAGTCATAAAAACGGCATAGTATAGTACTGCATGAAAAGTCATAAGAATATCATAGTATAGTAAGGCATGAAAAGTCATAGTATAGCAAGGCATAAAAAGTCATAAAAACGACATAGTATAGTAAGGCATGAAAAGTCATAAGAATTTCATAGTATAGGAAGGCATAAGAAGTCATTAAAAACGACATAGTATAGTAAGGCATAAAAAGTCATAAGGATGTCATAGTATAGTAAGGCACAAAAAGTCATAAAAATGTCATAGTATACTACGGCATAAAATATCATAGTATAGTAAGGCATAAAAATTCATAAAAACGACAGAGTATGGAAAGTCATGAAAAGTCATAGTATAGTAAGGCATAAAGAGTCATAGTATAGTAAGGCATAAAAAGTCATAAAAACGACACAGTATAGCAAGGCATGAAAAGTCATAGTATAGTAAGGCATAAAAAGTCATAAAAACATCATAGTATAGTAAGGCATAAAAAGTCATAAAAACGACATAGTATGGAAAGTCATGAAAAGTCATAGTATAATAAAGCATAAAGAGTCACAGTATAGTAAGGCATAAAAAGTCATAAAAACGACATAGTATAGTAAGTCATGAAAAGTCATAGTATAGTAAGGCATAAAAAGTCATAAGAATGTCATAGTATAGTAAGACATGCAAAGTCATAGTATAGTAAGGCATAAAAAGTCATAAAAACGACATAGTATAGTAAGGCGTAAAAAGTCATAAAAACATCATAGTATAGTAAGGCATAAAAAGTCATAAAAACATCATAGTATAGTAAGGCATAAAAAGTCATGAAAACGACATAGTATGGAAAGTCATGAAAAGTCATAGTATAGTAAAGCATAAAGAGTCACAGTATAGTAAGGCATAAAAAGTCATAAAAACGACATAGTATAGTAAGTCATGAAAAGTCATAGTATAGTAAGGCATAAAAAGTCATAAGAATGTCATAGTATAGTAAGACATGCAAAGTCATAGTATAGTAAGGCATAAAAAGTCATAAAAACGACATAGTATAGTAAGGCGTAAAAAGTCATAAAAACGACATAGTATAGTAAGGCGTAAAAAGTCATAAAAACATCATAGTATAGTAAGGCATAAAAAGTCATAAAAACATCATAGTATAGTAAGGCATAAAAAGTCATGAAAACGACATAGTATGGAAAGTCATGAAAAGTCATAGTATAGTAAAGCATAAAGAGTCACAGTATAGTAAGGCATAAAAAGTCATAAAAACGACATAGTATAGTAAGTCATGAAAAGTCATAGTATAGTAAGGCATAAAAAGTCATAAGAATGTCATAGTATAGTAAGACATGCAAAGTCATAGTATAGTAAGGCATAAAAAGTCATAAAAACGACATAGTATAGTAAGGCGTAAAAAGTCATAAAAACATCATAGTATAGTAAGGCATAAAAAGTCATAGTATAGTAAGGCATAGAAAATCATAAAAACGACATAGTATAGTAAGGCATAAAAAGTCATAAGAATGTCATAGTATAGTAAGGCATAAAATGTCATAGTATAGTAAGGGATAAAAATTTATAAAAAAGTCGTAGTATAGAAAGTCATAGTATAGTAAGGCATAAAAAGTCATAAAAACATCATAGTATAGTAAGGCATAAAAAGTCAAAGTATAGTAAGACATAAAAAGTCATAAAAACGTCATAGTATAGTAAGGCATAAAAAGTCATAAGAATGTCATAGTATAGTAAGACATGCAAAGTCATAGTATAGTAAGGCATAAAGAGTCATAGTATAGTAAGGCATAAAAAGTCATAAAAACGTCATAGTATAGTAAGGGATAAAAATTCATAAAAACGTCATGGTATAGAAAGTCATAAAAAGTCATAGTATAGTAAGGCATAAAAAGTCATAAAAACGACATAGTATAGTAAGGCATAAAAAGTCATAAAAACGTCATAGTATAGTAAGGCATAAAAAGTCATAAAAACGACACAGTATAGTAAGGCATGAAAAGTCATAGTATAGTAAGGCATAAAAAGTCATAAAAACGTCATAGTATAGTAAGGCGTAAAAATTCATAAAAACGTCACGGTATAGAAAGTCATCAAAAGTCATAGTATAGTAAGGCATAAAAAGTCATAAAAACGACAGAGTATGGAAAGTCATGAAAAGTCATAGTATAGTAAGGCATAAAGAGTCATAGTATAGTAAGGCATAAAAAGTCACAAAAACCACATAGTATAGAAAGGCATGAAAAGTCATAGTATAGTAAGGCATAAAAAGTCATAGTATAGTAAGGCATAAAAAGTCATAAAAATGACATAATATAGTAAGGCATAAAAAGTCATAAAAATGTCATAGTATAGTAAGGGGTAAAAAGTCATAAAAACATCATAGTATAGAAAGGCATGAAAAGTCATAGTATAGTAATGCATAAAAAGTCATAGTATAGTAAGGCATAAAAAGTCATAAAAATGACATAGTATAGTAAGGCATAAAAAGTCATAAAAACCACATAGTATAGAAAGGCATAAAAAGTCATAGTATAGTAAGGCATAAAAAGTCATAAAAACGTCATAGTATAGTAAGGCATAAAAAGTCATAAAAACCATATAGTATGGAAAGTCATGAAAAGTCATAGTATAGTAAGGCATAAAAAGTCATAAAAACGACATAGTATAGTAAGTCATGCAAAGTCATAGTATAGTAAGGCATAAAGAGTCATAGTATAGTAAGGCATAAAAATTCATAAAAATGTCATAGGATACTACAGCATGAAAAGTCATAGTATAGTAAGGCATAAAAAGTCATAGTATAGTAAGGCATAAAAAGTCATAAAAATGACATAATATAGTAAGGCATAAAAAGTCATAAAAACGTCATTGTATAGTAAGGGGTAAAAAGTCATAAAAACATCATAGTATAGAAAGGCATGAAAAGTCATAGTATAGTAAGGCATAAAAAGTCATAGTATAGTAAGGCATAAAAAGTCATAAAAATGACATAGTATAGTAAGGCATAAAAAGTCATAAAAACCACATAGTATAGAAAGGCATAAAAAGTCATAGTATAGTAAGGCATAAAAAGTCATAAAAACCATATAGTATGGAAAGTCATGAAAAGTCATAGTATAGTAAGGCATAAAAAGTCATAAAAACGTCATAGTATAGTAAGGCATAAAAAGTCATAAAAACTATATAGTATGGAAAGTCATGAAAAGTCATAGTATAGTAAGGCATAAAAAGTCATAAAAACGTCATAGTATAGTAAGGCGTAAAAATTCATAAAAACGTCATAGTATAGAAAGTCATAAAAAGTCATATTATAGTAAGGCATAAAAAGTCATAAAAACATCATAGTATAGTAAGGCATAAAAAGTCATAAAAACAACATAGTATGGAAAGTCATGAAAAGTCATAGTATAGTAAGGCATAAAGAGTCATAGTATAGTAAGGCATAAAAAGTCATAAAAACGACATAGTATAGTAAGGCATGAAAAGTCATAGTATAGTGAGGCATGAAAAGTCATAAGAATGTCATAGTATAGTAAGACATGCAAAGTCATAGTATAGTAAGGCATAAAAAGTCATAAAAACGTCATATTATAGTAAGGCGTAGAAATTCATAAAAACATCATAGTATAGTAAGGCATAAAAAGTCATAGTATAGTAAAGCATAAAAAGTCATAAAAACAACATAGTATAGTAAGGCATGAAAAGTCATAGTATAGTAAGACATAAAAAGTCATAAGAATGTCATAGGATAGTAAGACATGCAAAGTCATAGTATAGTAAGGCATAAAAACATCATAGTATAGTAAGGCGTAAAAAGTCATAAAAACATCATAGTATAGTAAGGCATAAGAAGTCATAGTATAGCAAGGAATAGAAAGTCATAAAAACGACATAGTATAGTAAGTCATAAAAAGTCATAAGAATGTCATAGTATAGTAAGGCATAAAAATTCATTAAATGTCATAGTATACTATAGCATGAAAAATCATAGTATAGTAAGCCATAAAAAGTCATAAAAACGTCATAGTATTGTAAGGCATAAAAATTATAAAAACGTCATAAAAACGACATAGTATAGTAAGGCGTAAAAAGTCATAAAAACATCATAGTATAGAAAGGCATGAAAAGTCATAGTATAGTAAGGCATAAAAAGTCATAGTATAGTAAGGCATAAAAAGTCATAAAAATGACATAGTATAGTAAGGCATAAAAAGTCATAAAAACCACATAGTATAGAAAGGCATAAAAAGTCATCGTATAGTAAGGCATAAAAAGTCATAAAAACCATATAGTATGGAAAGTCATGAAAAGTCATAGTATAGTGAGGCATAAAAAGTCATAAAAACGTCATAGTATAGTAAGGCGTAAAAATTCATAAAAACGTCATAGTATAGAAAGTCATAAAAAGTCATATTATAGTAAGGCATAAAAAGTCATAAAAACATCATAGTATAGTAAGGCATAAAAAGTCATAAAAACAACATAGTATGGAAAGTCATAAAAAGTCATATTATAGTAAGGCATAAAAAGTCATAAAAACATCATAGTATAGTAAGGCATAAAAAGGCATAAAAACAACATAGTATGGAAAGTCATGAAAAGTCATAGTATAGTAAGGCATAAAGAGTCATAGTATAGTAAGGCATAAAAAGTCATAAAAACGACATAGTATAGTAAGGCATGAAAAGTCATAGTATAGTGAGGCATAAAAAGTCATAAGAATGTCATAGGATAGTAAGACATGCAAAGTCATAGTATAGTAAGGCATAAAAACATCATAGTATAGTAAGGCGTAAAAAGTCATAAAAACATCATAGTATAGTAAGGCATAAGAAGTCATAGTATAGCAAGGAATAGAAAGTCATAAAAACGACATAGTATAGTAAGTCATAAAAACTCATAAGAATGTAATAGTATAGTAAGGCATAAAAAGTCATAAAAATGTCATAGTATAGTAAGGCATAAAAATTCATTAAATGTCACAGTATACTATAGCATGAAAAATCATAGTATAGTAAGCCATAAAAAGTCATAAAAAGTCATAGTATAGTAAGGCGTAAAAAGTCATAAAAACGTCATAGTATAGTAAGGCATAAAAAGTCATAGTATAGTAAGGCATAAAGAGTCATAGTATAGTAAGGCATAAAAAGTCATAAAAACGTCATAGTATAGTAAGGGATAAAAATTCATAAAAACGTCATGGTATAGAAAGTCATAAAAAGTCATAGTATAGTAAGGCATAAAAAGTCATGAAAACGACATAGTATAGTAAGGCATAAAAAGTCATAAGAATGTCATAGTATAGTAGGCATAAAAAGTCATTGTATAGTAAGGCATAAAAAGTCATAAAAACGTCATATTATAGTAAGGGCTAAAAATTCATAAAGACGTCATAGTATAGAAAGTCATAAAAAGTCATAGTATAGTAAGGCATAAAGAGTCATAAAAATGTCATAGTATAGTAAGGCATAAAAAGTCATAAAAACGTCATAGTATAGTAAGGGATAAAAATTCATAAAAACGTCACGGTATAGAAAGTCATAAAAAGTCATAGTATAGTAAGGCATAAAAGTCATAAAAACGACATAGTATAGTAAGGCATAAAAAGTCATAAAAACCACATCGTATAGAAAGGCATAAAAAGTCATAGTATGGTAAGGCATAAAAAGTCATAAAAACGTCATAGTATAGTAAGGCATAAAAAGTCATAGTATAGTAAGGCATAAAAAGTCATAAAAACGACATAGTATAGTAAGGCATAAAAAGTCATAAGAATGTCATAGTATAGTAAGACATAAAAAGTCATAGTATAGTAAGGCATAAAAAGTCATAAAAACGACATAGTATAGTAAGGCATAAAACGTCATAAGAATGTCATAGTATAGTAAGGCATAAAAAGTCATTGTATAGTAAGGCATAAAAAGTCATAAAAATTTCATAGAATAGCAAAGCATAAAAATTCATAAAATTGTCATAGTATACTACGGCATGAAAAATCATAGTATAGTAAGGCAAAAATAGTCATAAAAATGTCATAGTATAGTAAGGCATAAAAAGTCATAAGAACGACATAGTATACTAAGGCATGAAAAGTCATAGTATAGTAAGGCATAAAAAGTCATAGTATAGTAAGGCATAAAAAGTCATAAGAATGTCATAGTATAGTAAGGGATAAAAATTCATGAAAACGTCATGGTATAGAAAGTCATAAAAAGTCATAGTATAGTAAGGCATAAAAGTCATAAAAACGACATAGTATAGTAAGGCATAAAAAGTCATAAAAACGACACAGTATAGTAAGGCATGAAAAGTCATAGTATAGTAAGGCATAAAAAGTCATAAAAACGTCATAGTATAGTAAGGCGTAAAAATTCATAAAAACGTCACGGTATAGAAAGTCATAAAAAGTCATAGTATAGTAAGGCTTAAAAAGTCATAAAAACGACAGAGTATGGAAAGTCATGAAAAGTCATAGTATAGTAAGGCATAAAGAGTCATAGTATAGTAAGGCATAAAAAGTCACAAAAACCACATAGTATAGAAAAGCATGAAAAGTCATAGTATAGTAAGGCATAAAAAGTCATAGTATAGTAAGGCATAAAAAGTCATAAAAATGACATAATATAGTAAGGCATAAAAAGTCATAAAAATGTCATAGTATAGTAAGGGGTAAAAAGTCATAAAAACATCATAGTATAGAAAGGCATGAAAAGTCATAGTATAGTAATGCATAAAAAGTCATAGTATAGTAAGGCATAAAAAGTCATAAAAACCACATAGTATAGAAAGGCATAAAAAGTCATAGTATAGTAAGGCATAAAAAGTCATAAAAACGTCATAGTATAGTAAGGCATAAAAAGTCATAAAAACCATATAGTATGGAAAGTCATGAAAAGTCATAGTATAGTAAGGCATAAAAAGTCATAAAAACGACATAGTATAGTAAGTCATGCAAAGTCATAGTATAGTAAGGCATAAAGAGTCATAGTATAGTAAGGCATAAAAATTCATAAAAATGTCATAGGATACTACAGCATGAAAAGTCATAGTATAGTAAGGCATAAAAAGTCATAGTATAGTAAGGCATAAAAAGTCATAAAAATGACATAATATAGTAAGGCATAAAAAGTCATAAAAATGACATAGTATAGTAAGGCATAAAAAGTCATAAAAACCATATAGTATGGAAAGTCATAAAAAGTCATTGTATAGTAAGGCATAAAAAGTCATAAAAATTTCATAGAATAGAAAAGCATAAAAATTCATAAAAATGTCCTAGTATACTACGGCATGAAAAATCATAGTATAGTAAGGCATAAAAAGTCATAAAAATGTCATAGTATAGTAAGGCATAAAAAGTCACAAGAATGTCTTAGTATAGTAAGGCATAAAAAGTCATAGTATAGTATGGGATAAAGATTTATAAAAAAGTCGTAGTATAGTAAGACATAAAAGTCATAAAAACGACATAGTATAGTAAGGCATAAAAAGTCATACAAAAGTCATAGTATAGTAAGGCATAAAAAGTCATAAAAACGACATATTATGGAAAGTCATGAAAAGTCATAGTATAGTAAGGCATAAAAAGTCATAGTATAGTAAGGGATAAAAAGTCATAAAAACGTCATAGTATAGTAAGGCATAAAAAGTCATAAGAATGTCATAGTATAGTAAGGCATAAAAACGTCATAGTATAGTAAGGCATAAAAAACGTCATAAAAACGACATAGTATAGTAAGGCGTAAAAAGTCATCAAAACATCATAGTATAGTAAGGCATAAAAAGTCATAGTATAGTAAGGCGTAAAAAGTCATCAAAACATCATAGTATAGTAAGGCATAAAAAGTCATAGTATAGTAAGGCATAGAAAGTCATAAAAACGACATAGTATAGTAAGGCATAAAAAGTCATAAGAATGTCATAGTATAGTAAGGCATAGAAAGTCATAAAAACGACATAGTATAGTAAGGCATAAAAAGTCATAAGAATGTCATAGTATAGTAAGGCATAAAAAGTCATAGTATAGTAAGGCATAAAAAGTCATAAAAACGACATAGTATAGTAAGGCATAAAAAGTCATAAGAATGTCATAGTATAGTATGGCATAAAAAGTCATAAAAACGACATAGTATAGTAAGGCATAAAAAGTCATAAAAACGTCATGGTATAGAAAGTCATAAAAAGTCATAGTATAGTAAGGCATAAAAAGTCATAAAAACGACATAGTATAGTAAGGCATAAAAAGTCATAAAAACCACATAGTATAGAAAGGCATAAAAAGTCATAGTATAGTAAGGCATAAAAAGTCATAAAAACCATATAGTATGGAAAGTCATGAAAAGTCATAGTATAGTAAGGCATAAAAAGTCATAAAAACGACATAGTATAGTAAGTCATGCAAAGTCATAGTATAGTAAGGCATAAAGAGTCATAGTATAGTAAGGCATAAAAATTCATAAAAATGTCATAGGATACTACAGCATGAAAAGTCATAGTATAGTAAGGCATAAAAAGTCATAGTATAGTAAGGCATAAAAAGTCATAAAAATGACATAATATAGTAAGGCATAAAAAGTCATAAAAACGTCATTGTATAGTAAGGGGTAAAAAGTCATAAAAACATCATAGTATAGAAAGGCATGAAAAGTCATAGTATAGTAAGGCATAAAAAGTCATAGTATAGTAAGGCATAAAAAGTCATAAAAATGACATAGTATAGTAAGGCATAAAAAGTCATAAGAATGTCATAGTATAGTAGGGCATAAAAAGTCATTGTATAGTAAGGCATAAAAAGTCATAAAAATTTCATATAATAGCAAAGCATAAAAATTCATAAAAATGTCCTAGTATACTACGGCATGAAAAATCATAGTATAGTAAGGCATAAAAAGTCATAAAAATGTCATAGTATAGTAAGGCATAAAAAGTCACAAGAATGTCTTAGTATAGTAAGGCATAAAGAGTCATAGTATAATAAGGCATAAAAAGTCATAAAAACGACACAGTATAGCAAGGCATGAAAAGTCATAGTATAGTAAGGCATAAAAAGTCATAAAAACATCATAGTATAGTAAGGCATAAAAAGTCATAAAAACGACATAGTATGGAAAGTCATGAAAAGTCATAGTATAGTAAGCATAAAGAGTCACAGTATAGTAAGGCAAAAAAAGTCATAAAAACGACATAGTATAGTAAGTCATGAAAAGTCATAGTATAGTAAGGCATAAAAAGTCATAAGAATGTCATAGTATAGTAAGACATGCAAAGTCATAGTATAGTAAGGCATAAAAAGTCATAAAAACGACATAGTATAGTAAGGCGTAAAAAGTCATAAAAACATCATAGTATAGTAAGGCATAAAAAGTCATAGTATAGTAAGGCATAGAAAATCATAAAAACGACATAGTATAGTAAGGCATAAAAAGTCATAAGAATGTCATAGTATAGTAAGGCATAAAAAGTCATAGTATAGTAAGGGATAAAAATTTATAAAAAAGTCGTAGTATAGAAAGTCATAGTATAGTAAGGCATAAAAAGTCATAAAAACATCATAGTATAGTAAGGCATAAAAAGTCAAAGTATAGTAAGACATAAAAAAGTCATAAAAACGTCATAGTATAGTAAGGCATAAAAAGTCATAAGAATGTCATAGTATAGTAAGACATGCAAAGTCATAGTATAGTAAGGCATAAAGAGTCATAGTATAGTAAGGCATAAAAAGTCATAAAAACGTCATAGTATAGTAAGGGATAAAAATTCATAAAAACGTCATGGTATAGAAAGTCATAAAAAGTCATAGTATAGTAAGGCATAAAAGTCATAAAAACGACATAGTATAGTAAGGCATAAAAAGTCATAAAAACGTCATAGTATAGTAAGGGATAAAAATTCATAAAAACGTCATGGTATAGAAAGTCATAAAAAGTCATAGTATAGTAAGGCATAAAAAGTCATAAAAACGACATAGTATAGTAAGGCATAAAAAGTCATAAAAACCACATAGTATAGAAAGGCATAAAAAGTCATAGTATAGTAAGGCATAAAAAGTCATAAAAACCACATAGTATAGAAAGGCATAAAAAGTCATAGTATAGTAAGGCATAAAAAGTCATAAAAACCATATAGTATGGAAAGTCATGAAAAGTCATAGTATAGTAAGGCATAAAAAGTCATAAAAACGACATAGTATAGTAAGTCATGCAAAGTCATAGTATAGTAAGGCATAAAGAGTCATAGTATAGTAAGGCATAAAAATTCATAAAAATGTCATAGGATACTACAGCATGAAAAGTCATAGTATAGTAAGGCATAAAAAGTCATAGTATAGTAAGGCATAAAAAGTCATAAAAACGTCATAGTATAGTAAGGCATAAAAAGTCATAAAAACGTCATTGTATAGTAAGGGGTAAAAAGTCATAAAAACATCATAGTATAGAAAGGCATGAAAAGTCATAGTATAGTAAGGCATAAAAAGTCATAGTATAGTAAGGCATAAAAAGTCATAAAAACGACATATTATGGAAAGTCATGAAAAGTCATAGTATAGTAAGGCATAAAAAGTCATAAAAACGACATAGTATACTAAGGCATGAAAAGTCATAGTATAGTAAGGCATAAAAAGTCATAGTATAGTAAGGCATAAAAAGTCATAAAAACATCATAGTATAGTAAGGCATAAAAACGTCATAGTATAGTAAGGCATAAAAACGTCATAAAAACGACATAGTATAGTAAGGCGTAAAAAGTCATCAAAACATCATAGTATAGTAAGGCATAAAAAGTCATAGTATAGTAAGGCATAGAAAGTCATAAAAACGACATAGTATAGTAAGGCATAAAAAGTCATAAGAATGTCATAGTATAGTAAGGCATAAAAAGTCATAGTATAGTAAGGCATAAAAAGTCATAAAAACGACATAGTATAGTAAGGCATAAAAAGTCATAAGAATGTCATAGTATAGTAAGGCATAAAAAGTCATAAAAACGACATAGTATAGTAAGGCATAAAAAGTCATAAGAATGTCATAGTATAGTAGGCATAAAAAGTCATTGTATAGTAAGGCATAAAAAGTCATAAAAACGACATAGTATAGTAAGGCATAAAAAGTCATAAAAACATCATAGTATAGTAAGGCATAAAAAGTCATAAGAATGTCATAGTATAGTAGGCATAAAAAGTCATTGTATAGTAAGGCATAAAAAGTCATAAAAACGACATAGTATAGTAAGGCATAAAAAGTCATAAAAATGTCATAGTATAGTAAGGCATAAAAATTCATAAAAATGTCATAGTGTACTACGGCATGAAAAATCATAGTATAGTAAGGCATAAAAAGTCATAAAAACGTCATAGTATAGTAAGGCATAAAAAGTTATAAAAACGTCATAGTATAGTAAGGCATAAAAAGTTATAAAAACGTCATAGTATAGTAAGGCATAAAAAGTCATAGTATAGCAAGGCATAGAAAATCATAAAAACGACATAGTATAGTAAGGCATAAAAAGTCATAGTATAGTAAGGGATAAAAATTTATAAAAAAGTCGTAGTATAGAAAGTCATAAAAAGTCATAGTATAGTAAGGCACAAAGAGTCATAGTATAGTAAGGCATAAAAAGTCATAAAAATGTCATAGGATAGTAAGGCATAAAAACGTCATAAAAACGACATAGTATAGTAAGGCGTAAAAAGTCATCAAAACATCATAGTATAGTAAGGCATAAAAAGCCATAGTATAGTAAGGCATAAAAAGTCATAAAAACGACATGGTATACTAAGGCATGAAAAGTCATAGTATAGTAAGGCATAAAAAGTCATAGTATAGTAAGGATAAAAAGTCATAAAAACGTCATAGTATAGTAAGGCATAAAAACGTCATGGTATAGAAAGTCATAAAAAGTCATAAAAAGTCATAGTATAGTAAGGCATAAAAACGTCATAGTATAGTAAGGCATAAAAAGTCATAAAAACGACATAGTATAGTAAGGCGTAAAAAGTCATCAAAACATCATAGTATAGTAAGGCATAAAAAGTCATAGCATAGTAAGGCATAGAAAGTCATAAAAACGACATAGTATAGTAAGGCATAAAAAGTCATAAGAATGTCATAGTATAGTAAGGCATAAAAAGTCATAGTATAGTAAGGCATAAAAAGTCATAAAAACGACATAGTATAGTAAGGCATAAAAAGTCATAAGAATGTCATAGTATAGTAAGGCATAAAAATTCATAAAAATGTCATAGTTTACTACGGCATGAAAAATCATAGTATAGTAAGGCATAAAAAGTCATAAAAACGTCATAGTATAGTAAGGCATAAAAAGTTATAAAAACGTCATAGTATAGTAAGGCATAAAAAGTTATAAAAACGTCATAGTATAGTAAGGCATAAAAAGTCATAGTATAGTAAGGCATAGAAAGTCATAAAAAGTCATAAAAACGACATAGTATAGTAGGCATAAAAAGTCATAGTATAGTAAGGGATAAAAATTTATAAAAAAGTCGTAGTATAGAAAGTCATAAAAAGTCATTGTATAGTAAGGCACAAAGAGTCATAGTATAGTAAGGCATAAAAAGTCATAAAAAGTCATAAAAATGTCATAGTATAGTAAGGGATAAAAATTCATGAAAACGTCATTGTATAGTAAGGCATAGAAAGTCATAAAAAGTCATAGTATAGTAAGGCATAAAGAGGCATAGTATAGTAAGGCATAAAAAGTCATAAAAACGTCATAGGATAGTAAGGCATAAAAACGTCATAAAAACGACATAGTATAGTAAGGCGTAAAAAGTCATCAAAACATCATAGTATAGTAAGGCATAAAAAGCCATAGTATAGTAAGGCATAAAAAGTCATAAAAACGACATGGTATACTAAGGCATGAAAAGTCATAGTATAGTAAGGCATAAAAAGTCATAGTATAGTAAGGGATAAAAAGTCATAAAAACGTCATAGTATAGTAAGGCATAAAAAGTCATAAGAATGTCATAGTATAGTAAGGCATAAAAACGTCATAGTATAGTAAGGCATAAAAACGTCATAAAAACGACATAGTATAGTAAGGCGTAAAAAGTCATCAAAACATCATAGTATAGTAAGGCATAAAAAGTCATAGTATAGTAAGGCATAGAAAGTCATAAAAACGACATAGTATAGTAAGGCATAAAAAGTCATAAGAATGTCATAGTATAGTAAGGCATAAAAAGTCATAAAAACGACATAGTATAGTAAGGCATAAAAAGTCATAAGAATGTCATAGTATAGTAGGCATAAAAAGTCATTGTATAGTAAGGCATAAAAAGTCATAAAAACGACATAGTATAGTAAGGCATAAAAAGTCATAAAAATGTCATAGTATAGTAAGGCATAAAAATTCATAAAAATGTCATAGTATACTACGGCATGAAAAATCATAGTATAGTAAGGCATAAAAAGTCATAAAAACGTCATAGTATAGTAAGGCATAAAAAGTCATAAAAAGTCATAGTATAGTAAGGCATAAAAAGTTATAAAAACGTCATAGTATAGTAAGGCATAAAAAGTCATAGTATAGCAAGGCATAGAAAATCATAAAAACGACATAGTATAGTAAGGCATAAAAAGTCATAGTATAGTAAGGGATAAAAATTTATAAAAAAGTCGTAGTATAGAAAGTCATAAAAAGTCATAGTGTAGTAAGGCACAAAGAGTCATAGTATAGTAAGGCATAAAAAGTCATAAAAATGTCATAGGATAGTAAGGGATAAAAATTCATGAAAACGTCATGGTATAGAAAGTCATAAAAAGTCATAGTATAGTAAGGCATAAAAAGTCATAAAAACGACACAGTATGGAAAGTCATGAAAAGTCATAGTATAGTAAGGCATAAAAAGTCATAGTATAGTAAGGGATAAAAAGTCATAAAAACGTCATAGTATACTAAGGCATGAAAAGTCATAAGAATGTCATCGTATAGTAAGGCATAAAAACGTCATAAAAACGACATAGTATAGTAAGGTATAAAAAGTCATAAAAACGACATAGTATAGTAAGGCATAAAAAGTCATAGTATAGTAAGGCATCGAAAGTCATAAAAAAGACATAGTATAGTAAGGCATAAAAAGTCATAAGAATGTCATAGTATAGTAAGGCATAAAAAGTCATAGTATAGTAAGGCATAAAAAGTCATAAAAACGACATAGTATAGTAAGGCATAAAAAGTCATAAAAACCACATAGTATAGAAAGGCATGAAAAGTCATAGTATAGTAAGGCATAAAAAGTCATAGTATAGTAAGGCATAAAAAGTCATAAAACATCATAGTATAGTAAGGCATAAAAGGTCATAGTATAGTAAGACATAAAAAGTCATAAAAACGACATAGTATAGAAAGGCATGAAAAGTCATAGTATACTAAGGCATAAAAAGTCATAGTATAGTAAGGCATAGAAAGTCATAAAAACGACATAGTATAGTAAGGCATAAAAAGTCATAAGAATGTCATAGTATAGTAAGGCATAAAAAGTCATAGCATAGTAAGGGATAAAAATTTATAAAAAAGTCGTAGTATAGAAATTCATAAAAAGTCATAGTATAGTAAGGCATAAAAAGTCATAGTATAGTAAGGGATAAATTTTGTCATAGTATAGTAAGGCGCAAAAAGTCATAGTATAGTAAGGCATAATAAGATCATGGTATAATAAGGAATATTAACATCATAGTACAGTAAAGGATAAAGAGTCTTAAAAAGTCAAAGTATAGTAAGGTATGAAAAGTCTTAAAAACTCTTAGTATAGTAATAGGTAAAAAGTCTTAAAAACATCATAGTATAGTAAATGTAAAAATTCACAACAAGTCATAGTATAGTAAGGCATGAAAACATCATATACTAAGTAATAAAAAGTCACAAAAACGACATAGGCAAGGCAAGTTTTATTTGTATAGCACATTTCAATAACAAGGCAATTCAAAGGGCTTAACATAGAGCATAAAAGGCATCAACACAGAATATTAAAACAACATAACTAAAAAGACATTTAAAAACAATCAAAAAGTGTTGAATTTGGAAATAAAAAGAAGCTAAAAAGGAACAAGACAGATAAAACAGGAGAATAAAAGTTACAGTGCAGTGTAAAATATTAACTCTCAAATTTGGTTTAATAAAAGGCAGTGGCAAATAGAAAATTCTTCAGCTGTGATTTGAAGACCTGAGAATTGCAGAAGACCTTTAGTTTTCTGGGAGTTCGTTCCAGATATGTGGAGCATAAAAACTGAACGCTGCTTCTCCATGTTTAGTTTTTTCTCTGGGGACAGAAAGCAGACCTGTACCAGATGACATGAGAGGTATATATTGTTCATAATGTAACAGCAGATCAGAAATGTATTTTGGCCTTAAACCATTCAGTGCTTTATAAACCAACAGCAGTATTTTAAAATAATTTCACTGACAGACAGGAATCCAGTGTAAAGATCTGAGAACTGGAGTTATATGATCCACTTTCTGGGTCTTAAGGACTCGAGCAGAAGCGTTCTGAATCAGCTGCAGCTGTCCGATCGATATTTTAGGGAGACCTGTGAAGACACCATTAAAGTAGTCAAGTCCACTGAAGATAAATGCATGGACCAGTTTTTCCAAATCCTGCACAATAATGTAATTCTTTGTATATTCTTAAGGTGAATAGTAAGTCAAGAAAATCATATTATAGTAAAGCATAACACGTCATAAAAATGTAGTATACTAACGCATACAAATGTCATAGTATAGTAATGCATAAAAAGTCATAGTATAGTTACTGTAGTTATCAAAAGTCATGGTAAAATAGGGCACAAAAAGTCATAAAAACGACATAGTTTAGTAAGGCATAAAAACATCTTAGTATAGTGAGGCAGAAAAACATCATAGTATATTAAGGCAAAAAAATTCACTGAAACGAGATAGTATTAATAAAGCATGAAAAGTCATAAAAACAACATAGTATATAATAAGGCATAATAACCCATAGTACAGTTAGGCATGAAAACTCATATTATAGGAAGGCATAAAAAGTCGTGAAAACAACATAGTATAGTAAGGCATGATAAGTCTTAGTATAGTAAGGCATGAAAAGTAATAAAAACATAATATTATAGTTAGGCAAAAAAAGTAATAAAAACGACATAGTATATTAAGATTTAATAAGGCATAAAAATTACATTGTATAGTAAGGCATGAAATGTCACAGTATAGTAAGGCATAAAAAGTCATAAAAATGACATAGTATAGTAAGGCATAAAAATTCTTAAAAACAACATAGTATAGTAAAGCATTATGAGTCATACTATAGTAAGGCATAAAAAGTCATAAAATTTCATAGTATAGTAAGGCATAAAAAGTCATAAAAATATATATGTATATATATAGTGAGTTATAGAAAGTTATCAAAATAAAAAGTCATAAAAATGACAAAGCAATATAAGGCAAAAGAATCATAAAAACAACATAGTATATTAAGGCTTAAAAAGTAATTAAAATGACATTGTATAGTAAGGCATGAAATGTCACAGTATAGTTAGGTATAAAAAGTCATCAAAAATGACATAGTATAGTAAGGCATAAAAATTCTTAAAAACAGCATAATATAGTAAAGCATTGTAAGTCATATTATAGTAAGGCATAAAAAGTCATAAAACTTCATGGTATAGTAAGGCATGAAAACTCATAGTATAGTAAGGCATAAAAAGTCATAAAAACAACATACTATATATAGTAAGTTGTAGAAAGGCAACAAAACGACATAGTATAGTAAGGCCTCAAAATATCATAGTACTGTAAGGCATAAAAAGTCATAGTATATTAAGGCATAAAAAGTAATCAAAACAACAGGATATTAAGGCACAAAAGTCATAGTATAGCAAGGTATAAAAAGTCATTGTATAGTAAGTTATCAAAGGTCATAATATAGTAAGACATAAACCGTCAAAAAAGTCATAACATAGTTAGGCATAATAAGTTATAGTATAGTAAGGGATAAAACGTCTTAAAAAAACATAGTAGAAAGTCATAAAAACTTCATAGCATAGTAAGGCATAAAAATTTATAAAAACAACGTAGTATATTAAGGCTTAAAAAGTCATAAAAATGACATTGTATAGTAAGGCATGAATTGTCACAGTATAGTTAGGCATAAAAAGTCATTAAAAACTTCATAGTATAGTAAGGCATAATAAGTTATAGTCTAGTAAAGCATAAAAAGTCATAAAAACGTCATAGTATAGTAAGTCATAGGATAGTAAGGCATAAAAAATCATAAAAACGACGTATAATAAGGCAAAAAAATCATAAAAACGACAGTATATTAAGGCTTAAGAAGTCATTAAAAATGACATTGTATATTAAGGCATGAAATGTCACATTATAGTTAGGCATAAAACGTAATCAAAAGTGACATAGTATAGTAAGGCATAAAAATTCTTAAAAACAGCATAGTATAGTAAAGCATTATAAGTCATATTATAGTAAGGCATAAAAAGTCATCAAAATGACATAGTATAGTAAGGCCTCAAAATATCATGGTATAGTAAGGCATAAAAAGTCATTAAAAACTTCATAGTATAGTAAGACATAAGGAGTCATAGTCTAGTAAAGCATAAAAACGTCATAAAAACGTCATAAAAACTACATAGTATAGTAAAGCATAAAGAGTCATAAAAATGACATAGTATAGTAATGCGTAAAAAAGTCACAGTATTTTAAGGCATCAAAAGTCATCAAAAGTCGTAATATAGTAAGGTATAAAAAGCCATAGTATAGTAAAGCATAAAATGTCAAAAAAAGTCATAGTATAGTAAGGCATAAAAAGTCATAGTAAAGTAAAGCATTAAAAGTCATAAAAGCGATACAGTATAATAAGGTATAAAAACCTCATAGTATAGAAAGGCATTAATATTCATTAAAGTAATAGTATAGTATGGCATAAGAAGTCATAAAAAGTCATAGTATAGTATGGCATAAGAAGTCATAAAAAGTCATAGTATAGCAAGAAATAAATAGTACTACTGTGATACTCTCACATGACGTAAGCCTTCAGATAGCCACCATCCTTTCACTCAATCAAATGTTAGCATGCCTAAATTGTTTTTTTTCTTGGAGTCGTAGCCTCTTGGAGGGCACATTTTAATAATGTAATATGACTTCACTCCAAACATAGTGCGAATAAGTTAACTCAAATATTGGTAGGGAAAATTCTGTCCTCCAAAAAATATTGATAGGGACATATCCCTACCGTCGACATGCAAATCTATGTCCTTGTTTTGAAAGTACAAATGAATGTGAATGAGAATATTGTTTTAATATTAAGATTTGAAGAAATGTGAACTTATTCTTTAATCTCTTGAGTACAGTATTTTAGTGTATTGGTTGCCACTGGTTAAACAGAGACCCCTGTAGCCAAGACAGACACTGAGACATGAAATATTTTTCCAGAGCAGAGCAGGACATAGAGGAGGCAGAGGTTAGGCAAAGAGCACTGGTGGGGGAACAGTGTTGGTCCCTTTAATGACTCTACCAGTGAAAGTATGCAGAGCAACTTCTGCTACTGTCGTTAGGGGCCCAGTATCACACAGAGGGAGAGAGCCCACTCTACTTCCTTTAAGTCTGTTTAGGGAAGAAAGAAAAAAAAAAAGCTATCCAGATTCAAGGAAATTACCAAAACATAAGGAAGTCAAAATGTTTGACTTTTGGGGAAGGACATCATCTTTCAGCGTATAAGAATTACATCGCTGATGAAAACAGTCAACTTCTGTCATTGATGATGAACAGAAAGCCTCATGGAAGAGAAAAAGAGTAGCTCAAGAGCTACACCCCACTGGCAGATTGTTATTAAGATTAGACTGAGATAACTGACACAGCTTCATTCATAACGTACCGATTATAGCATGTTGACACTGTCAGGTTAAAACCTTCTGTTGAGCATAAATACTGTTAAGCATAAGTTAAATGCAGTGGTGGAAGAAGTGCTCAGATCTTTTACTTAAGTGAAAGTAGCAGTACCACTGTGTAGAAATACTGCATTAAAATTAAAAGTCAAGATTATAGAAGTAAAAGTACAGAAGTATCAAAATATAATTAAAATACCAAACTTCAGTGTTGCAGCCGGTAACTTTGAGCTAATTTAAATGACTTTGTACGCCCTTTAGTAGCTTGTGAATTTCCCCTGAAGGATTAACAAGACGTAACCTATAATGGCATCATTTATTTATTCATTGTATGTTTTATTATTCTAAATCTGCAAAGTATCTATATGTCTATAGTATGACTATCTACCTTGGTCATTAACTTCTGGGTTCCAACAGACATGAGTCGGTGTGATCAAATCTGGTGTTTGTAGTTCAGTATTGTTTGTTCTGTTTCTGGTTATACAACCTCTGTCACGGGATGGACTCCAGCTTGGCGCAGTAATTGATGGTATGTCAGGTCAGGATGTTGCTTTTATTTATGTTTTTGTTCCGAGCTCAAATAACAATGGTGTAGAGTTGCCAGTTAGAACCTACATATGTATTA